>NC_086180.1:29346231-29650517 GCF_023053635.1 Elgaria multicarinata webbii | reverse complement strand
GAAGGCCTCATTCAAACCGGCGCCAAGTAGGTGGAAAGGCCTCCTCTGCTGGGGCTCCGTCCAGGCCACGGCCTCATCCTCCCGTCTTTTCCCCGTTTCCCACGACATCCGCCCTTCCTTCCTCGCCTCAGGGTCCCTTTCATCCCACGACTCACTTTCAAGCTCGCCCAATACGTCTACACCGCGGATGGAAACGGATTAAACCGTACACTCCCCCACAGGAGATGGAAGAAGTCAATCCTACCTAGAGTTGGCGCCGGCACCGGAAGAGAAAGAAGGAGCTTGCGTGCGGGTCAAAGTTCAAACACGGGCGCCAAGACCCGGAAGTGCGATTACGTATTCTTCATTCCGTTCCTAGGAAACGAAAGAGGATTAAGCTGGGCGCTGCCATCTTGTACGGCAATTAGAGGAGGCGGAGTTTTTGAACTTGGGCGAGAGAAGCTGGACAGCTTTTCATGCTTCAAGTTTATAAAGGTAGGATGCAAAAGTTAATAGTTTGTAAAATTAATCGTATAATCTTATTAATACAGAAAGACGTGATTCTGATTGGTATATTACGAATATATTACTTTTGTTGTTGTTGCAGTCCTATATATACCTGCTCAGGAGTAAGTATCGTTCAAAGGGGCTTACTCCTAAGTAAATGGGCATAAGACTGCAGCCTAAGTAAATGATTGTTGGGTGGACATCAGAGGGAAAGTAAGCAGCCGCCAGGCATCCCTCTATTAGAGGGAGAGGAAGCAGCTACTGAACTTCAGTACATGAATTTATTTTTTTCCTCCTCCCTCCCAATCTCCTTTCCTTTTGTGTCATCTTTTTTTAGATTGCAAGCCTGTGGGCAGGGACTTTTTAAAGATTTTTTTTTTTTTGTAAGCTGCCTTGAGAGCCTTTTTTTGGCTAAAGAGTGGGATAAAAACGCTAAAATAAAAATATTGGTATTGTATCATTGCTGCAGGCATAAGCATACATACAGACTAATGTTGTTTACTTACAGGTAAATTGTATTTGGTCCCACAAGTAGGTGAGTAGGACTCCGGATTTACAAGTCAGCGTGCATAAGATGATTTGGATATAAACCATATTAAATAATTTGTGAGCAAATTTTTGTAGAGTCAAGATGCAGTATCCTGTGAAATAGCTTTTATTTATTTAGGGTAAAATCCTATGCATGTTTAGATAAAAGTAAATCCTACAGCTCCCAGCATCTGTGCCACCCCAAACTAGCTGGGAGGATTCTGGGAGTCATAGAACATTTTGCTGTCTAAACATGTATAGGGTTGCACCCTTAAATACATGTAGACAAATTGTACTGAGGTCAAAATACTAGTATCTCTAGTCAAAGTTTATGTTTGCTGGACTCCTCTAAGTCCTGGATTCTAGAATGTATTTCCCCCCATTTTTACACATCCTTTCAATATGTTGCCTAAGCAGCTTACAAAAATCCAATATAAAGTAACATACTTAAAACATACTAAGAGCAGCAGTTAAAAAAAAACATTAAAACTTTGCTTAAAGTTGAAAAGGCTGTCAAAATAAAGTCTCTGCCTTGCACTAAATTGATATCAGGGTAGTCATTTATGTCACAATCCAAAATACACTTACCTGAACTCAGATAAATTAACTTCTGAGTAGACTTGTATAGGATTGCTCTGTTAATCTGGCATAAACTTTTGTGGACTATTGGGCAGTAAATCAGATGCATGAAATATTGTAGAGAACTTTTGGGTTTATATACAGAACATATTGGGTGGCAGGGGGAGAGAATTGTAAACAGTAAGGTCAGAAGGAGATTAAAAGTAGAATGTGTCAATCACATTAACAGTGGTCACAAACATCCTGGTACTAGGTTAGTCAATTAACATGTGTGATAAAAATCCTTTATCCTGATTCAAGCCTCTGGCAGTAGAAGTAAACCTGATGGTGAATTCTAACTCAGCGTCTCTCACTCTAATCTCCCTTTGACGTTTCTTTGTTCCAAAATGGCCTCTTTAAGATCCATGACCGAGATCCCCGGGAGTCTGAAGCATTCTGCTGCTGTTTTTTTATTTGTTTTCAATATTGTCATTTCTGATGTCAGATATGTGTCCATTCTTTTCTATAGAGACTGGCCTATTTACCCTATGTAGAATGCAGAAGGGCATTGCTGAAAGAAGATGGTTTATATCCCATTGGAAGATGAACAAGTGAACCGAATGTGGGGAAACAGTATTAGGTGCTGTTTCCGGATAAGATATGGGGACAGAGTTGACATCTGGATTTGTTACAGGGTCTGATCTCTTTCTTTTATTCAAGTGAAGCAAATATACTTACAGTATATGCACATATAGTCACATATGCACACAACTGTTCAGGCATGATAAAATTAGTGTGTGAAGACTTTTCAGTGCTTTCCTCTCCCCCACCCCTTAGGCTACAATCCCAAACACATTTACTACAGAGTAAGTCTCATTGACCTCAGTGGGACTAACTTCTGAATAAACATCCTTAGAGTTGTGTTGTTGAAATCTAAATAATCTAAAATATTTACAAATGCGTCAATAAAAATATTCTTGAGTAAAGGTTTGAATATGTTGAAATATGATATTTAACCATCCTACATGCACTTTATTGCTTTCCCCACCCTAATCCAATATTTCAGTTTAAATGCATTTGACTGTTGGGGGTGGGAAGGTTTTCAAATATATATATAGCACATACAGTTAACATAAGATACTTTGTTTTAGTTTTGCCTACTCTATATAAGCAAAATAAACATGGTAAATCAGATCTCCACCAATTTAGGTCAGAAAAAATTGGGGGAAACCCACATCACTGACTATGCCTGAGCACAAGCACAGTTTAGGCAATGTGATACCTCTGCAAGTGAGTTGACAGCTGTGGACAAAATTCATCCCAAGCAGCAACACAGGCCACCATCTTGCCCCTAACATGGATGACACTCCTCTTCCCTGTCATACCTGCTATGGTTCATCAGGTGACTCCTAGCTTAAGGACATAGCAGCTGTTAGAACTTTCAAGCCAGCTGTGCTCATTAACCATAAACTACAAAGAGAAAGGATAGGAAATAGGCGGTGGAGACATAGCTTGCATGGTTGCTGGGCAACACACAAGCGTCTCATGTTCCCGTTATAACCCAGAAACAAAGATGATAGTCTCATGGTTGCCTAGCGACCACAAGTGTGATTTCTCTTCTTCCCCCCTGCCCCTTTTCAGTCCTATCGACATTGGTTTGTCTAGAAAGTTATATTTCTGTCTCCACAGCACTTAAAATTAAGATGGCCATGGCAGGAATAATAACAGCAGTACTACCATCCAACTCCAGCTCATCAGTTTGGGATGCTTCTTATGACCCAAAGGTCAGAGTGGCCAATCAGAATAGCTGTATTCACTGAAATGACTTCTTCGTTTCAAGATGTGGCTACTTGTGTAGGTCTGCTCAGGATTTATGCTGCAGAGGAGGACGGCAAGTTTCCTGAGATTTCAAAAGAATGTTATAAATTAAACCCAAATGTTCCATTAAACCATATTTATTTAGGATGTTTGTATCCCACACCTTCAGTCTGAAAGGCGTACAGAACTGTAAAAACAATAAAATGCAAAAAATCAAAACAATTAAACAATGCTCTTATAAAACAGTATACAGAAATAAAACTGAACTATCTGAAAACTACAAGATCTACAAGGCCTTGGCAAATGAAAAGGTCTTCACCTGAGGTTGAAAAGACTGATTTGGCACCAGACAAGCCTGTTTGGGGAGAATATTCCAAAGCTAGAGAGCCACACTATGAAGATTTTGCCTCTGTAAGCAGGGGGCACAAGAGAAGGGCCTTTAGGACCATCTTAATAGCAGGTTCATGCATTGCTAAGAGAGAGAGAGAGAGAGGGGTGAACACATTTCCCCTGGTGGTTCCACATAGATCCATCCTCCAATTGGAATCCACCAGCATGGTGGCGCCCCGCCAACCTTGTACCCCTTTCGGCACCTCCTGAAAACATCTTTATTCCAAGAAGCCTTTCTTTAATATGCAGCCTTGGATTTCTTTTCTTGCTTCTTTTAAATTTTGTTTTAACTGTTTTATTCTGTTTCTTTCTTCTTTTTTCATTTTATCTTGTACACCGCTCCAAAAATTTTCAATGGGGAGCGGTATATATTCTAAATAAATAAATAGATGTGTGCTCCAGGGAAGCATTTGTACAACAGGAGAGTCTAAAAAAACCCTTTTATTAAAAACCCTAAAAGTTCACATGTGTTGTGGAGAGGAGAACTGTCATTAATATATAATAAACCATATTCAATAACTACTCTGACAGTCATGCACCCACATTGTGCACTATCATAGGAATGAATGTATTGTCTCAGGAATTTGTTCCAAACTTATAATATTGTGCTTAGAGTGTCCAATGAATGGACGGCTGAGGCATGCTGGGAATTGTAGGACATTTTTCTGTCTAAACATGAATAAGATTGTTCCTTGAATTGGTAATAGTGTACAACTGAATTGCAAGGGACTGGGGAATCATTTTTGTATATCTGGTGTTGGTTATTATTGTATTATTGCAAGGTTAAAAACTCGAAGCTACCCTTTATAAGCTGCGATTTGTGGTTATCCTGTGGAAATGAAGTATCTACTACAGAAGAATAATGGAAGTGTCCAGCATCTAATAAGATAAGACCCAAAAACATTGGAGCTGACTAACTGCAATGGTGCAAGTGTGAATTCAATATTTCTGTTTGAACTCAGAATGTATTTGTAAAGGGGCAATTGTTGTATGGTTTTATATAACTGTGATTATTACTAAGGACATTTTTGTTCAGTTTATATCCTTTCAGGTTTTATTCTAATTAAGCCCCATGGAGCCCATGGAGGAAGAGGTTATACAGGCTTTTACCTCACACTGAACTGCAAATACTCCTTAAACTTGTAGGACAGCCCTGTGGTCTTCCAGTTATTGTTGGACTCCAACTCCCATCAGCACCAGCCAGTGTTGTCAATGCTCATGAAAGATGGGAGTTGTCCAACAACATCTGTATGACTACAGGTTTTCCATCCCTGCTGAAGGATAATCTTCGTGCAGTGTAGTGCATGGCCTCACTGGATGGAATCAACAGGTCTTCAATTTGAGGAGCAACTTTTATCAGGGCATTGTTGTTCAAAAATAAGCTGTCTTTCCAGACCTCATGAAGGTCTGATGGCATCATTAGCTGCTTCTGCTTTAGTCTTTTAAATAATGTGCTTTCAAAAAAGCTTTGAAGTGTGTTCACGGCCTTATTTATAAATTTATAACTTAGTTTGTTGTGAAGTAGCCTCCCTGTCTGATATCTATATAATTATTATTTTGGTTAATAATTGGCTGTTTTCAAATGCAAATTTTAGACACCAACGTTTCTCAGTCTCACAAAATAATGAGAAAAATATGTATGAACTAGATATGCAAGCTCATTTTAAAAGGAACACATTTTAGACCACAAGTGAGTTTCAGAGCAATTATAGAGTATTTAATTTGAACTTTCTGGGTCCAGAACCCTAAGGGGAGGAAAGAAACCAATTAAATTAAATTAAATAATAATGCCCTAAATAGAAAATTGTAACAGGATTCAATTGTTAACGAACAACACTTAAATTGCTGATAAAGGAATTTGGAAATATTTTTAAAAGGCAACACTTTACCACTGTATTAATATCTTAAACAATAGTGCTGATGTTAGTTGGCCATGACAGATTTGGGCCACATGTTCTAACGACAGAAATCCTAAATTAAAAGAGAAGGGAGATAAATCCTAGCAGTGTTAAAAAAAGAAGGGAGGAATTCCAACTTGACATATAAAAAAACCCATCTTCTGAGTATTTAAAACAATAACAGGTGCAATATATTTTATAGATTTAATAGGGCTGTCTTTAGTTTCTTTTAAGGCACAATCTTATGCATGAGACAGACAAAAGTCTTGCAGCTCCCAGCATTCCCCAGCCAGAATGTTTTTTGTAGGACTTTTTCTGTCTAAACATGCATAGGATTGCACCCTTAAACACTGATGTTTCAGAAATATTTGCCCCAGTCTAGTGCTCCGCATGCATTTCAAATGTATATACAGAGCCCCTGTGCATGCGTGCTCCCCTGGGCAAACCTTAAGCCATGTAGCAGCTATTTCAAGTGCCCTAAGTCCAGAGTGTGTGCTTTTTTCTTTATCCCAATCTTCCAAACTTTATCTCTGTTTCATTATAAAAAAAATAATCCCGGATATGATTGGAACCT
Source organism: Elgaria multicarinata webbii (assembly GCF_023053635.1). Taxonomy (NCBI): domain Eukaryota; kingdom Metazoa; phylum Chordata; class Lepidosauria; order Squamata; family Anguidae; genus Elgaria; species Elgaria multicarinata. The sequence goes on along the minus strand of NC_086180.1, from coordinate 29,644,265 downwards.
TTGTATTTCAGATGCAAGAACTCTTGAAGCTCCCGTTAGGGATACCCAACTCTTTTCAGTGGTTCCACATCAACAGAGTATAAACAATTGGAAGAACTTCCTTCAAATGAAGAGAGCATGGTCTCCCTGCAACCCAAAACTATTTGATGGAACTGGACAACTGGAAATATGGAGACAATGTTGCTCCTGTCTGAAACAGAAGTGTGGGTTGTTCATTATATCAGGTCTAAAACATGAGTGAATTCAGAGATTTTTAAAAAATATTGTAAATATAAGAGGAGCAAAAAGAGAAAGGGGGAAAAGAAGAACATGACATAAAAGCATATTCATTTATAGTAATTGTTTACAATGCCATTAATAAAAGGAAGAAAAGAGAGAGAGAAAAGAGTTGACACTATTTTTTCGAATATATACATTAATATAAGCTGTCCATGTATCTAAGTAAGCCTCCATGTGAAGTTGATGACTAGGATAAATGTAGCATGAGAAGTAAGATCTTCAGACCATTGAGTGCTAGGTGGTGGGTGTTTATCCTTCCAGCCTTGAAGTATGTGTCTCTTTACAACTCTAAGGGTTCTCAGAGGCTGAGTTTGGATGTCACGCTAATCGACAGAGGAGGAAGGGGGTAAGAGGAACAAAATGGAAAACAACTGTTGATTAGCGTGTCGTCCAAACTCACCCTCTGAGAACCCTTAGAGTTGTAAAGAGACACAGCCAGAGTTTACTTTTGCTGTCTATCTGCTAATCCCCACATCACAGGAGTAGAACTTAAAAGTGCATGAACACCCACAATTAAAACTTGCCAGGGTTGGGCTGTGGGAAGCAATCTGAAGTGAGCAGGGGCTGAGGAGCAAGTCAGAGTGGAAAGACAAACCAGGATAAAGGATACAGGAACACACCAGGTGCTTGAGCAAGGCTTAACTGAAACAGGAAGTTCTTTTCTAGGGTGGCCAGGTGTCCTACTTTACTGAGGACAGTCCTCTACTTTGGAGAGCTGAGCTGGTAGAGGTCAGTCTTCTGCTTCAATGTATCTCTATTTGAAGAGGTGTCCAAGAGCAGGAGCCTTGAAGCTGCCCATCTACAGCCTCTGGACAGCAGACTGAGCAGGCATACAGGTCACCTAGTCAGCCGTCTACACAATGATGAGACATATTGTATTTCTATTTAAATATAGTAATTATTTCCAATTCCGCACCTATGCATAGAAATTTGCAAGTGTCAGGGATGCTTTAGGGTGGATTCCTGCATTGAGCAGGGGGTTGGACTCGATGGCCTTGTAGGCCCCTTTCAACTCTGCTATTCTATGATTCTATGATTCTTTTCTCCTTTTCTTTGGTGATGTGTTAGTTGCTATCCTACTGTCTCGGGGATCCAGTGACCAGCTTGTTTATGGCCATTTTGGTAGTGGCATTGCAGTTGTAGAACATTATCCATGGGGAGATCTTACAAGCTTTTCTTTTTACCTGGGAGTTAAAAACTTTTGCTATTGTTGTTTCGTTTCTAAGATTAAAAACAAAGGGCATTAAAAGATAGTACTTCTAGCATCTAAATAGTGGAGAGAGATTCAGGCTAAATTCAATTACTGGTGATTTTTTAAAAATAACAGCAACAAGTTATTACATTCACCCACCTAAAAGCCATGAGAGAATGGGCTAATCTGGAATTCCTATGGTGGAAGTGCGGCAGCCTGCATGCCACAAGTAAAAAAAGGTCCTACCCCACATATCATTCAATTATACTTCCATGGTGGGGGGCAGGATTCAGAGCAGTACTCAGATGATTGGGGTGGAGCAGGTTCATGCGGAAGGAGTTGGAGCTTTATAGGTATCAGTAAGCACCTTGAATTAAACTATTAAATTAAAGCTAATCCCCCCGTGCTTGTATAGTATAGCAACTAACAGTGCAATCCTAGGCATGTCTACTCAGAAGTAAACTCTTACTCTCAGTTAAGTGTCTATAGGATTGCAGCTTAAATTGCAAATATGCCTTCGAATTTCTTCCCTGCCATGAACTCCCTAAGTGGCCTTAAGCACTCTCTCTCTCTCTCTCTCTCTCTCTCTCTCTCTCTCTCTCTCTCTCTCTCTCTCTCTCTCTCTCTCCCTCTCCCTCTCCCTCCCCTCCCAATCACCATCCTGATCTGCCACATGGGGATCGTAGCAATTGACCTGTTTACAGGATTGTTGTAATTTGTTAGCTTTTTGCTATTTTAAAGTCTTCCCCTTGAATTGTATTTTCAGTTGTAGTTTTTACATATGGACTTGATTTTGGTTGTTTCATTATTGGCATTAATTGTTCTTATCATTATTGTGCATGTGTTTTTATACTGTTTATTGCTTTTCTTTTATTGTGCACACTGTTTTCAGAAGGTTCCCCTTAAAGGTGCCTTTAAAAAAAAAAAGATTGCTGAGACAATGTGTGAACCACTTAAAATGAACTCGCTCTGTACATGCTATGTTGTTGTTGTTGATGATGATGATGATGCTTCCTAGTGCCGTTTTGCAAGTATTACATTGGAAAGATGACATTTTTCTTTCCTAGCTAACAGTCTATATTGTTTGTCTATGTTCTGTTCTATTTGTACAATTTAATTTAACCGCTCCCAACATGGACCTGTGAAGATGACGTGACGTTAAAAGGATCATTTCCACTTCAATGGTACATGTTCGACCAAAAAAAAAAATGTAGCAAGGAGGAAAAACAGTTTAGCAGAAGGCAGCCCCTCATACACAAATGTACATAACATCACATTTGGGCAGAAACTTTTTCCTGTCAAAAAAATATAAAATAAAATAAATGTCATAACCCCGTAAGAAAGAGAATTAAAATCCTGTTATTTTAATTTACATCTATCCACAAGATAAGTAAAGTTATCATTGAAATTCTAATTAAATAGGATGATTGACTAAGGTAGGACATCAAAGAAAAGAAGTGAATATGATAAGTCGGAGCCTTATTAATTAGTCCGCATGGAAGAAATTCCAGAGACGTCAAGCTGAGGCTGCTGCGAGGAGGAAAAATAGCAGACAAGAAAATGTGTATTTCTTTGAAGTTAGGAATGGAGATAGTGATGGAGGTAATTGTGTCTGACTGGATCCAGTAATGAAGAGCCGTAAATCAGACCTAGGAATCGAAGGCAAGGGTCTCCTAACGAATATGGGTGCCCTCCTGCTGTGAAGAAACAGAATGCAGAGCTGACTAATTGACCCAGTCTATCTCCCAGTAGCTCCCTGTTATTATTTATTAATTTTTAATTTCTGAATTATTTACGTCCTGGGAAATTATTTTTGACAGGCTGTTAGGAGCGCCAAAGTTAATGGAGGATGAAAGGGCTGCAACCAGAATTAGCAGGGATGCAGTCACAGGCTACTGGATTTAATGATTTTGGAAAGGAAAATTGATTTCACACAGCGTGTCACTTTATGCTACTTTAGGGATACACCAGCTATTTTATTAATTGAGGAATAACCAACTCAGAAGTATATTTGAAGTGTAAATGAATCGCAGGGCTCAGCTATTTATTCTCTGCCCACCCCTGCTCCACGTTTGGAAGAGAGCAACGAGTTTGCTTTAAGTTGCTGATTAAAACCAACACAGGTGCTGACCCTGTTGTACACTTGATTTCCTCCAGTGGAGGCTAGTGGCTTCAATGTCATTGGGGCGGTGAATCCGCTCCGGGTTTCATTCAAAACCAGTCAGAACTCTAAAGGTTCTTGCATAGCTGTTTTAGAGTTCTGACTGAAACCCGGAGCGGATTCATCACCCTACTGACATCGGAGGTGCCAAGGTTTCTATCCTATTCAAATGAAATTCATTTTCACTCATGACAAAGCCCAATGATACAATCCTTGCATGTTTCCTCCTCATAAGAAGTCACACTAGACAGAATCCTCAGCTATCTCTAGGACAGGAACCAGGGCTGAAAACATGATGGGGTGGGGGGAAGGGCAGCATCAAACACAAGGAATCAGCACAGGAGGCAAAACCTTCACAGTGCTGGGAAGTTGAATTTGATAAAATAGTAAAATGATGTTATAAAATGTCTGATGCACTTCAGTAAAACACTTTTCAGGGGCACTTAAATAAATAAAGAATAGGAAGCTTCCTTATAATGAGCAAGACAATTGGTCCATCTAGCTCAGTATTGTCCACACTGTCTGGCAGTGGTTCTCCAGGATTTCAGATGTGAATATTTTCAGCCCTATCTGGAGGTACCGGGGATTGAACCAGGGACCTTCTTTCTACAAAGCAGGTGCTCTACCACTGAGCCGCAGACCCTCCCCTATAAGTTATTATACCCAGTGCTAGTTATAGTAGAACAACCCATTTTTAATATCTATCTATCTACATAGAACTTGCCTTAATGTAATCAAAATGAACATCTAACATACTTGTACACTATCAAACTGAAACTCTCTAAATTTCTCACTAGAACACAATTATCTAAAATTATTGATATGGTTGACGTTGGTTGAACATGGATTGTTCTATTATAGCTAGTACTATGAATAATAATTTGCATTAATGTCTATTTCAGTGCTACTGAAAAAGCTTTTACTGAAATGGGAATGTGACACCATTAGATTTTTTACTATTTATAAAATTCATTTTTCCAGCACTATTTTGAGTTTTTGCCTCCTTGAAGCGTGATCAGTCTGCTCTGCACTGCACAGCTGTATTTTAATCTTTTCACTTACTCATTCTCTGTGTGTGGCAGGGGATCAGGGGAGGAAAGCAAACCAATACAGATGAACTCTTGAGTTGTGTGATGGGTTCCAGGGTTTCAGGAATCAGGTTGTGTGAATCGGGTTCAAGTCATCAAACTGGACTGCTGGCATGCAACTATTTTTGTACTTGTCTATATTGACCTAGTTAATTATCAGTTTCAGCTTCCATACATCCTACATGCAAGACACATGCAGTGGTTAGCACAGCCCCAAAATGGGGTCTAATATCAAAGCCACAGACTCAGCATGGGCAGATGGTCCCAGAGAAGTAGAAGCTGAGACAGGAAGACCAGAGATGCAGGTTGTATCTTTGCTACAAAATACGACCCAGAAAATCCGTTTCTTCTTGGTTCTGACGATAATTGGCACCATTTCCTGCTGTGTGCAGGAGAAGCTGCATTACAAAAACACCTTGCTTCACTACTTGCTTCGTCTTTCTTCCCCATGTGAAGAAAGAGGAAGCTGTTCATCCCTATTGTGGGACAGAAGGCAAAGCAGTGTTAGGGAAACGTGAATTCCACCCCCCCTCAACGGTCTGGAAACACTCTTGGAGGGAAGTACATATTAGTGTGTGTTTGCATGTGTGAATAGTCTTGGCAATATTGCATGAGTCTATTCTTTCTGCAGTACCCCAGACCACTAAAAGTATGTGTCTAGGACAGACAATTAACATATAATGGAAGGTAGGGGTGGGTGGGTCAGAGTGAATCATACACTGTGGTGGGAAATGGGTTTCCAGTTCCTTGGGAAGCGTGGCTGAATCTTTGGGAACCTCCTTAAATCAGTTGCAACTTTACAAAGAAAGCAAAAGTCTGATCCCAAGGTAAAAATTGATCCACACTACGATGGCTGTTTTGATTTTATTCTGTGAGGGCATACATGTGGAAAAAGTGAAATAGAGTGAATTATCCATGAAACATTTCTGGAGGCGATCCTATATGATCACAGCTGACATTTATATACTGTTTGTGGAACTTCCCTGGAAAGGCTACGTGAACTGCCGATTTAAAGATGTAACCCTTCCATGCGATCATTTCAAAAATGTCTCCTATGAGTGTGAAACGTTACATCAGAAATGACCCTAAGAAAAATTGCAGAATGGATTCTCTCCCCACAAAAGAAAGAAGCAAAACTCTTCTTGACTTCAGCAAGTGCTTGGCTAAGCTCCAGGCTAAATAGGCAATGTTACATTAGGATAAGAGCATGGAAGAGATGGGATCAATCTTTGGAGGCATATTATCAAGTACACTGGGTTTAGGAGATAATGGTGACAAAATTGACTATAAATATTTTTTTTTTAAAAAATAATATTTTTGGATTTCACATGGAGATATAATTGTGGAGATACAGAAAGGTTTTGCTCTAAGGGGTTTTATAAGCACATCCCTTCAGCTTATTTCTCTGAGCAGTTCATGAGCACTGTGAACATTCCTTTTACTGACAAGAACATGCGAGGCTAGTCTGGGTTTATCTGTTACTTTGTGGATTATACTGGTGGCAATTAATGAAGCAAGGAGGATCAGCTAATAGAAGGAGTTATGTGAGATGGCTGACCTATGGCCTATACTTCAAGGATTGCTCCTTTATCACTCTCTCACAGATACACAGTATTCCTACAGTCTCCTGCTTGCGCTTGTGATCTTACCATTAAGACCTCATCAGAGGGCCAGAGAGAGGCAACGGTTTCAAGGAAGCTAAAACATGAATGCCAAGATGGAGGAATTCAAAACCAGGCCCAGTTAAAAGAGCTACTTTGTTCACAACAAACCAAACCTTTCACACAGAAGTTGCTGTTGCTGATACCACCAAACATAAAATGATGGACAGGGAAGTTTGCATTCTGTCTATAATTGTCCTAATGCAGGTGTTGTTATTCAGAGTAGTTTAAATTGGGGAGGTATTATGCTTATAGATCATGAGCGTCATCAGACGGCGGGGGGAATTGTGTTTCCCCCTACCGTCACTTTGCCTTCTGCTGCTGTCCCACAGTAGGGATGAACAGCTTCCTCTTTCTTCACACGGGGAAGAAAGAGGAAGTAAACTACAATCCTGTTGCCCATTCAGTGGGAGTTTTTATTGTGCTTCTTCTCCTGCACAGAGCAGGAAATGGCAGCAAGTTCCATTACAGCAAAAAAATATGTTTTTTCTGGGTCTTCGTTTTTTGTGTGTGCCGGAAAAATGAGTAGAAGGAGCGGGAGGCAGACGGCGTCGTGAAAAGGACCTGCAAAAAACTGTGAGTGGTCAGTAACGCATGTGCTATAAAGTGCTCGACTGATGGGCCTCCAGATGCCCTTCTTCTGATGTTCCTGCCTTCTGTGTTGAGGCAGGTGGTGATCTGAGAGAGGGCCTTTCCTGTGGTGGTATCAAAATTATGGAATGGTCTTACTGGACAGGTTCAATTCACATAATCTTTGCTGGGGAAGGGGGGGTGTTTTGATTTTTACTTACGTATCTAATGACATTTGTCCTTTTCATTTGTGGTTCTAATGGTGTCTGGGATCCTTTAAGCCTTAAAGGAGCGGCAGATTTTTTTTAAAAAATAGCAGAACTAAAACCTTCAAGTTTAAGGTTTTAGAACTACTATTTAAAACAAACAAACAGAGCAATCGCTGAAGGAAATGAAAGCTCTGTGTTTGGATGTGAGAAAATCTTGACACCAGTGGAAAGAGAGATATAGGTCATTCATTTATTTATTACATTTATATACCGTCCCATAAGAGAAGCTCTCTGGGTGGTTTACAAAGGTTAAAAACAGTGATTAAAAACCAATATACTGAATAGTAGTATCCATGGTGCTGATTAGGCAGGGAGGCTGAGGTATGGGAAGTTGAGTGGGGGAAAGGGTTCAGGTGGAAAGAGGCTGAAAGATAGGAACTAGAGTAGGTAGTGAGCTTAAAAGCAGGCATCTGATTAAAAGATGAGCGGAGAGGCAAAGTTCTGAGGGGAAACAGGGCAGATAAGCATGGAATTGAGGAAATGGGGGACCAAGAAGAAGGGCTGAGGAAAGTTTCACATAGTGCTGAGGCAGGTCTGTGTGCTATTGACAGTAAGGAAGTGGAGAGGCAAGGAGCTTTGGAGGCTAGAAAATATAGAGCTGGAGTAGTGAGGCTATTAGACAGAGTTGGGGCATGTTGACTTAAAAATAGGCAGCCAAAGGACACAGGTTTCTAGCATATATATAAAGGCCGATAGTTTTATTTTTAGTACTAGACATTGTATGCCCTGTTGCTTACATGACAGAATAATCACACTTCCCTAGATCATTGCGCCGCCTCCTCTCTGTTTCAATATTAAAACAAAGGGTATATTTTCTGTTATGTGCAGTGTTCTGGGAATTAAGCTCACAACTCCAATTAACAGCAACTAATTCCCCACACAGAATATTTACCCCTAAGAGTTGGCTTAATATAATGAGTCATGTGTTTTGCGTTTAAGCTCTTAATGCCTAGAGGATTTTAAAAAAAAGCCCATCTATTTTGATCACTTCATATTTTCATCATTTGAAGAGAGAAGAGTGCCTCTTTTTACCCCTGGCAATTAAGTATATACATTACTAGATTAATAACGTGAAATAGATAGCCGCCTTTTTTCCTCTCTCTTTCCTCCGGCAGCCACGTCTCTCTTGAAAAAGGACAAGAATGGGATAACCACTTTTTTATTATTATTACTTATGCCAAACTCAACAAGCTGTGTAGAAGGCTGAGGAATGATTCTCAAGTTAGTGTGCTAAGCTGAGGGCAATGAATTCGACAGAACTTGAACAGCTAATTTTACTTAAAGACAAACTCTTTAAAAAGGGGACCTCAGAAATGAATAGTTCTATGGCAATAAGATGGGTATGTTTGGCTGTGGGTGTGCTATGGGCAGGCATTGTGAGAGGAGTGTCCTAGGAGATCGCCCGTCTAGTGTAACATGGTGGCAGTAAAGGTAGGGGGGCACAATGTGGTGGGAAGGGGGAGGAGGGTGCAACATCTTTGTGGGAAGAGGAAGAGTCCAATGTGGCGGCATACACACTGGGGCTGGTGATGGGTCCCTAACAGACAATTATCAGCACCTCACTGAACCACAATTCCTAGAATTGTAGAGTGGTACATTTTTATATAGCTATACGAGGCTGATATAAATTTGTAGTGTATTTGCAGCCATACTGCTCACTTTGGGTGGCCACTTACAAATTGCCAAAAAGAATACCGAACAGTACACCAATTTTCTTAAAATGTACATATACTGATTTATATGTGCATAGATGCAAATTGGAAAATAATCACTATATTTAAATAGAAATACAATGCATCTCAACATAGTGGAGAACACTATGACCTGCTCAGTCAGCTGTCCAGGTGCTAATTGTTGACGGACAACTTCAGGGACCTTGTTCTCTTTTCTTCTGGTTCTTTCTCTTTAAACTGGACCTGGACTGGACATCTCTTCAAATAGATGTCACCTTCAAATAGAAGACTGCCTTCTGTAAGGTGGGATTTATGGCCACCCTATGCTCACTACAGCTGCTCTTTCAGGCAATGTCATATTTGTGGCTAGAGATTTATTTATTTATTTAGATTTCTATCCTGCCTTTCTGCATAGTGCCCAAAGTGGCAAACAACACTAATAAAAAAATAAACAGCAATATACAAACAAAATAAGAAGAGTGAGAAGAGAAGGGAAAATCCACCAATAACAATAGCAGACATTTAAAACTTATTAAATGTGAGCAACCGTAAAACTGAATAGCAACCAGAGGCCTGTCTAAATAAAAGGGCCTGTATCTGAAGGTCATCAGAGATGGGTCTAGGCAGGCCTACCTAGGAAGGGAGTTTCAAAGCTTGTGTGCAACCACTGAGAAGGATGCTGAGATGTGCTGGATCATCCTAACATTGGAACTGCTGTCTTCTGTAGAACCGATCAGAATTGGGGCATTGAAAGTGATCCCAGCGCATACCCTGCAGATCATATGGTGCTTCTTTGCTACCTTAAAAATATTGGCATCCTATGTAAGGAGAGGGATCATAGCTTAGTCATAGTATAGTACATGCTTTGCATGGAGAAGATCCCAGGTTCAATCCCTGGCATCTCCAGTTTTAAAAAGCACCAGAACCATGTAGCAGGTGATGTGAAAGCTTTGCTGGAACCCTTGGAGAGGTCCAGGCAAAGGATGCTGGGAGCTTTAGGGCCCTGCAAGTCAAGAGTAAAAGAATGTACTGTGAGGATTACTTGTTATTTATTGCTGGGGAAAGCTTTTGATCATGTTTGGAGGCTCTTCTGGCACAACTAGTAGAAAAGGCTATGCATGGTAAAACTGGCAATGCATTATAAGACACTGTAGTGACAGGAGCTGCTGGGACCCATTATCAGCTGCCCTATGTGGTGAGCCAATGAATTGCAGTGTGCAGTTTCTTAGTAAGGTCCTACAAGGCCCGAGACTTGGTTCCTCCTGTACAAAATATAAAGGGACTTCCTGTTCTAGTTGAGCCTTGCTTGAACAACAAGGACTTCCTGAGCACTGGCATGTTTGTATATCCTTATGGACTGTAGCTGTGGTAGAGCACATGATTGACATGCAAATCCCTGGAATCTCCAGGTAAATCCTGCCTGAAACCCTGGAGATCAGATGCCAGTCAGTGTCAATAATATTGGCTTAGATTATTTGACTCAGTATAAGGTAGCTTCCTATGATCATCCCATATTGTTCTTCCGTCTTGACTTTTGACTTGCTCCTTGTTTGTCCTTTGGTATTGACTTACTCTTTGGCCCCCTGACTACTGACTTGTCCCATGGCTTCTGATTTCCAGCTTTTGGCTCATCTCAGACTACTTGACCCAGCCCTCACATGTAGACAATAGTGGGTTAGATGGACAAAGATGCTTTCCTCTGGTCCTAAGCAATTGTTTGAGCTTCTTCCTTGTTAAGTTGACCAGCCATTAATTCAAGTGCATAAGTTTGAGTGAATTTTAACTTATCCAACAATTCTGCCCCCCCTGTCCCAGAGCTTACAACAAACAACAACAACAACAAAATGAGGAATATCGGAAGGGACATATCCAGAAAGGAAGAAAGAAAAGGAACCAAATTAACACGACACCTTGGGGTCAAACTTCCCCCCAACAGGAAACTAAAGAAAAAGAAATTGGCAACACTAATGACTCTTTTTTGTTTAAACACCTCTGAGTTTTTAAGAGCTTGGAGGAGAAGGAAGGAAAGTATTACATTTTCATTAAAGGGCCACTGCCAATTTAGACATTGACTTTTCTTTGAAAAAGAATGGCTGAACTAAGCAGTGTGATCTTGGGAGCATCAAGATAAACTGCCGTTCTGTAAGGTGAAAACCTTCAAGTAAACCAGTCTTTGCTCACTTTCAGATTGTGTCCGCAGACGTTGCTAAGTTCAGGTTGCTGTCACATGAGCTTTACAGTAAACCTGAGAAGGCCACAGAATATGAGAATGTGCACCTGCCCTTCAGTTACCGCCCATAATGAAGCAAGGTAAATAGGGGTCAGTGCGATTAATGGTATCCTTGCATTTAATGAGCAGGTAATAAAAAATGCAAATAACATCAGCTCAGGGAGCTTATTGTTATTGGGATCACAGCAGACAGGGAGGGAGAACTGAACCTTATCCCAAAGCAAATAGCAGCTTCAAAGGAGGGATTTCTGTTAGTACTGCAGATGCACAGCTTGTAGATCACTCGATGACCACAACATTAGGCAATAACTTGAATGAACCACCGAGACACAACGAAAGGAAGACCCTCCACATAGCTTAGTGGTAGAACACATGCTTGTCATGCAAAAGTTCCTAAGTTCAATCCCTGGAATGGGTGAGAGTTTTGTTTATTTGTCATAAGAACTTTCCAAACTTTGCAAAGTTCCCCATAGTGATGAATAATAGCCACCTCTTTTTCCAGACAGGCTCCTCAACTTTAACAGCTACATAGCAGGCAGGTACAGGATTGTCTTCTCCATGCTGGTAACAGCTGTACCTATTGAATTTGGCCAGTGCAGATTTATTTATTTTATTTTATTTTATTTTATTTATTACATTTTATACCGCCCAATAGCTGGAGCTCTCTGGGCAGTTCACAAAAATTAAAACCATTCAAAGTATAAAACAACAGTATAAAACCATATACTGGTGAGAATTTCGTTAGGCTCATACCTATCTATCTATCTATCTATCTATCTATCTATCTATCTATCTATCTATGAACTTACCCAAATTTGCAAATTTCTTCATTATCATAATCCAGATTTTTTTTTGGGGGGGGGGAACCTTGAGATTTAAAAAAAAAAACGGGATGTGGGAGAAAAAACTGTCAAAGTCATCCATCCTTCAACCCTGGTATCTCTAAGGTCTGTGAAATAACTGCGCAGAAACCCTGGAGAGCCACTGCCAGAATGTAGACAATACAGAACTAAATGGACCCATGGTCTGATGCAGGCAACTTCCTGATACAGTTTTAAAGTGCTCTGAAAATGTAAAAATAGCTATTGTATCTTTGTGTTCCAAGTCCAATAGCTTTAGTGCATGCATAGAAGCGCCAAGATAAGCAGCTCTGTGCAAGCAAGCGGTGCCCCCATTCTCTTCTGTTGTGAATGCTATTGTCAAAATGCAAGCCATCCCTCTACACAACAAAACAGAGAGTCTTCAAACTCATATGGCTTTGTTGTACTTATGGCAAGCTATTCCATAATACAGATTCAGTGAAACTCAAAAGAAACTCAGAATTGACAATAGGCAGCTACGGCAAAACCTGAAAGGCACTTAAGCCCCTCCTTTAGTGTGTCTCCCTTCTGCCCTGGCTCCCAAGGGTGGCTATTGTGGCAGAATGTCTCAAACCACTCCCTAACTCCGCCTTCTTAGAACGCCAACAAGTCCTTGCATGACCAAGTCGTGCTCCTTCTTCTCCTCAGAGGGGATTTAGTTTTCCACAGGCAGGGGACGAAGGCAGCAGCAAACAGGCCCAACATCAACACGTAGAAAGCCAGTGCGGTGGCAGCCTTCCTCAACCTGGAGCGCTCCAGATGTGTTGGACTACAACTCCCAGAATGCCCCAGCCTGGCTGGGGCATTCTGGGAGTTGTAGTCCAACACATCTGGAGCGCCCCAGGTTGAGGAAGGCTGGGTTAGAGTATTGGACTCGGACTCAGGAGATCCAGTTCTCGTCCCTACTTGGCTATGAAGCTCACTGAGTGACTTTGGGCCAGTCACTAACTCTCAACCGAATCCATCTCACAGAGTTGTTGTGAAGATAAAATGGAGAGGAGGAGGATTGTGTATGCCACCTTGTGATCCTTGGAGGAAAAGGTGGGGTATAAATGTTAAAAGCAAACAAACATTATTATTATTATTATTATTATTATTATTATTATTATTTATTTATTTATATAGCACCATCAATGTACATGGTGCTGTACAGAGTAAAACAGTAAATAGCAAGACCCTGCCGCGCTTGGGCATGCTGCTACCCAGCAGGGCTGACTGTTTACTACAGCATCCTTCCTTTCTTCTTATTTTAAAACAAAACATTTTATAGTTAGGGGGCAGCTGGCCAGGCATGGACATGGTTGCATATACTCATTTTATTATTCCTCAGTAAATGTGTTTAGCATCAGGGCAGTTGAAGCCAACTCCATTTTGTGCTGTTGTCACGATGGTGCTAGGATTTAAGCGAGTTTAAAATGGGAAACTGCACATGCTCAGAGGATTTCTTCTTAAAACCAGATTAGAAAATAGTTTTTGCTGGTTTGTTCTGACATTATCAGGCGTTTAGAAGCAGTTGTAAAACCATGGCAGTGAGGGTAAAGAGAAACGTTCATTATATTCTTCATGACTGTAGTAAAATGCAGGGCTGTCTAAAGGGGTGTGGGTGGGGGTGTGGGTGTAAGAACACTGAGACTGGAATACAATCACTTAGCTGTGCTACCAATCTGTCTTCTTTGCACACCCAAATCTGAAATGACTTTCTTGCCAATAAAGTTGGGTGGGAGGGATATTACTTTGGTCTCAGACATAAACCCTGAGAAAAAGAATGCTCTTATAAAGAATCAAGTGGCACAAGAGACATTCAAAGAACAATTGTGGTGATGTATAATTATTTAGGGGCGCAACATAAGAAGCACTTTTCTTACCACATGCTGAGGAGTGTACATTATGTAACAGGAGAAATAAAATAACACATAGATGACAGAGCTCAAAAGAGTGTTAGAATACAAATTGAACGTTACTTGTTAAACAAGGTTAATTTGTTCCCATTCCACTTGAAATGGCTTCAAACACTTCTAAACTAGGTCATTTGATTGCTATGAAAATACATGTACAAGGCAGCTGTCTTTTTAGCAACAAGTTTATTGGAGAGTTTTGATTGCATCCCAAAAGCATGGGAGATATTTCTGACCATATCAAAGAAAACTCAACTGCATTATCAAGGCACTCTAATGAGATGGTTTGTTTAATTGAAATGTTTTAAATTACCATCTGGTACAGCATGAAAAAATCATTATTTTCATTAGAGGAACTCCTCGTTAGCTGGAAATTGAAGTTACAAAATAGCACTGCATGATATACTAAAAGTATTGTAAAGTATGCTCAGATTCAGGTTATTAAGAGACTTTTACATGTAAATTGCATTTCTGTATTAGTTAAGTGCAATTTCCCAATTTATACACTTGAGTTTATTTTTAAAATCAGGCATAGGTGGGGGAAAGAGGTAACATGGGGATTATTCCATAGATCTAGCATAAACTGGCCCTAGCTAGTTGGCATAAAATATAATGAAAAAACAAGCCAGTCAAGACATATTTGCATAAAATTGATATTAATATGACAAGCACAGACCAGAGCTGCTATATATGTTAACACATATTCCAACAATATTATCTTTTCTACAGTGGTTTAAATGTGCAAATGCTTTACAAATTTATCTTGCTGTCCTATCAGAGGCAATTGGCAGGGCAATTATTATTCCCATTTTGCAGATGGAAAACAGTCATAAAGGAAGGTGATTTCTCTAGGGAATTTATGAGATAAGGTTTGAGCTGAGTCAGCCACCCCGCCCACCATCTCAAACTAGCTAATTCTGATGTGTGATGCTAGAACTGGCAATTCATGGAATGCTTTGATTATTATTTAATATTGAGTTATCACCTGTGTCCGGTCCTGTTGAAATAGAACTCAGGGGTGGGCTGGAGGTCAGGAAGTTGTAGATCTGGCAAGTGATCTAGGGTGGAGAGAAAGGACATGTGAATCAGATAGGTAGGGCCCAGTGAGAACCGGCCTCCAGTTACCAAAGACAAGGGCCTTTGGAGACTTTTATGCTCCATGGGTGTGAAGACTCCTTCAGAGATAGGACTAAGAGTTAGGGATTATGATACACACAAGCACTATGCTTGCCAGGTGTCATGACCCAGGTTCTGAGTTCCCATTTCTGGCGACAAGGCTATGAGTTTAGAGGAAACATCAGAAGTGAGAAGAAATTGCCATCAGAACCTGTGACCGATGTCCTAACCACTCTGGAAGCTCCAGAGCAAGAAGAACCTGTTTGGCCCACATCTCCTTGGCCTGAGGAGGTCACATTGCCATCCTCTGACTATGAGGACTCCAAATCAGAAGTCCCAACTGTACCACACTCTTCCCTATGCCATCTGAGTCAACATCAACAAGTTAAAGAAGGTTTGGCCTCTTTAACCAAAGAGGTTTCTCTCACCAAAGGTGGAGCTAGCCACCCAGATGGAGCTGCAGCTCTCCTTACAACCTAGAGCATCTCTACATTAAGGGAAATCACATTATTTACCCGGGATTTTTGTGCTTCTGGGAGGAGAGGGTGACAAGGGGTTTAATTTGAATATTTCCCCTCCATTCAGTTTCATTGAGTTCTGTTGAGACACCACCATCTAGTGGCTGAAGATCCTGCTGTTTCCTGGAAGTTACCACTTTAAAAGTGGTTCTTTTTATCCTGGGTTTTCTGGAGGATTCAGCAGAAGAGATCCTGGTTGTTGTCGACATCATGAATTGACCCCAAAACTTCTGTGAATGGCCAATCATGAGGGTGTAATAAATCACTGGTTTAGAGGAGCTCCTAGTCTGGGGTTGCCTGGTGCTATCAAGCAGCATTTGAGCCTTGTTTTTACCAAGTCTCCAGCCTATGTGTGAGAAGGAGCTGTCCAGGGTGAGTTCTATTCCTCCTATATCCAGCATGCTTCTGTGTAGCTTGAGACCTAACATGGCAAGATTTCTAATCTATTTGAGTCTGAAAGAACGTCTTCTTTTTCTTGTCTAAGATTTAAACAACCTTCAGACAAGGAGAAGTGGGGCCTCATACTGGTTACATTCGGACAATCATATTTCAGTTTTATAAGTCTTATTCCTACTGCTGCAGTGCCATTGCATGAACCACAATGAAACCACAAAGTGTCCAATTTACTCTGGGTTCCCATTTAATCCAAAATAGCAAGGTATGATTACTAACTTCAGAACAAGCTAAGATACTAAACCATGGTTTGAAGCTGGCTTAGGAACCTGGCTTGTTCTGAACCTGATAACCATAGTTTTCTGGTTCAAGATACATGTATGAGCAAATGGTTCATTTGTATCTTGGTTTAGTAGACTGAGCAAGATTGTATGGACCTGACGTATGCTCTTGCTCAAGTGACATCGCCCCACCCCTCTCATCATCATCGTTGTTGTTGTTGTTGTTATTTCTTGAACATCCAGTCTGAGGAATAATTCTGTATTAGTCAAAAGCTGTCATAATTCATCTTGAACACTATTTGGTTATTTAACTGGCCCAACTTTTTGGTAATATCTAGTTACTTAATTCCAGGAGCAGCAGTGTTTTCTGGTTTTAACTCCCCCTCGTTAAAATGTGGGTTTTAGAGCATCATCAGATGACTGTTTCATTGCATGCTCATTACTGGGCACTTATGGATTTTTGTGGGTCCTATTCATGATGTCGTTCACCTCTCATGCATCTCCCGCCCTTATAGACTTCTTCCCGCAATAAAAAAAGACCCCACTAAGTCCAATTTATTTTTAGAGACAGAAATTGCCACTATCTCCTGCTGTGTGCAGAAGAAGCGGTGTGATAAAAACAGTCCACTGAATGGGCCACGTGGATGTTGTTTACTTCCTCTTTCTTCTCCATGAGAAAGGGGGAGTACTGAGCAACAAAAGCGGGGGTGGAGAAGTGACGGTAGGGTACCATGATTTCCCCCTGTCTGATGGAGCTCTTAGTAACCCTCTGTTTTCTCTATTGGAGGCATCAGGACCATTACGTGAAGATTAGTATTAGCATTAGCTCTATTTAATAGGCCTTTTCTTTATCCCATTTTACATTGAATAAAGAAGCTTCATTTGTTAGCTTAAAAAAATTCAGAGACTTTAATTCTTTATCATTGCTCCCTAGAGTACCCAGCTGGAGTTCTCTCATCATCACTGAGCAGGCCTGAACTTTTTTTTTTGTTTGCTCTTCACTGTTCGGTGCTTTCATCATTTTAGACAGAACCAGCAGGCATTCTACACTACAGAAAGTCCCTTCAGCGCTATGGGGAAAAAACATACATAGAACTCACCCAGGCCCAGATCCCTAACAGTTCCCCAAAAAGGACCCATATTTGCATTAGATTAAAATGAATGAGCTTCCTGTTTTAATCATAGTGATAATTGTGATATATGCATTTTAATAGACTCAACTGAATTCACTGATCAGTATAGACCTTCTTTCAGTAAGCAAGAAAGGCAAAGTAGTTAAGACAATTAATCTTTAACTGGACCACACTCCACTGGCAAATTAGTACAGCCTTCCCCAACCTGATGCTCTCCAGATGTGTTGAACTGCAGCTCCCATAATTCCCAGCCACCATGGCCAAAGGCAGTCCAACACATTTGGATGGCACCAGGTTGAGAATTACTACATGATTTCAAGCTACCTCTTTTGATTACCTGTCAGATAAAAGGCTTTGGGTACTTTCAGATGGCACAAAATCAGCCTAGCCTAAAAGCTCCTGAAATAATTTGGAAAACAAGACACTCTTTCGGGTGGAAAGCGCTTTGCAATTTCATGACATTCTTCATCACAAGATACCTGTGAGGTTATTTGTAATTTTTTATCTTATGATTGGAAAACTGAGGCTGACAGCTTGTAATTTGCCAAAGATCATGTAACCATGGACAGAAACAAGCACTTGAATACAGCTCTTCCAGGTCCGTCACTCTCACATACTCACCCTGACATCATGGAGTCACTCAAAATTCCTCATCAGAAATAATAATAATAATAATGGAATCATAGAATCATAGAATAGCAGAGTTGGAAGGGGCTTACAAGGCCATCGAGTCCAACCCCCTGCTCCATGCAGGAATCCACCCTAAAGCATCCCTGACAGATGGTTGTCCAGCTGCCTCTTGAATGCCTCTAGTGTGGGAGAGCCCACAACCTCCCTAGGTAACTGATTCCATTGTCGTACTGCTCTAGCAGTCAGGAAGTTCTGGCCCTGGTTGAATGAGTATTCCACACACAAAGACATGGCTCAGTGGTAGAGCACATGGTTTGCATACAAAAGGTCCCAGGTTCAATTCCTAGCATCCCCAGGTAGGGCTCGGGGAGACCTCTTCTTGAAACCCTGAAGATATGCTGCTGGTCATTATGGACAATATTTAGCTAGATGAACCTATGGCCTTTGATATAAGGCAGTTTTCTACATTTTGTGCAAAGATTTACCCATCCACATATGCACAGGTAGACGCTACAAAATCCTCTGCATCCAACAACTGTGTGGACAGGATTCCATTATCCAACACACATCAAGACATTTATCACAAGATGCTGTGCTTTTGACCCCTCTCCCCTACCCCCCACTTCTGTTGGGGAAGGGGAATGAAATCCATGCTTCCCCTCCCTCTCCATGATCCTTTTCCGGCAGGCCTATCCAGATCAATGTAAAATCAAGAATTTTTAAGATGTATTGATTCCTGTTCTAATGTTGTTCCCCGCCTCGATCCAAAGGGAGAGGCGGATAAGAAATAAATTATTATTATTATTATTATTATTATTTATTCCAAAAGAGGAGAGCGAGACAGAGATCTGCAAGAGCTATGGATCAGGCTGAGTTCCTTCTGTCCTAGCAGAAGTCGCTTCAATGAAAATATATAACCACAGCAATAACAGTTAACTTTCATTTAAAGTAGCATCATTGTGACAGGCATTTTCTCCTGTAGATGGCACTCCATAGCTAAGTAGAAATCTGAGCCCTAATCTAGCATTCTGTTTATTGGATTACATTAGATCACAAAATATCAGGAAAGATAGCCATGTGTGGTGGGCTGAATTGCCAATCACCTATGCTGTTCCATGCTGATTGATTATTATATGGGCCATGGAATCATCTTCAGGAGCTATCAGCTAAGTATGATTCAGGGTAGCTTACGAAAAAAGCTAAAGCTCTCTCATCAGATGATCAGCCTGGTCTGTTTCCATGCCACTGCAAACTGCTGGCAAGAATTTATGGTTATGGCGCAAAGACAGACCACACACTACATGGGAGAATATGTGCCAGCATATACCTGAACAGCTTGCCCCCTGGAGCAGATGCCGCATTTGTGCTGTGTAACGTGGCCCCCATGTGGTGGCAGTATTTTGAGAAGAAGACCTCAACTAATTTCTTTGCTGTGTCTGGTTGCATTGCTGGCATTGGGTCCCCGTAGTATCAGTGTGGCATTGTAGCTTGCGATGCTGGGTTGGTTATCCATATTCTCCTTCCTGTGTGTACCAAGTTTTGTAGTGTTCATAAAAGCAATGAACTGCTGTCAAATCACTCTTTCACCTGAAAGCAATAATTGCCTTAGGTTAAAAGTCATATCCCATAGGTATGACTTTCTCCACAAGCTACCATTGAAGATGGTTAGAACATTGGACTGAAGAGAGCCCTGGGTTTAAATCCTCATTCAGACCCATAGCTTATTGAGTGAGGGTCTGAATATAATAAAATGAGCATCTATATCCATTTAACAAGTTTAGCTGTTAGCCTCCTGACTATCAAATGCTTTGAAAAACAAGGAAGGGAAGATGCTCCGGTGACTAGCCCATGCCAGCCCACATGTTGATGCCGGGCATGTTTGCCATTGCTACTGTTGCTCTCTGGGTGGTCATTTGGGATCCATGGAGTCCTGGGTTACACACACACACACACACACTTGCACCACTGGCCATATCTGAAATACTGATTTTATTGGCTTGTGCAACCGAGGAATTCATTTTGTGCCAGTGGAATTTTGCATCAACAGAGGGCAGTAGAGGATGAAAAGATCTCTGACTTGTTATTCCCTTTGCTTTCCATTCTTCATACATGCCAACTTTCTTTTAATTTTCTTTTTTTTTTAAAAAAAAAATCTTTTATTTTGTCAAACAAGAAAGTGGCCACCAGCACCAGTTTTCCAATATTCCAGAGTGTCGGCAGGACAGGATCTACACTACTGTTTTATAACAGCTTATGATGGTATTGACAACTGTTGGGGCCCGGGACCCATTCCATATACCATTTTCAAAGCACTTTCAAAATGTTATATCCTGCTTGGTGTAGATCTGGCCCAGGGCCAGCCCTACCATTAGGCTGAGTGAAGTGGATGCCTCAGGTAGCAGATTTTGGGTGTCATGAAAGGGCAGTCAATGGTATGGTTTTTTAAAATTTGTTGTTGTATTTTTATTTTTTTACTGCCAGGGATAGGGAGAGGTGCTTATGGGATTTTCAGCCTGTTGTCCTAAAAGTGAATGGGGGCTATATATTAACTGTAAGATCAAAGGTGCCTGAACACCAGCTGCTAGGGAACAACAATGGGAGAGGATGATTACCCTCAAGTCCAACTTGTGGGCTTCCAATGGGCATCTGTCTACTGTGGAAAACAGAATGTTGGACTAGGTAGACCTTTGGACTGATTCAACAGGGCTCTTCTCATATTCTTAATATGACAGCAGTAGGGTAGTGGTCAATTTTGAAGTGTAGTTGCTCACCACGACCGTCCCCATAGCCATGTCCCCAAGAAGAGGCCCAAATTGCAGGTGGATGTGTTGATCCATGTCAACAAACCAATTTTAGTAGTCTTCATCTCCACCAGGAGGGAATGGACCTAAATTGCTCATTCGAGACCTGGGCAGGATTTACACTATTGCTTCATAATGGTATCAAAGTGCACTGACAACTGTTGGTGCCCATGACACATCCATATATCGTTTTCAAACCACTTTAATAGTGTTATATCATGCTTGGTGTAAGTCACATGAAAATAATTTGCATTACAACAGAGAAGAATACTTTGTTCCTGTGGAAATTAATCCCCCCCCCCACAACTAAACTGCAGCTAAACTCTGAGGGTACAGAAAAGTCTAACGGGGGTGGGGATGGATGATGTCATTGTCCCTGCTAATCAAAAAGTCCTAGTTCTTTGACCTGTGGGCCCTGGCTCTGCTACAGCACTGTATAACAGGGTTGACAGCCCATCTCCAAATACACAAGCAAATGGAACAAAAGCAGAGGCCCATTCAGGCCTGTTCTGAGCAGAAGCCCTGCAATCACACTGAGGATGCTTTAAAAACAAACCATCTCTGCTTTTTATGTAAATATTCTGTTCTATCATTGCTGGCTTCAGAATGACCAGAGGGTTTGCTAGAGAGCCAGGCAAGGGGCTGCCTCCTCTCCCACAGCTGAGCATACAGCTGAATTTATAGTCAAGTCACCATGGCACTTTTCTTCAAAGCTACAGTCGGCCCCACCAGTGATGCCGCCTGGTGTGCGCTTGGGTTCCAGCTACAAGCCTTCTACCTCCTGCAGATGTATCAAGCACAGGCGGCTCAGTAGCACGTTCTCCCAGGAGGAGACGAGGCTGGTTGGGACAGTAAATAATTAGCTTTGCTGCCGTTGGCTACAGGGATGATTATGAATTTTTAAGCGCGGCAAGCCATTGAAGAAGTTTCTGTTTGCTTTCCTCCAGCCAACTTGCAACCCTTTGGTCCTGGAGGGAGAATATTCCCTAAAGCAGTTTGACATACAGGTGGGAAAACATTTAAGGTGCAAAAAAGCTGAGCCAAGGGTAAGTCGCTCAGAATTTAGAATTGGGGTGGGGTGGAGGGGGGAAGGAGAAAGGAAATCACGATATGAGGGAGATTCCAGAATGAAAACATTTTTTAAAGGAGTTTCTTACTTGTGCAGTCTTGGATCTATCAATTAACAGATTACACTCTAGGCTGTTTGCTCCTGGGAAGATAAATTTGAGTGGGTTATTATAAGTACAGAAAATCATATTTGGCAGATATTTCAGTACTTTTTTATATTTGCCTTAAATCTTTTAAAATTAAATGTTGGTGAAAGGCATCGTGTTGACAGCTTTAGAAATTAAAGTTTTCTCCAAATCCCTATTAAAAAGTCACTCAAGCAGCCCTCGTCAGTGTCCTTCATTTCTGTCCGGTGTGCGTGTCACTAGTTTTATTCAATTGCTGTGGAATGATCAGATATATGCAGGAGGTGGACCAAAGAATAGAGCAACAACACTACCTTCCAGAATTGTCCTGCGGTGTCATTGTTCTGGGTTAATGCCTTCCAACATGACAATCCAGTTCTTAATGGAGTGATTACCTTTTTGTTCGCCCAGGCTATTTTAGGTTATACATCATTACCAAGTGCCCTTGTAATGTTCACATATGGGACAAATGTGTGTCAATAGGGTCTTTTGTCTAGAGTCATGGCATAAAGCAACAAGAAATGGGATGCTCAACTGGGGGAAAGCAATATACCCAAAACTGCGTTCTCTACAGCAGGCAATTAGTAACAATACCAGAGTGAGAAATTAGAACAGCGGTAGGGAGCCTCTTGCAGATTGAGGGCCAAATTCCATTCTGGAGATGCTCACAGGGAATGCATTCCAGTGGCGGGTGAGGCCAAAATATGCCCCCCCCCCACAAAACAGCTTAAGGGCACAATCCTATGCAAGTTTAGAGAGAAAAAAGTCATACAACTCCCAGCATTCCCCAAGACCTTCTCCAGATTTAGGCCCCAGGACTGAGACTAGGTTCTAGTTTCCCACTCAGCCATGAAGCTCACTGGGTGACTTTGGGCCAATCACTGACTCTCAGCCTAACTTACCTCACAGGGTTGTTGTAAGGATAAAATGGAGAGAAGGAGGAGAATCAGATACACCTCCTTGTTCTCCTTGGAGGAAAGACGGAATATAAATGTAACAATAAATATACTATTTATTACAAAAATAAAACGATAATATACATAAGCAGCCTTCAGTTGCTTTATGTACTCTCAGGCAAGACGGAAGTAACCTAAGAGTGCTGAGGGGAGGACGAACATAACATTTAAAAAGTTGCTGGGAGGGTGGTAGAGAAGTAGAAGGGCCCCCAGGAGGCTCATTCGCAAACTTGAGAGATATAGGTTACACTTGCTTGTGGTGGCATGGGTAGAGAGCTTTTAGATTTGGACAGGCAGGAAAGAGAAAGAGAAAGAAATTGGAATACAATCATTACCTAATCCTGGGCAGGAGAACAAGATATATACACAAACAATTCTAAAACGAACGGCTCTAAAAACCCATTGAACAAGCAAGGAATAGCATAAACAAAATGCAGCCTGACTTTTTTTTTTTAAAAAAAAAAGTCTTCAAAGTTTGTTTGACTTAAAAAAAAAACTAGTAATAATAGAGTGACACACACCTTGTGGGGTGTGGGGAGAGCATTGATTCCACAAATGCGGGGCCAGCACTGAGAATGCCCTGCTGGAGCAGACAGCAGGGCCTAAACATTGATCTCAATGGCAAACAAGCTCATGTGGATGCTTCCGCCAAGATCAGAGGTGGCTTTCCTCTGTGTACCAGTTGCTGGAGAATAGTAGGAGAGGACAGTACTGACTTCATGCCCTGCTTGTGGCATTTGGTTGGCCGCTCACTATTGGAAACAGAACTACAGGCCTTTGGTCTGATCTAACAGGGCTCTTTATATGTTGTTATTAATGCACAAGCTTTTTAATCTTGAATCATTGTAATTCTATTAATGTAGTGTATTCATGGAATTCCAGTCCATCCTGCAGTTCCACCTTTGGTGTGTGTGTAGAACTACAAATTATCTCAGAACTGCTTTTTTGTACTTTATAGTCCTTTTCTGATATCCAAATTCAAATGTAAATTATCAGTTATCAGAACTTAAGTAGAGTCGTGCTGGATCAGACCAAGGGTCCATCTAGTCCAGCATTCTACTCACATAGTGGCCGACTAGCTGTTGACCAGGAACCCACAAGCAAGACATGAGTTCAATAGCACTCTCCCACCTATGTTCCCCAGCATCTGGTCTACATAGGCATATTGTCTCTGATAGCAGAGGTAGCATTGAATCATCAGGATAGTGGCCATTGATAGCCTCCTCCAGGAATTTGTTGAACACCCTTTTAAAGCCATCTAAATTGGTGACCATCACTACATCTTGTGGTATTGAATTCCATAATTTAACTAAGCGCTGGGTCAAGAACTACTTCCTTTTATCTGTCCTGAATCTCCCATCAGCTTCATGGGATAACCCTAGGTTCTAGTATTATGGGAGAGGGAGAAAAATGTCTCCCTGTCTACTTTCACCACTTTATGCATAATTTTGTACACCTCTCTCATGTCTCCCCTTACTCATCTTTTCTCCAAGCTAAACAATCCCAGATGTTGTAACCTTTCTTCATATGGAAGTTACTCTAGCCGCTTGATCATTTTAGTTGCACTTTTCTGCATTTTCTTCAAGTGCAACACATCTGCAGCTTTTCATTACAAAATACTCACAAGTCAGTCAAATCTACTCGCAAGTGGGCCAAATCTTTCCCCAACTGCCATTTGAAAGTTTTTTAAATAATAATTTATTCTCGATGTATGTAAACTCCCCCCTCCACTCAATTCTAAGCATCTTTTTACCCTGTAGCTACTTCTATTGATTTTAATGGGAAACATAAGCTTAGGGGTGCATCCTAGGTTGTGTGAGTGCTAAGAGCTTTCCCACTGATTTAAATGAGCTTTGAATTTCAATCAAGAATGCCTATTAGCATACATTGTGCTGATTGCATTTTTTGCAAAATGGTGTCATTTCAACTAAAAAAAAGAACGAAATCCAAATATATTTCCTGTTCACAGAGATGGCTAAATCTCATTTGAATAGTTCCAGTTGGAATAGACTGGGGCATCCTGGGAGTTGTAGGCCTTTTTGTGCCTAAACATGCATAGGGTTGCATCTTTATTTATTTTTAAAGTAAACTAAAATATGGAGAACAAAGAGACTTGTGTCACCTTAAGCGCAAACACATTTAGTATGGCATGGACAGCGTCCATGAAAGCTGATGCCATAATAAATTCACTAGTCTTCAATGTGCCACAATACTCTGTTCTACATCCTGTTACTTTACTCTAATAACAATAATTAATGTAAACTGGAACTGCTGGATGACTTTTGGCCATCTCTGTTCACTGCAACAGACCAACACAGCTAACCATCTGAAAATTGTGAAACGGACCAAGTAACTTTTTAAAACGTGTGATATAGTGATAGTTTTTTATCTTTTTATTTTGTCCACTTGAGGTAACAGGCACAACTATTGGTGCATTAAAATAAATAAATAAATAAATAAATAAAAGATGATTCCAAGAATATTTTTTCTGTGATGGCAAAGTCCTTTGATGGCTTTACCACATGCTTTTTCTAAAGGCTTGAAGTAGCTCTGAGCCAATAGGGCAAGTCTGATGTAAACTGGCTTGAAGTTCACATCCTAGATATTATGGTGTACCTTCATCCAGCTGCTTTAAAAGATCGAATTGCAAACCAGGGTTTAAAGAAGCTATGAAGAGTGGGCTCTTAGCAAAAGAATAGACTAGAAAGCAAAATCACAGAGAGCTTTATACAGAAGGGGAATGCTTAAATGGAACTAAACCAAACATTTCTTTCCCATTCCTTCAGCTTCGGACTTGTTCCTATCAAAACTAAAGGTTCCTATCAAAACTAAAGCTGTACAGCCTGTGGAGACACACTTTGATGTGAAAGAGGATCCTAGTGAAGTACCGGATACAAATACCTCTGTGGAAACGGAGGAACTTCCAGAAGCAGGAAAAAGCACAGAGAAAGAGAGAGAGAGAGAGGTTATTTATTCCTTCTCCATCATCACTCAGACAGTCTGGATGGTTTCCTCCTGCAAGTCCATGTGCTGGGAGGTGAGTTCCATGCTAATCATGGGGCAAATGTTGACAAATGTCACATGTTCATCAAAGCAAAAAAAAAAAAAAAAGCTCAGAGCTTAGATAACTGATGCAAAGTCAACCTTCACAGATGAGGCTTTGACACAGCTGTTCATCAGGAGTGACACAGCTGGTTTTAGAAAAGCCACATTGAGGTTTTCAATTCTTAGCTCCATGGAGCCATGAGTATTTAGTTATGTGTTGGGCATCTCTTTCCCACCCTTTCTGCAGGGCTCAAGCTTGATGAAACAGAACACTTTTTTAAAAAATGAGGGTCACTGCAAATGTATGCCGTATGCAAAATATAAAAAAAATTTAGGGAAAGAAAATTTAAATCCCCACTGACAGCCAAAACCTACACATTTGTGTATTTGAATTTAAAAGAGAGTTTTTATGAACATATGTTTAAGTGGTATTTATTACCTCATAGATTTACCGTGCAATCCTGTACATGTCTAATCGGACGTAAAGAGTATTTAGTTCAATGGCCTTACCTCACAGTAAGTATTTAGAGGAGGAGGAGGAGGGTATTATTTATGTATTTATATCCTATCTTTTCCTGCCCAAAAATGGCACTCAGGGCAGCTAACAACAACAAAAACAAAACACAATGGATTAAAAACAAATTCTTAATTAAAACAAATAAATTGAAAACCCAATTAAAACACAATAGTGAAAGAAATAAGTAGCACTAATCATTTTAAAACCCCTTCAGCCATAAATCAGCCTAAAAAAAAACATCATCCATATCCAGGAGTAGATGCTTATACATTTTAGTACTGCCCTAAGATTAAGAGTTTTGGGGAAATTATTATGGAAAATATCAGAGAAATAACAAGGTATAGTTTAACTTTTTATCCCCTGGTTATTTTTACCACTCAGATAGCTTTGGCTATTGGGTGGTATAGAAATAGAAGAAGAAGAAAAACACAAATAAATAAATGTATTTATTTAGTTAATCTATAATAATAAACGAAGATGTCTGCTTGTACATCAGGGGCATAATTCCAATGCTGTGTTATCAATTTATTTATTATTTACCACTTATTTTATTTGTACCCCACTTACCAAAAAAATGGCATTGAAGACAGCTTACAAAAACTATTAAAATGGTTAAAACAATAAAAAAATATATTAAAATACAATAAAAACACAAGAATTACAGAAAAAAAATATTCAAATCAGCACCAAACCCAACAGACCCACTTATAGGCTAAAGGCCTTCTTAAATAAAGTTGTCTTTCCCTACTGGGGAAGGTCAGCAGAGAGGGAGCCAATCTAGCCTCTCTAGGGAGGGAATTCCACAGCCTGGAAGCAGCCATCAAAAAGGCCGTGTCTCAGGTCACCACTAGACATGCTTTTTAAAGTGGCAGTTTCAAAAGAAAGGCCTCTCCTGAAGATCTTTAGAACTGGGCAGACTCGTATGGGAGAAGGCGGTCTTTCAGGTAGTGTGGTGTCCCAAGCTGTGTACAGGCCATAACCAGCATTTTGAATTTTGCTGAGGAACAGACCAGTAGCCAGTGAAGCTGTTATACCAAGGGAATATCACTTGCTTCCTATAACCAGCCCTGATCAACAGCTTGGCCAAAACATTCTGGACCAACTGAAGTTTTTGAAAACTTTGAAGGCAGCCCCAACATATAGCTGGAGTCCAAATGGTTACAGTGGTCCAAATGGGATGTAAAGAAGGCATGTGTGACCACGGCCAGATCAGATGTCTTTAGGAATGGGTGCAGTTGGTGTACAAGCCATAGCTGTGGAAATGCACTCCTGTTACTGCTGAGACCTGGGCATCCAGGTTCAGGGTCCAGTCTAAAAGTCTACTCACACTGCCAGCCTAAGTCTTCAGGGAATGTAACCCCATCCAGCTCAATTGAATTAGGGATGTACAGATTGTGTAAAACCTGTTCCATCTGTGTTTCACAAATTGTCAGGTGCCTTTTGTTTTGTCATCCGCCTGTGAACGAATTCAGTTTTTTCCCCGTTTCCAAAGTTGCACAAATTCGCAAGTGCACAAATATGCAAATTTCCCCATAATGTGCATTTTCACACATCACCCTATGGTGGAAATGCACATTTTTGGCCATTTTTTTTTAAAAAAAATATGGATATTTTTCAACAACAAATTTTGTGAAAATTTCCCAAAGGTTAGGAAAATAATTCGCAAGTCTGCAAAATCCACCCAACAGGGAAAAAGCTGGTCTGCTGCAGAATCCACAGGTTGAATTCATAAAAACCTAAATTGATTTGGTTCCATTGCAGAGTCCTCCAACAGCCCTGGTTAAATCCCTATTGCCTGATCTGCCTTTCGGCTGACCTAAAGCACTTCTGTCTTCCCTGGATAAAGCTTCAGTTTGTTTGCCCTCATCCACTTGATTACCAACATCAGGCACCAATTTAGTACCAGAACAGCTTCCTTGGATTTAGATGGAAGGAGATAGCATTGAGTGTCATCAGCATACTAGTGGCACCAAATCCCCAAACTCCACATAATCTCACCCAGTGATTTCATGTATATATCAAATAGTATGGGTGATAAGATGGAACCCTGAGGAAAACCACATGCCACAGGACAAAAAGGAATCCCCCACAACCACCTTCTGAGATCACTTCTCTAACAAGGACCAGAGCCACCGTATAAGAATGCCTCCCAGTCCCATCTCAGACAGAGGACTCAGAAAGATACCATAGTCAATGGTATCAAAAGCTGCCAAAAGTTCCAGCAGAACTAACAGAGACACACTACCCCTGTCCAGTTCCCAGAGCAGATCTTCTACGAAGATTACCAAAGTAGTCTCTGTCCCATAACCAGGGAAAGATGGAAATGGATCTAGATAAACTGTCCTATCCTGAAATCCCTGAAGCTGAGATGATACTACTTGCTCCAGCACCTTGCCCAACAATGGAATCTTGGAGACCAGTCAGACATTATCCAATACAGTGGGATTCAGGGAGATTTTTTTTAAAAAAAATCATCATCAACAACAACAACAAAGGTCTTACCGCTGCCTCCTTTAGACAAGATGGAATCATACCTTGTGGTAAAGAGGTGTTCACCACTGCACTTATCCACTATCTATCTATCTATCTACTTATCTCTTGTGCTTTCTGAACATTTGAGTCAGCTCTAACTTTGACTAAGTTTGGACAGTATCATTTTAAAATTTGCATCCTAAAATTTTTGTTGTGCAATAGCACACCTGCCATATCCAGGTAAATTATTATGAATAACTTTTCCCCCAAAGTACAAAAATCACAGGCAGGATGTGATGATGAAATTTTAAAGAGCAGAAAGGCAAAGAAGGGAGACCACAAAGCAAATTACTATAAAATAAGCTGCCCCTTTTTTACCTGAGTTTGATGTTCTTTCCTTTTATCTTTCCTTATCAAGGAAGCAGTAAGTCATACCAGCCTCAGGGGTCAATAAACAACAGAAGGTGATGTAACAGGTGCTCATTACTGGATGACAGGTGAATTGCCCACTAGCTATTATCTATAGGATTGGAACAGATCAGTACAGGGTTGGTTCTGCACAGGCCCCAACCACCAAATTGCAACACCATAAATAGATCATGATGTGACATGCCTGTCTCTTGACGTCCATATTAGCTTCCTTAAGGAAAATTTACTGCTGGAAATGAAGTCATAAATAATATCTATACACTACATTATCATTGTCACCTTTAGCCAGTCAGCCTCTTCTCCCAGTAAAGGTCCTGTGAGAATCTGAGCTCTTCACTCATACTTAGGGTGGCCATTTACACATTGCCCCAAATGAGAAAAATGGATAAAAGAGGACACCAATTTGCATTACATTTGAATATGAAAATGTATTTGTGTAGGTGCAATTTTAGAAATAACTATTATTTAAATAGAAATATAATGTATCTCACCATAGTGGTGTCCAGGTGCTAACTTTTGATGGCAACTTCAAGGGTTATACTCCTCCCCTCTTCATTGACTTTTAAACCAGACTTGGGCAGGATCTACACTACTGCTGTATAACAATATTGAAGTGCACTGACAACTTCTGAGGCCCATGACACATTCCATATACCATTTTCAAACCGCTTTCATGGTGTTATATCCTGAAGATCTGGCCTTGGACTGAATAGCCCATTATATGGATGACTGCCCTCTGCCAGCTCTCCAAAATAGAGGCATGTCCTCTGTAAAGTAGGACACCTGGCCACCCTATCATACTGAGTAGCATATCAAGATGTCAACTGAGCAATCCAAATGAAAAAAGAGGGCTGGTTCACAGATGAGATGGTGGGCCCTTGTGATTCAAACACAGAAAACAATGTGTTCCCGAGGTCCAGAAAAAGTTTTAATAAGCAAGTTACATTTAGGAAATACATTTCTTTCCTCAAAGACACTTACCTTTTTCCATATATATCTTGCAAAATCTCTCTAATGCTCCCTCTCTTTCAAACTATTTTGAAACATGCCTGAACATGGCTATAGTGTCAGGTGATAGCACATTTATTTCTTTATTTATATATTTATTACATTTCTATACCGCCCAATAGCCGGAGCTCTCTGGGTGGTTCACAAAAATTAAAACCATTCAAAGTATAAAACAACAGTATAAAACCATAATATAAAATACAATATAAAAGCTCAACCAGATAAAAACAGCAGCAATGCAAAATTACAAATTTAAAACACCATGTTAAAATGTATGTATAGGTTGTTAAAATGTTGGGAGAATAAAAAGGTCTTCACCTGGCATCTAAAAGCATATAATGTAGGTGCCAAGTGAACCTCCTTAGGGAGCTCATTCCACAGCCGGGGTGCCACAGCAGAGAAGGAGGAGGAGGCAGCAGCGTTGCTATTTTTGGCCATGTTGACCATAGGAAAATGTTCAAAAACCATTTCCCCTCAAATTTGGAAAATTTCCAAATATCTTTATTAGGCAAACCAAAGAATCACCAAAACCTGTGCAAGCTTTCGAGATCCCCAGATCTCTTCTTTAGGCAAGCTGTTATAAAAGGTAAGGTTGGGAGGGTGGAATGGGAACAGAAAAAAGGGGTGACTAGAAGGTAAAGCCACATTGTCTGCAAGTATCACATACCTGCATACATCTTCTCACATACTACACCTTGGGACTAGACTGAACTTGCAGACATAAGGCCTGTTCAGACAACATGCTAAGCCATGCTTAGGCCGCTAATCCTTTTGCAGCAAATGGTTAGGGAGCGTGTTTAAACCATGGTTATGAATAGTTCACACAACACACTAAGCCATAATGTTTAGCTCAAAATGCTTAACCACCATGGCTTAGCATGTCATTTGAACAGTGTCTTTGTGACTTTACTCATCTAGTCAACTTTCCTCCTCCTCCTCATTCCCCCACAACCTGCCTTTTATAACATATCTGAAGAAGAGATCTGGGGATCTCAAAATTTTGCACAATTGTTTTGGGCGATCTTTTGGTTGTCCTAATAATTGTATTAATCTACATATTTTCACCTGGCTGCTTTGGTATAGTGATGTTTTTTTGGCAAATGCCACAAAAAATAATTTTAAAAGTAGATTGTGAAATATCTCCTCAAGGTTTAATATTACTACAGCCCATAAATTCTGGGCTCTGTGTTGGACACAGGTGCCTATTCTGAATGGGGAGAGAAAAGATTAATGACAAAGAACAGTAGGGGAGCCACCTATAGACCACCAAAAAAGAGGAAATGTATCACCAAAAAAAGAGGACACTGCACATTTGTATGTATTGATGCAAATTTAGAAATAATTATTATAATTAATAATTATTCCATAGTATGGTAGACTGACTAGGTAACCTGTGTGCCTTGCTCAGTCTGCTGTCTAGGTGATGTTGGTGGGTATCTTCAAGGCCCAGCTTTTCCTTCTGGCATCTTTAAACCAGACTTAAAATGGACAACCCTTCAGATAGAGGACTGGCCTCTGTAAAAGAGGACACCTGGCTACCCTTACAGAAACTAAACATAGAAATATAAGCAGAAACATTAGGACTTAAAGGAGATGAGTGTAAAACACCCTGGGAGCCAACAGTCTAGTCTGAAACTGCTATGACACAACAGAATGGTGGGATCACACTGTGTGAGAGCCATGTGGTATACTCAAGGGAATGAGGGTCTTGGTTACAGTGAGGGACTTAGATGAGAAAGATGTAGGTTCAAATCTCATTTGTGAAAATAAATGTAAATCCGGAAGTGAGACGTTCTAAGCTGGACTGTGTTAAATCAATAAACGGGCATAAAATGTTATTTCACTTATTGCACAATTACCTCTGAACCAACTCAGTATAAGGTTTGTACCAAATCTCCAGCAACTTAAGTGGGTCTATAGGATTTCAAAGGGGCTCTTGTGGCTTGCAAAACAGATTTAAGAACATGGCTATCCAGATGGACAGTAGAAAAAAATACAATAAATATATAGACTTCGACACAACTGATTTTTCTCCATTTCTTGAAATGATCGTATGTTTGAACTTTAAAATCCAGCTCTTGTCTTCTCTATATGACAATAATAACTCAATTGATTGTAGCTATTAATTAAAAAGGCGGATTCTTTGCTATAGTATTTTGCTTTATTTCTTTTCTAATTCAGTGAGATGTAGAGAGTCATTGCTTTGAGCACTGCCACCTCTGTTTGCACCAAGAGTTCCCACTCCCCTCCGATTTTTAAAATAAAAACAGTGGGTGTTTTATTTATGTCTTAGGATCATGTGACCCAATTAAACTTGGGAGGCAGAAATCATTCCAAGGTACCCTGTGGTATCTATTGACTTTTGCTTGTTTTAAGTAGGCGTACCCATGAGATCAAAGGACTAAATGCTATTATACAGTAGCTTTTTGTTATAAACATTCCTCCCCCCACCCCAAAGTAAATCGCAGAATGGGCTCTCTATTTGTGCAGTTGTGTTTCACAGCTGGAAATCATGCAGGTTGTGATTCTGGGAAGGATCTGTGTTATTCTCATTTTCTGAAAGCAAAACACTTTTTTGTGTGGTCGAGTTAAATTAGCTGCCGCAAAGAAAGGGAGCTTCAGAGTAGCTCGCTGCCCTCACGGCATGTCTTTCGTATTTGCTTTCATCTCTTGTTATATTCTTGGGTGTGTTAGGTTGTGGTCAACTGGTCTAAAAAGAGAGAGGGAGAAACTAAGATTTATGTGAGCTTTCTCTTATTAGTCTCGACTAGGTAAATACTAGATAATAAGGATTTGAGGAACTGACAGCATGTTCCAACGCACATGTAACCTGGGAATATGCCCTGTGGCACACAATGGGACTTATTTAGGAACGTTAGAAAGTGCTTCACACTGAGTCAGACCATTGGTCCATCTAGCTCACTGGTTCTCTTCCTGTCAAGCGAGCAAGTGCTAACAACAACAACAACAACAATAATAACAATGTTGGAAAGAGGATGAGGAGTAATGGCAGCTGTTGGCAATGAGCTTCTTCAGACAGCAGGGCAGGGGGAATTGCATTTCCCTCCCATTGCTTTGAATCGGGGTTATGCCCCACAATAGGGACAAGCACTTCCTCTTTCTTCTGACAGAGGAGGAGGTAGTAGTAAGAGGAAGTAAACGAAGACAGGCTTTTTCGGGGGTTGCGCTGCTTTTCCTGCACACAGCAGCAAATGGTGGCATGTTTCGCTAGAGCGGGGGGGGGGGAATCAGATTTTGCTGGTCTTTGTTTTTTTAGATGGAAAAACGATCAGAAGAAGCAGGAGACACATGAGAGGCGGATGGCTTCGTGAATAGGACCTGCGAAAATCCGTGAGTGCCCAATAATGGGTGTGCTATAAAACTCTCGTCTGATGATGCTCAATGGTACTGAGAACGTAGACTCACTGAGAGAGGGGTCCCAGTCCTCAGAAACCTGGAGCGGGCACTGCTAGGAGTTCTTGCAGATTTAGACATTCTCTAATGTTCGCAGAACTTTTGTGAATGATATGCAGGCTGACTCGCTGGCAAGGTAGACATACACAAGCCAGATGTTACCTACTATTACATGTTGATGACTGCTAGTCCACAGATATACTAGCAGGAACAGAACTAAGAGAAATAGAAATGGTTGCATGACGGCAAAGGATAGTAGCTCCAGAGAACTACGATGATGGGGAATGTACCTATATGGTCCTTCCTATTTTGTTTCCAGGTTTGCAGTGCATGTAAGCTATCTGAGCATGTTGAAGAACAGATGGAATGGAAACACATATCCCACCTTGGCACACCATGCGCCCAAAGTTTCCTAGAACTTGTTGTCCATTACAGGTTCTGGGAAAGGGATCCATATTGTTGACACTGACTGACAATGGTTTTCTGGGTTTTCAGGCAGGAGTTTTCCCAGCCTTAGCTGGAGATGCTGGGGATTGACCCTGGGACCTTTTGCATGCAAGGCATGTGCTCTACCACTGAGCTATGGCTAAAAATGCATTGGATGGTGCTGTGAACTACTGAAATCCTGAAACCAGCAAAGAGTTGATGGCTCCAACCTAGGAATAGAAAAGGGTGACAGAAAGTAAAGGGTGAGGGGAGAGAAACCATGAAAATGTTTTGATTGTTCATCATTCGTATTAAAAATGCACATGTTTACACTTTAACAAGAAGTATGGTTTAACAGGTGAGTGGCAAGAATCTGACAGGAGGCAACAAGGAGACATTAAATTTAACACGTGTCCTAGAGCAACATGAGGAAGAGGTGCATCAGTGAGTGTGAAAGCAACTGCTCTTTATCTGCCATGTCAAACTCTCTATCAAACTCCTGGTGTGTGTGATTCCTGGCCACCATTGTTCACCAAACCAATTGTTATCAACAGTAGCAGTGTGCATGTCTGTTGCCACAGATTGCATAACGTTCAAGATATGAGATTTAGTGTTAATATCAATTTGTTTCAAGGAAACACTGCAATATTACTGTATTATGGAAGCAAATTACTACAATGTTCCTTCCTCTCCACTCTCTTAAAATGATGTTTTTATACAACAGTGGTTTTGATCCTGTAATTCATCAGTGTTTTGTCTGTGACCCACAGCTGGTTTGGAAACTAGAGCAAGGTGCTGTTCACCCAGCAAAGGTCTTGAGAAGGCTGAGGGCCATCTCCCAGCTCCTCCGCTTCCTGGTCCTCTGCTGGTTCATTGTTCACAGCTGCGTCTGTTTCCTCCTCCTGAGTAAGCCCTGTCTCCCAAGAAGTCCTCCCTTCCTGAGAAGCCTGCTGTGACAGCTGTCTAATGACCTGATGAGCACTCTTCCATTGGTTTTGCATTTGCTACTGGGTTCATTGTCACCTTTGCTCTGGAGACCCAGGGGACAAGAGAGGTAAGTCAGACAGTGTCTGAAATAAGGTCAAAGGGATGATGGGGAGAGCAGCATTGAGGAGTCCTCAGGCTACCTTTGGTCTGCTGCTGGTTTCCCATGGGGGCAGGGTTTTCAGTGGATCCCAAACTTTCTTCCTCTGAAAAGGTCTCTCCAGGATCAGATGGGATCCTGACATTCTTATCTGGATTAGGCTATAAAATACTGACTCCAAGACTCAACACAATAAAAGATCCAATTCAAATGTTATGGCTCCAAAGGAAGGTTGCTACAGCAGCTCACATGAACACCATAATATTTGTTAATGGTTTACTGTGTGGATCAACCTGACTGATGATTCCAAGCTAGCACGACACGTTTCTGATGGCCAAAGGTGTGGGGTAACCTCCATTTAGTTGCGCCAATCCATGTGGCAAGTAGCTAACAAACGTTATAACTCCCACATGGTGTTGTCACCACATGAAAGCATTTTGTTAAGAGCTTCCATCGGGGGAACATTAAACTGGCTTCAGAGTCTGATGAAACTTCAAACTTATATTATAGAGTCAAATCAAGTTAAACAATTGATAGGTGGCAATCCAAAACATCACTCTTCTCTAATATTTTGTAGGGCTGTAAGACTGGAATCTGACTTGAGACAATCATTGTATTTTGTTTATCAATGATAAAATTTGATTGCTGATTAAAATTTCCCAGATTGCAACTTCAGTAAGATACCTGTAAGATTGACTGGATCTGTTATTTATAAAGGCCAGATTTTGCTCACATTTTGCTGCTTAATGAACTGAAGCGATATCTTTTTAAAGAAGGATCTTTAATTTCTTCCC
Source organism: Elgaria multicarinata webbii (assembly GCF_023053635.1). NCBI lineage: Eukaryota > Metazoa > Chordata > Lepidosauria > Squamata > Anguidae > Elgaria > Elgaria multicarinata. Next base: position 29,608,177 of record NC_086180.1, on the reverse strand, counting down.
AAAATCACAAAACATATGAGCTATTTAAAAATGAAGAATCAGCTTGAAATATTTTGGGCTTTTATGAGGTCTACAATAACAGCATGTTTTTCAACGTCATTTTGAGGTTTGTGTTGTTTTTGGTTTTTGAATGTGATGCTGCAGTCTCTTTTCACCTATATGAATTAGAAAAAAAACCTTGAAATCAGCTGTTCAGCTTGTGCATCAAGATGAAATTGGGCTTGGTGCAGAATTATGTTTATGTATGTCAGCTTCTCCAACCTGGCACCCTCCAGGGGCTAATCTACACTGAAGCGTCTTGGAACACTGATGCATTGTAATAACACAATGTCTTGAATTTGCATTTACTTCTCTCACGGCACATGTAGCCAATTATTGTGGTGTACACTTGGTATTAATCCCACTTACTTGAAGCAAATGTAATCTGAAACCACATTAAGTTTGGTATATGTAGGTGGAGTCTCGTGACATCAACATAACATCACCAACTATTGAGATGCCACTTGTAGCGCTCCATCATGGCCCAATGTAAATTTCAATGTTATCGAAATAAATAAATACAAATTAAAAAAATAGATGTTTTAATCATGTATGGTATGTTTTTAATCAGTTTTTAATGTGTATTTTATATCATGTTTTTATACTGTTTGTTTTATACTTTGAATGGTTTTAGTTTTTGTGAACCATCCAGGGAGCTTCAGCTATTGGGCGGTATAAAAATGCAATAAATAAATAAATAATAATAAAATAAAAATAATGAATCTCAGCTTTAAAAATAAATAAATTGCTCTTTGCAAATGCACAGATTTGCACGTATGTTTCAATGAGTAATAGTTAAAAACAAACAAACCCAGGTATACCTTCTATTGAAGATTCCTGCACAGCTTGCTACATTCGTAGGTGTGCACTCTGACTGGTGATATGTGGCAACTCATACTTGCAAAATGGATCTCAAGTTAATGCAGTGTACCTTAGCAGTGATCACTCTTGTACTGGGGTATATTAGAATCATAGAATCATAGAATAGCAGAGTTGGAAGGGGCCTAAAAGGCCATCGAGTCCAACCCCCTGCTCAATGCAGGAATCCACCCTAAAGCATCCCTGACAGATGGTAGTCCAGCTGCCTCTTGAATGCCTCTAGTGTGGGAGAGCCCACAGCCTCCCTAGGTAACTGATTCCATTGTCGTACTGCTCTAACAGTCAGGAAGTTTTTCCTGATGTCCAGCTGGAATCTGGCTTCCTTTAACTTGAGCCCATTATTCCGTGTCCTGCACTCTGGGAGGATCGTGAAGAGATCCTGGCCCTCCTCTGTGTGACAACCTTTTAAGGATTTGAAGAGTGCTATCGTGTCTCCCCTCAATCTTCTCTTCTCCAGGCTAAACATGCCCAGTTCTTTCAGTCTCTCTTCATAGGGCTTTGTTTCCACACCCCTGATCATCCTGGTTGCCCTCCTCTGAACACGCTCCAGCTTGTCTGCATCCTTCTTGAATTGTGGAGCCCAGAACTGGACACAATACTCTAGATGAGGCCTAACCAGGGCCGAATAGAGAGGAACCAGTACCTCACGTGATTTGGAAGCTATACTTCTATTAATGCAGCCCAAAATAGCATTGGCCTTTCTTGCAGCCATATCACACTGTTGGCTCATATTTAGCTTGCAATCTACAACAATTCCAAGATCCTTCTCATTTGTAGTATTGCTGAGCCAAGTATCCCCCATCTTGTAACTGTGCATTTGGTTTCTATTTCCTAAATGTAGAACTTGGCATTTATCCCCATTAAATTTCATCTCTCTTAACTCTCTTAAGAATTTATAATGACCTTGAAGCAAGACATGTTGGGAGACAGAAGGCAAATGCAATCATCTTTAGAAGGTACCATCTTGGTGTATCCTTCCTAGGTGATTTATATATCCATTGAATGGCATCAATTCATTGAAGTGTATTGAACCTATGGAGACCAAAAATACACTGGTGGTGTTGGATTTTCCCTGCCAGTTAGGATTGGTAGGAGAATTTTATTCTCCAAGTTTGGGACAATGAGCAATGGATCATGCATTTTAGAATGTCCCATGCAATGGTCTTCAAAACTGCTGAGGAGCTAAGGCCAATAACCCAGCGCAGAACAACATGGATGAATTGATTCCAGTCATTAAACAAGTGTGTAGCAGAAGTCTGCTCTGTGAGATAACATCTGTTGCTCACTTGCAACGTTCGCAGTTGGACATTTCCTGAGCAATTACTTCATAGGAACTGATGTTCCTATGACTTGCTCTCAGCTGCTCCTGTATTTTTTGCTCTCTCCATATGTCGAGGAGATCTAGGATTTCAAGGTGTTTCCATGAAACACCACAGCCCTTGGCCACTATCTCCAGATGCCATTGTGTTTTACATTAAAGAGTTGTGAAGAAGTGTTTAAAGAGAGAGAACGAAAAAAACCTTTCTTTCATAAATGCACAGGTGTGAAGTTTAGAGTTGGGAAGAAAAACACTTCCCAAGGATATCCCACTTATAATGCAGTAAACCCCAAAAAAAACCCAAAAGGGTTTAAGAAAATTAGCATGATACAATATTTAAAGTTAAAATGGGGACAAAGCGGTGCCCTCCAATGTGAATTTCCATTTGAAATATAGAGCACTCCGCGTCCCACAATGCAGAGAAGTCACAACAAAAAGAAAATCCATTATGAAAGGAAAATGCAGCTTTTATGGCACAAAACCCAAGATTGACATAAATTGGGGGATAGTGTCATGTGTCACACCTGAATGTGAGGCACAGTAGCATCACAATAAATTCCCCAGGTAGATTAGACCCAATGTTTTAGACTACAACTCCCAGCATTCCTGACCATTGGTCATGCTGCCTGGAGTTGATGGAAGATAAAATCCAAAACACCCGAAGGACACCAAGTTAGAGGAGGCTGGGGTATGCATAGAAGTGGCAGAGTAATGCACATCAAATGACTGAGTGCATGCGTATGTGTTCTAAGAACAACATTGATTAGTTAATGGATAGGCGAGACCTTTATATATCCCAAAGTAAGAGCATATTGAACAAACGTGGGCAGAGTCTCTCTATGCATAAAGGAAATGTTGTGTTTTACATTAAAGATGTCGATGTGGGTTCGTATTGAAACTCTCCAAATGCCCTTTCATTCCCCAATGCCCCAGAGTAAGTTAAAGCTTACTCTGGCTTCAAATCAGACACATTTTGTTTTCCAACCTTCTGAAACATTTTGGTCAAATTTGTCACTTTAAGAGAGAGAAAGAGTGAGAGTGAGAAAGAGAAAGAGGAGGAGGAGGAAGGAAAGGGAGAAGGATTTGGCAGCAATGTGATGAAAAGTATTCTTGAAGGTGAAAAAGAACATGGGTTTCCCCCCCTAGCACCAAGCCATTCTGCTTCTGTTTATCTGTGAATGAACCATAATAATACCTGGTCATTCACTAGTTTTCTGTTTCACATTCTCTCTGTAGTATTTGGATGTTTAGAAACAGCAGGTGTGCCACAGCACAAAATTTCATCACAAGCTTAAAGATAAAGCCCCAGATGTGGGAAGCCCTACATAACATTTATGGCCCACAAGAACTTTGGAAAAAGAGTGATAAATATTTAAGAAAAAAAATCCACCCTAAAGCCACCCATGAAATAGCTCCAGATAAATGCACTTTAGACAGTCTTGTTCAATTAAACCAAGAGGGGAGGAGGGGGAGGGGAGGAAGAGGCAATTTGTGCAGAAGTCTTGACAATCTTCAACAAATGGGTTGTCACTCAGTCTTACTGCTAATGATAGGAAGCACCACCAAATGGGAAATGAGAGGATTTAAGACCCAGGGCAAGAAGTGTTGAAGGCCAAATGCTCCGAATCTCTTGGGGAGTAGGAGGCTAAAATGCAGGGAGGGGTTGTCCAGTTTCTTTCAGTTTTATTAGCATCCTCAACTCCTACAAGAGAAAGACACTTCTGAGGAAACAGCAAAAGGCACCCTTGATGAACGATATTCTAAAATGAGAATGTGAGAAAAACATTTGTTAAACAATTAGGTGTTCAGGTCTTGTTGTTCTTATGCCAATGGTCCGCTAGGGCATGAACAATTTCAGTCCTGTGAAGATGAATGAACTGGCTATACTTCAAAATATGTACTTCTGGATATATATTCAACTGAGACTCTTCTGGCGTGGGTTATTCCTGAACAAATGACAGGGCATGCATCAATTTATGATTATGTTTTTGTGTCAGCTTTTCAGTCAGACAGCAACAGTAGTGGCTCCATGGACTGATCCTGAAGAGGATGCTGGAGATGCCACATCCTGGTTGACTAGCCAACACCCCAAGCACTTCAACTAAGCAGTTGCTATGGTGGCTTTATGGATGGGGTTCCAGAATCAACCCCTGACATCCTAAGACATGCCTTTCCCAACCTGGAGCCTTTCAGATGTGTTAAACCACAACTCCAAGCATCCCCAAACCAGTCAGGGACCAAGTTGAGGAAGACTGTCCTAAGAACATTGCCAAGGCCCCATTGACACCAATCTCCTTCCCCCCCCCCCCCACACACACAATTAAAAAACACCCCAGGCTTGTGCTCCAAGCAGGACTGAGTGGTTCGATCCAGCCACCATTTCAATTTCCCACTCCGCCAAGCCCATGTTGTATCATTCTGGCATTGTGGGAAATTAAAATGGCAGCCAGCTGCCCACCACTGATCAAAGAACACCTTAGGGTCAAATTAAACTTTCTTCATATCACACAGCAGAGCTATGTGCACTTTGATTATTTTGGTCAGTGACACTTCAGGAGGGGGCAGGATTTCAGCTTTCCCCCTCCTGCTTTTGTCCCAAAATTCCACCCTCCCATAATGGAGGGAGGGTCTTTTCCAAGGTGGGACTAACGTAAGTCCCATTCATTTCAATGGATCTACTTTAAGTAGGACTTTAGTTGGATTCTACCTAGACTTCCCTATATCCCTCCACTGGTTGTTTATGATTCTGCACGTAACCTTTACACTTAGCCATAACATACCAAGAAGAAAATGGCTGGCAAAATTAGAAGAGAATTTCACATCAATTTTGCAGGTCAGCACAACAAAACCTTAAGACTTTTACTACTGAGCAGAGCGCCTTCTTCCAGTACTCGTACCTATTCTGCTGTCTCTGGATTTTCTCAGCATGATAAAATAAGTTGCCCATCGGCAGAAACAAGCGATCCCAGGTGGTGCTGTTTCTAAAAAAGGCTGTCCCATTTCAATTTGACAAGTGCTTCTGGCATTTGAAAGTAACAAGGGAAATCCCTGTATTGAGATAATCTAGGATTAGAGAGAAGTGTTTCAAGCAGGTACCTGAGGCAGACAGAATGAATTTGGGTTAAGCCCAGAGCCAACGTAACTTTTAAAGCCATGTGCAAATGGAGACATGCACACATTTCTGTTGTAATTATCTCTGACCTACAGTTAATATTGTGGCCTTTATTTCTATGTTTAGTGGTATTAATAATTATGCCACATAACACTGAACTGCCAAGTTTACAGATCGGAAAAGTTCTACAATAGAAATAAATTTCATTAATAACAAAATCAATAAGATTTAAAATAAAGTGGCCTAGGTGTGGAAAAAGAGAAAAGAGACAATTTGGGGTTAAAAAGGAATAATGTTCAATTGACTAAGGAGTTGTACCATTTACGGAATTGCTTAAACTCAAGGCTTCTTGTCTCTGATTCCGGAGGGGTGGGACAGCAGATGTAATCCATCCAGTGTCATGTCTGGAGCAGCTCTCTGTGTTTTATTTTTATACTGACTTATCTCTTTGATAAATTTTACTTCAGTGGGTCTTAAGCACAACTAAATCCAACTAATAAGTATTCGTGCAGCAACAGCTCCCAGCAGACAGCCATTGGATCAAACTGGAAATAATTTTGCTCCTAATTCTGAGAGTGAATATTTCATAGAACAGCTTCATTCCACCCACCCACCCACCCACACCAACCAATACATCAAGCCATGAAAAAAAAGTACATCATTAATTTGGGCCCATTTTTCACTTCTGGTAAGAAAGTGTGTTGTGCTCTTGTGAGTTGGCTTCTACAAGGGTTTACCCAACAAAACCAAATTTAGCCTTGTTTAAATCAGCTATTCCATACCTACTCCACTCTTGATGGCAAAGATTCAGAGTCAGTTCTGACAATAAGGTTGACCATCAAGGCTGACATCAAAGGTAACTATGGATGGGAACCCGCCGAAGGCCCACACTGACAAAAGGCCACTGGGCTTGCCAGTGGTCTTCACTACTGCAACCTACTTGTTCACCTGTCTCTCACTCTGGCCCACAAAACGGTGGTGGTGAAGGAGCCTCCTTTCTCACTGGCTCTCACTGGTCAAGCAAGCATGGTAGCAACAATGGGGAAGAGGATGAGGAGCAATAGCCACAGGTGACAATGGTGTTGGAAGGTAAAACGCCCAGATAGCGGTTTTTGTGAACCTCCCGGAGAGCTCCGGCTATTGGGCGGTATAGAAATGCAATAAATAAATAAACTCAGTGAGTGAGGGAGCCCATTGGGCATATCTTGCCCAAGAAGCATAAAAAACCCCAACAGCTGGTTTTGACAGCAACAGACACTGACTCATAGGAGTAATCTATGTATTTGAACAGTGTAATTTGGGAATCTGTACGTAAGGACAAGGCAGAAGGCTTGTGCCCGAGGTCTGAACTGATGCAGACAGAGGTGCTTATGAGATGGGTTTGAGGGGCACATAAAATTGGGTTGAAGGCTGCATGTAGCCCAAGGTGGTACAGGTTGCCCATCCCTGCCCTAAAGGATCTGGTTAGCAGCTTGAGCATGTTGAAAGTTCCAGTGTTGTCACTGGAGCACCCAACATCCATCAGCTCAGGCTGGTGTGCCAGCTGCACCTCTTCCTGAACGGAGACAAGATGGCCACAACTGTCTGTGCCTTGGTATCATCCAAATTAGACTGTTGACATGCATTGTACATAGGGCTGCCTTTGAAGATTTCTTAGAAACTCCAGTTAGTAGAAAATACAGCTGCTAGGTTACTAAACAGGACTGGATAAAGGGACTGCATCTTGCCAGTTCTTAATCTACAGCACTGGCTGCTGATCTATTTCCAGCCACGCTTCAAAGTGCTGGCAATTACCTTTAAAGCCCTAAATGGGTTGGGACTGAAGCCTCCCCATCCTCTGATGTTAGGTGGGTGATGATAGGACAGAGGGCTTTCTCAGTTGGGTGCACTGTATGTGGAGCACCCTCCTTAGGGAGGCACACTGTTGCCAAATCTGATGTTGTTCTGGTGTAATGTTTCAGGTTTCTATAACCAGGATGAGGGGGCAGATTACAATCACTCCAGAGACAAACAATATATATATATATATATATATATATATATATATATATATAGAATTTACTTTACTTAAGAAAGCTTAGTGAATAAGAAAACTATTAACTCAAATATGAATCAAATATATTCAACTTCCCTTTCAACCCACAGTTCTCTGTGAAGAGCAGTGTTAGTGTTGCTGGAGCAACAACAACAGAAACAGCACGACAAAGGAATTCCCCGGTTGCTTGTCTCTCTGTGTGGAGAGCACTCTTCATTAAACTGCGGACTGTCTCCTTCTCCACCACACTGCTGGTTTCTCCATCCTTTCTTCCTGTTTCTCCTCCTCCTTTCCCTTTCGGCTTCTTCCTCCTCCTCTTCTCTCCTACAACCCTACTGCCCTTTTTCAAACAAAGTTTTGTTCTTCCCACACTCCATTCCATGCCCCTCCCACTTTACTGCAGCTCCCATCATCCGTCACCATTGGCAATGCTGGCTAGGGCTGATGGAGAGCAACATGTTCCCCATCCCTTGGTTAAACAAACAAACAAATGCCAGAATGACTTCACATTTCTTAAAATTAAGATGTGTTTGTAGACTCCTCCCTGTGCTATGAATCTGTTTATGGGCAGGGACCACTGTGGAAATCCAAACAGTTTATTAAATTCATTTGGTCTGGCAGTTCCGGCTCCAGAGTTTTGAAGGTCTTTGAGCAAGACACCCTCAATGCAGGGCCGGCCCTAGTATTAGGCAAAGTGAAGCAGTCGCCTCAGGTGGCAGATACTTGGAGGGGGCAGCATGGTGTTGGAGGAGAGATCTATGTGCCATGTAGCCTGCCTTGCTCCCCTTAACTTAGCCTGCTGCTTTCAGGTGCAGTGGAAGATGCTTTCCCATCATCAGCATTGAAGACAATGCTGTCTGTCTAGCCAGATTTTGTGCATGGAATGGGAGGAGGTGCCAGCTTGCTCTTTGCCTCAGGCAGCAAAATATCATGGGCCAGCACTGCTTCAGTGGGCTGCCTCTTCAGTAAGTCAACTTTCTCACTGTCATTGACAACTGCTGCTCTTTCCCCTCATCCTCTCTCTTATCATTGCTAGTACCATTTGCTTACTTGACAGGCAGAGAGCCAGTAAGCAAGTAGGCAGTGACATCAACTGCTCCTCCTTCTCACCTGAAAGGCAGGTGAACAAGCAGGTTGTAATAGTGAAGAGGAAAAGCAAGAGCAAGTCCAGGGGGCTCTTCTCAGTGGGCCACTACTAGGGTGTGGGCCCTCAGTAGGTGACTGGCCATGCCTACCTTTGTCGCCAACCCTGTGATCTGGGCTCCTAGGTGTTCATCAAGTTTATCCAGCTCCTGGAATCATGATTTGAGGTAAGCATGACCTCAACTCTGAATATTTTTAACAGGGCTTTAGTAACTCAGCTTTCATTCCTTTTTTATATATATATTGTATTTTTGTAGTTGTGTTTTAGACTGTTGGTTATTTTATTATGCTTTTCATGGTTTTAATTTTCGTGAACCGCCCAGAAAGTTTCGGTTATTGGGCGGTATAAAAATGAAATAAATAAATAAATAAACTGCTACACAAAGTTGTGTCTTGTTCCTTTGTCGTGCTGTTGGAGTATTTTATTTTAACTGGCATGTATTCTTATTTTTGTTAATTGGGTGCTGCTGTTGTCTCATCATTTTCTTGACTTGGGTTTTTAAAATTGTACTGTATATTTTGAATAATTTATTATGTGAGTCTAAAAGGTGGCATACAAATCATTATATAAGCCCAAAAAATATGTATGGAAGAGTGGAGGGTTGCAGTGTCGAAGGAAAAAATTCAGAATAGAAACATGTAGAAAAAAGCAGGAGGTTTCTACAGGGCTTAAAAATTAGGTTCAAATCAGGGACATGCCCTTCTAATGAGTACCACTTGAGAAGTATGAGGTTTGGGAAATGAACCCACAAAAAATGGACTAGGAAAACCTGCAGTGCAAACATGGTCCACTATTACAGCTATTTGTACTGACAACTTCCACTAGATGGCACTGAATAATGGGCCTAACTTATAAATTAAGCAGATATTGGGGGCATCTTTGAAAGCATATGAAAACCAATTACTTCACTTGTTTCCAGCTGTTTGACAGTTTCTTCCAAAGTAGTCCTTCTGAAAAGTTTAACAAAAGCATAAGGATGTTAGAGGATAACGCCATTTGTGACTTCACCTTTCTGCAAAAATGAAATGTGCCTTGAAAACAAGATGGTGGTGGTGTGTCCAACAGAATGCTCTTTGAAACACATACATTAAAAATGCATTGTCCCTTTAATACCATTGTGTACATCTATCTCTTTCCTCTCCAGAAGTCTGCAGTACGTTCACTATGGATGGATGGATCAATTTATTTATGGTCCATTTCAATTTTGCATGTTTTTTTTAATCCACTTGGAAATGCATATAAAATGGAATACTTAATTATATATATTTTGAAAGTATTTTCCTCACAAAATTTGAACTTACTGAAAATATATTTTATGTTAATGCATGCATTTCTAAACCTATTTTCATCCCAAAACATGCATTTTGGTATGTTTTTGGAGCTGAGAACCGAATTGCAAAATTCATAGAAGTGTGAAATCTGAAGGACAATTATGTTCTGATCCATGCATTCATCTGGGAGGTGCAGATCAAGTCAATTTGCACTGGAATTTGCAAATATAGACTTGCTCAAGCATCCCTTCTGCTTATCTAAATATTTATAATAGGAGAAAAGAAAATAGTTCTATATATCCTTATGCAAAAATGAAAATTCTATACATGCCCAAGGAGTGATTAAACCAAGGACAATAATAATAATGTTTGTTAAACATTTCAGTGCAGTGAGGAGAAGAGAAAGAAAAGTCAGCTTTTCACTGCTCTTTTCAATGGAAGGAGAAACAAAGTATGTGATCAATAGCAATTCTCAGGCACTCCTAACAGGATGAGTTGGTCCATTTACAGAATGAGAAACAAAGAGCATCATCAGATGAGCGTTTTATCGCATGCTCATTACTGGCCAATCACGTTTTTTTGTGGGTCCTTTTGATGACACCATCCGCCTACCGCTCCTTCTGGTCTTCTTTTCCATCATAAAATAAGACAGAGACAATCCCTGTGTGAAGAAAGAGGAAGCTGTTCGTCACTATTACGGTATGGCAGCAGGAAGCAAAGCAACGTTAGGGAAACACGATCCCCCCTCCTGTCTGATGACACTCAAAGAGATACTCTTTTAATACTACGTTTTATATATACTCACTGTTTCAATGGGACAAAAAAGTTATGTATATTGGTAGAAGTCTCTATTGTCCCATTAAGCTTGGTCGTGAACCTTGGATTTTTCTTAAATCTAAGAGAGTTGTTATTGAAATAATGGCTATTTGTTCACCCTGCTATGAACTCACTTTAGGAAATAGTGGCAGGGATCCCAAGAGCTATTTTAAGTGTGAACAAGGGCTATGAAGATGCTCAGTAGAAATTGTTTTATCTCCCCTCCTTGAACAGTAGCCCCCCCCCCACAAATGAGGTTTGTCGTGCAGCAAGAGGAGCTGCTGTCTAAGAAACACGTCTTAACCTCCTTTGGGCACCTGGAACTAGCCAGGAACTAGCCAGGACTGTGCTCTGTAGGGGACATCTGTCATGATACTAATCATTGGGCCTTTGGACATCATGGCACTTCTCCATCATAAGGTATCACCTGGGCGACAGCTGCACAGAGTCATCTGGGTTAGCATGAGGTCCTGTTTTCTGACATATTGTGGAATCAATGTTTAAGGATGCCTACAGACATGCCTTCAAAAGAGGACCTCCTACACTTATTTTTCTTGAAAAACAAGCATTGCTAAACTCCACCAGGTTTTTAAGGTGTGCATCGTTTAGGCCTTTTGGAGGAATTCCATCACTGCAGAATTTCTGCACAGAGCACCAGTTTTTTACTGGGGATGTTGGGACTGATAGTCCCAATCCCAGTCCCAAGAGAGGAAAACAGGCCCTGGGAGTGCCCACAATCACGTTTCCCAAAGGGGGCTATGAAAAGGGGTGAGTGGGACACTTTGCAAGGGCCTTTGAGCATTTTGGGAACATTCAACTGGTACATGCCTCAAAGAATTTTTAGCCTGGATTCTGTGGAGCAATCTTGGCTTCCCAGGCCCTAAGTTCACAAGCTTTTGTCATATATACTTAAAAGGGAATTGAACCCTATTTTTGCACCAGGTGCAATGGCTGCAGGTGTGTTTCCAAGCCTGGCACCTCCCCATATCTAGCGCTTCTCTTCACTCTACTTCAGGTGGGATTATGATTTCTTTATTATTTATTAAAAGCATTCATATATCTCTTTTCTGCTGACCAGGGCCCTCAAAGTGATGTACAATAAAATCCAAACAACAAAAACTAGAACATTATTTTAGAAAACAGAATGAACACCATTTTAAAAGTCCTGGTGAATCAAATGTTTTTCTCATTGCTTCCGCCCCCCCCCCCGACCTTTTAACATAGTCTGAAAGATTATTCAATTTAACATTTGTTCAACATTTAAAACACATACAGTTTTTAAAGAGGTGGAAACCAGTTTCTGGGTGGGTGGGTTGCTGTTTGTGATGTCACCCTGATAAGTTCTCAACCAATCAGCACAGTGCACAGCTATCTTCTGCCCCAAGGGAGGGCTTTTAAAATCTGGCTCACATTTCGTCCGCTTACTCTAGAATAAAAATGAACAGAAGATGTAGCTGCTAGACACAGATTTAAAGTAACGTCTGTTTTGGCCCTCAGCCCTGGGGAGAGGCACATAGGCGTGAACAAAACATGATGCGTACACTTCCATAGTAGTTTGGTCACTCACATTATGCACTTTGGACACACCTAAGGTGTGATATTCAATACTAGAGATGAAAGGTCTATGGCAAAGAATGGATTATGGAGGTTGAATTCCTTCTCACTATGGAATTTTCACTACAAACAGAATTTTGAAGGGGAAAAATATTTTCAGTCCACAGCAATTGTATTTAATAATTAATTACATACGTGAGATTTGCGGCAAACGATGTGGCTGTGTGCAGAGCAGTAAAGCAAATGTTTGTGGAGCTTTTATAGAACAGCAGAGTAAATTTGTATACATCTGTACACCATGGCGGATGACTTACCAGAACAAAGAAGGAAAAGAGATGACTCTCCAAATAGTAATGAATAACAGAATTATTTTAGCATATTATTTCAGACTTATATATTTTCTCTTGCTATTACCCTGGTCTGGTCGATGATACTATTGGCTATGGAGGATCTGGAATCAAATTTAGTTGACCAAAAGGGAAATTCTACAGTGGGAGGAAAGCTAGATTTAAATCTCATAACCTTGCTGTTGAAGAAGGACGAACTCTTCCTCCTCAAGAAGCATAGTAAATGCAATGGGCTGGCAGGTTGAGGGGACAAAAGGTTCTGTCCCTCTTCAACTAGTCTGCTTGGTTAGAAACCAGGGGAAACCCTTTTTCAACAGAGGGCTGAATTCTAATCTGGAAAAGGCTCAGGATCTATGTTCAGAGTTTATGGCAAAGGAGCGGGGCTACTATGTTATTATTACCAGTTTTAAGCCTATTTAGGAATAAGCAGGACAAGGCTTCTGTATGTCTGCTCAGAAGTAAGGAGGACTCACTCACTCAGCAGCACTACCAAAAAGCTTCCAAAATACCAAGGGCTTCTTCTGACAAGCAAAATAACTCACGGAAGTTCGCAGGTCCTTTTGACTATGTTGGCAACCTCCTGCATGTCTCCCACACCTTCCCCCAGTAATTCTGTTTAAAAACAACAACCCTGTGTGATACCCCCATTCTGCTGAAACATCACGTGATTTCCTACCATGTACAGTGGAAGTTGTGCTACAAATCACCCACTACAGGGCACTGTCCTGTTCAGGTCTATGAGTAGCGAGTGGAGGGGAAGTTTTCCATTATAGACCATGTGGTCAGACCTCTCCAACCGTGTAATGCAGCCCCATTACAATTGCACAAGAGAAACAGGAAGCAAAGCCCTGGTAAGGAAACACGATTCCTAAAGAAGCCCCAAGCCTCTGCATATCTATTCATAAGTAAGCAGGATAGGCCTCTGTATATCTGCTCAGATGTAAACAAGCCTGAATCTCTCAGCAGCGAACACAGAAACCACCAGACCTTTTACTTGATCCACCAGACCTTTTACTTGCTTGCAGGGAATTCTGTACACTTGCCTGTGTAGAATTCTTGGTCTCCTATAGTGACTAGCCCAATGCCAAATACCAGCTGATTTAAACTATCCTCCTAAAGTTTTTCCCCACTGAGGAACATACCTGTATATCAGTGGTTCCCAAACTTTTTCAGGTAACCGCCCCCTTGGTTCCATAAACTCATGCCCAGTGCCCCCTACCCTACACTATAAAAATCATTATTCAGAATAGCGGTTTTCAACGACCCACTAAGGAAGATAATAACAATAAAATTCAAAACAGTAACAATTAATTGAATGTTTATTCAAAATCCAATTACATCTTTTCCCTCCCTCCCTTGGCAAGCCTGGGGCAGGTGCCTCCCATTCAAAGAGGCTGCGCTCCTCTGGATCCTGCTGGTCTGGGTGCCCAGGCTGAGCAGTGGTGGCCAGGCAGAGGAGCTGAGCTGAGGAGCTGAGAATGAAAAAGGGGCCGGGCGCTTTAAATGGTAAGCACCTGCTTGCCAAGGGAGGAAGGGAAAAGAGAGCAAACGCCTCTGTTTTGCAGCCAGCGTGGCGGGGCACACCAAGCAGGTATGTCTCTTCATTAGCATTTTGGTGCTTTTGAAACATTTCAATTCACCGTTAAAAGGACTCTTCTTAAACGGTATTAATACATGTGTGGATTCTTCCCCTATATGGCTTGGGACCAAACTACTTTCTCCCATAAAAATGTCCCTGGGTTTTAAGACCTTCTGGAGAGGCGCTTCTCGGAAAAGACCACCTTGAGCACCCCCCTGCCGCCCCTTTGCCTCTTAGTGCCCCCCTGCCGCCCCCTTGCCCCTTAACACCCCCCATGCAATCCCACCGCCCCCAAGGGGGCAGTACCACCCACTTTGGGAACCACTGCTGTATATTCTTCATACAGGTACTTGTATGTTTTCTATGCTGGGCAAATAGGATCATGAGATGGCATTTTACCAAGTTGTACAACTACAGGGAGGTTATCACCCAGACATCAATGCAGTTGAAATGGGGAAAGGGTCTGAGCCCTTTATCCCTGGCTATTATCCATTCTGTTGCATTTCTATCACATATTAGCTGTGATTTCAGCGATCCTCTCATTCCCGTAACTACTGAATAAAAGAATGAGGTTTTGGCAGATCTGTGTTGCTCACAACGCGAAGCCTGCATAAAAGGAGCAGCCACCTGGGATGAAGCATCACTTGGAAGAAGAAACACTGACAACAGGCTTGTTGTGAAACAGCTTGCCGCTGCTATATGTTGCAAGCATTTCCTTTTGAATGATGCCCCCAAACCATTCTTAACCTCTCTAAACTCACTCTGACAGCTTAAGAACTGTGAACCCTTCGGGTTATATCACTTGCATCTCAGCTTTACACGGAAACTTTGTGTAAAGATGTAATGAACACCAAGGTTCAGAAAACTGGCACCAAAGTAGCAAATGCAAAACCAGGGAAAGGGTCATAACTCAGTGGGAGAAGCACATACTTTGTATGCAGAAGGTCCAAGATTCAATCCCCAGTATTGCGAATCTTCTTCTGTTTTCTTCTTCCGTATATATAAAAGGAATGTCCTTGGATGGACTTGAAAAACCATACATTCAATTAATATGAAACTTTTAGGATTTTTTTTTTTACCTCTATCTGGGGTGGTTTTAGGCATTGTAAAAAGTCCCACCACCATCTTGAACCAAAAAGGTGGCAATCAACATTTTAAAAGATATACTGCTCCAATACCATTTGATTGATTTCAACCAAACGTCACTTTATGTTTCAGGACTGCAGTGAGCAGATTTGAACCATACAACATTCATGTTTTATATGTTTTTATAGTTTTTTTCCTAAAAAAAAAAGCTCCAAATATAGGGGGGCGGGAAACCCAGCCATTTTAAAGTATGAAAAAAGCACACTTTGAAGCCAGGGAAGATTAGTAGGCGAAGTTATAGGCCTGCCGCTCCTCTCTCCTGTGGGGCAGATCCATTTAAGGGGGTTGGAGTTGACAGACCCCTCCCTTAGGAGGTTATCGAGATGGACCATGGCAGGGTGTGTGCCTAGGGTGCCTTCACTCAGGTGGGACACAATGTGTTCAATGGTTACAACTATGTAAGTTTGCTTGAACACTTCTCTGTATCAAGCTAAAGATAATTCCCACCTATGCAAAGCTGGGACCATTCACCACTAGTATTAAAATAGAGAAAGGTTAAGTGATATGATGGGGAATACAAAGGGTGACCATATGAAAAGGAGGACAGGGCTCTTGTATCTTTAACAGTTGTATTGAAAAGGGAATTTCAGCAGGTGTCATTTGTATATATGGGGAACCTGATGAAATTTCCTCTTCATCACAACAGTTCTGCAGGTGCCCCTGCCCTCTTTTAAATCTGGTCACTCTAGTATAGCTCCTGCAGCTTTAACTGTTGTGATGAAGAGGGAATTTCACCAGGTTCCCCATATAAACAAATGACATCTGCTGAAATTGCCTTTTCTATGCAACTGTTAAAGATACAGGAGCCCTGTCCTCCTTTTCATATGGTCACCCTAGAATACATGAGTATGGAGGGCCAGATGGACAAACAGTCTAAAGTGGTATAATGCAACTTCTTATGTTCCCTAAAATTGCCTTTGATGGAATAGCAGCAGAAATAATCTTTCACTCTTGTTGAATGGAGAACCTGGGTGCCATTTTGACAATACAAGTAAGTTCAGGCCCTTATAAGCACTGTGGATTTCTCATAATGATTAAAAATAGAGTTATGAGCTTTCTCAGTTAATTAACTATGGCTGCCATCCTATATACACACTTCTTTGGGAGTAGGTCCCATTGAATTCATTGGGTCTTACTTCAGAGTATATACGGTGACAATATGAAAAGGAGTACAGGGCTCCTGTATCTTTAACAGTTGTATGGAAAAGGGAATTTCAGCAGGTGTTATTTGTATGCATGCAGCACCTGGTGAAATTCCTTCTTCATCACAACAGTTAAAGCTGCAGGAGCCCTGCTTGGCATGACCAGATACAAAAGAGGGCAGGACCCCTGCAGCTTTAACTGTTGTGATGAAGAGGGAATTTCACCATGCATACAAATGACATCTGCTGAAATTCCCTTTTCTACACAACTGTTAAAGATACAGGAGCCCTGTCCTCCTTTTCATATGGTCACCCTATGAGTATATATGCATAGAATTGTGCTGAAAAGGACTATAAGGAAGACAGCTTACCAGCCAAGCCACTTAGTGGCATATTGGCAATAAATTCTCTTTAGAGAATACTTTTTCTTTGGTTTTGTGACATAGGGAACACAAAGCCTTTAAACAGCAAGTAGCTATAAAAATAGGCCTGCAAAGTTCAATGATTAAACTGAGTTTAGGGACATTTTGGTTATGTTGTTGAGACTATTTTGATTTGAGTGTGTTGATACAATTGAATAGTTGTATGCATTGGTTCATGCTGCCAGCTGTGGGATCAAGGTGTTTATTTTGCTGGTCAGTTGACAATTATTTCTCTTTGCATAATCTGTGCACCACCCATCAATCCAGTTTTATCCAATGCGTCATGCAGCCCATCTGGGATGAACAAAAGTAGGCCAATAGATTCTCATTTATGGTTGCCACTGGGCTTTGGAGGGGGAGGGGGGAGAGGTTGCTGACTGGGTGTCAGCCAAGAATTCAACAGGTATGTGTTTTCCCTTCACCATACTTGAACGTGTTGAATGCCTGCTTGAAGCCTACTTTGTAAGTCAGAGGAGCTCATCCAAAAGAAAGGTTGCAAACCTGTTATCAATGTTAGCCTACCTTTCTCATCAGAGCATGCTTAGTAGTGCTACATTCCATTGCAATCTCTGAGATCAAGGAAGAGTGTGATCTTGGCTGTGACAACAACATGCCATGTCTGTAAAAAGGAGGGTGGGTAGGGAGAGAAATGTTCAGACATGGCAGTTAAGCATTTTGAGCTAAACATTATGGCTTAGTGTGTCATGTGAACCATTCCTAACCATGGTCGCTACATAACCGTGGTTTAAACACGCTCACTGACCATTTGCTGCAAAAGGGTTAGTGGCCTAACCATGGCTTAGTGTGTTGTCAGTACAGGCCCATGGTGTACAATGGTATATAGTGCTAAAAGCTGGACTGTAGCATGCAAACCAGCATTCCCCAAACCCAGCAGTTCCAAGTGTGTTGGACCACAACTCCCATAAGCCCCAGCCAAAATAGCCATAGTGGGAGTTGTAGGAGACAGCTGAAGTCAACAAAGCCTAGTTATACTATTCAGAATTCCACACTGCTCAGTAGGTTTGCCAACTCTGTATGGGCCCTCTGCTTTAACAGTCGCTTCATCTGCAGATATTAGCAGATACTGATGTTTTGATCACCAGGTCATGAAAAGCTTCACCTGCTGAATTTGAATATCAAGCTGTTGCTAAAAACATGCTAGTAGGCCAGGCTGGTTCTCCCCCCACCCCCCACGGGTCAATTGGCAATCCTGAAACCCACCTAAAGCAGCCAATCCCATGAATAGAGCCCTCATATGATTAAGTCACTCTTCCCCAACATGGTACCCTTGAGATATGTTGGCTGGGAATTATGGGAATTATAGGGTGACCATATGGAAAGGAGGACAGGACTCCTCTATCTTTAAAAGTTTTATAGAAAAGGGAATTTCAGCAGGTGTTATTTGCATGCATGCAGCACCTGATGAAATTCCCTCTTCATCACAACAGTTAAACCTCCAGGACCCCTGTCCTCTTCGCCAGATACAAAAGAGGGCAGGGCTCCTGCAGCTTTAACTGTTGTGATGAAGAGGGAATTTCACCAGGTACTGCATGCATGCAAATGACACCTGCTGAAATTCCCTTTTCAATATAACTGTTAAAGATAGAGGAGCCCCGTCCTCCTTTTCATATGGTCACCCTAGAATTGCAGTCCAATATGTCTGGAGAGCCGCAGTTTGGGGAAGGCTAGATTAAGTAGTTATGGTATGGCGGCTAGCAGTGGCAGCGGGCAGAGATGTTTGCATCAGCTCTAAGCAAGGAAAGCAACATTGTAAAACATGCAGTACATAGTTGGATTTACAGTTACATCAAAGGTGGACAACTTGTTGTTCCCCACATATTTGGGCCTAAAATGCCCATTGTCCCTCACCATTGGCTCATTAGCTGTGCGCAAACCTAGATTGTGTCATTCATCTATCATTGTGTCATAGCCCAAATAGAGGAACTGCATGAACCCCCGCCAAAAGGACACAACAGATTAAAGACTTGCATAAAAATTACGTATGCTGATTTATATCTAAAGACGCAAATGTAGAAATAACTGCTGTCACTTAAACTAGCGTGACCATATGAAAAGGACAAGGCTCCTGAATCTTTAATAGTTGCATAGAAAAGGGAATTTCAGCAGGTGCCATTTGTATGCTGCAGCACCTGGTGAAATTCCCTCTTCATCACAATAGTTAAAGCTGCAGGAGACCTGCCTTCCTTGGTGAGATCACACTATGTCAGTCCTTTTACAACTTCATTGGCTGCCAGTCCAGGTCCGGGCCCAATTCAGAGTGCTGGTATTGACATTCAAAGCCCTAAACGGTTTGGGGCCAGGTTATTTGAAGGAACACCTCCTCCCATATGTACTTGCCCAAACCTTAAGATTATCCACAGGGGCCCTTCTCCATGAGCCCCTGCCAAAGGAAGTGAGGCAAGTGGCTACTAGAAGGAGGCCTTTCTCTGCTGTGGCACCCCGGCTGTGGAATGAGCTCCCCAGAGAGGTCCGCCTGGTGCCTACACTGTACTCTTTTCGTCACCAGCTGAAGTCCTTTTTATTCTCTCAGTATTTTAATACTTAATTTTAACTTAAATTTAAATTTTATTATTCTAACTTTGTATTTTAATCTTATATCAATTTTGCTGCGTGGTTTTATCCTGGTTGTGCTTTTTATACTGTATTTTGTATTTGTGTTTTTAACCTGTTGGTTGTTTTATTATGGTTTTAATTTTTGTGAACCGCCCAGAGAGCTTTGGCTATTGGGCGGTATAAAAATGTAATAAATAAATAAATAAATAAATAATAATAAAAAAAATCTGGTCAAAAGGCAAGACCGTCTTAACAGCACTATAGGCCCCTGGGCAAAGCAGTGCACTGGGCACTGCCTACACAACCACTCACAGGAATAAAAATGTAAATTATTGATAAAATAAACTTATATTTATTGGAACCTCCAACAAAATCAGTGTTTTGACATTAAAAAAACCATGCTATACAGCAAAGATTAATCAATACAAACGTTTGGACAATATAACATGAGCCTTGAACTTGAAAAACAAAAATTAGTGTTAAATTCTGGTCTGTGCATAGATTAGCATGGGGCCCTGCCACGACACAGGCTCTGAACACCAGACCTCACGTCTGCCACCACTTATTATGGGGCAACACAGGCTCTGAACAACAGACCTGGCCGAGGCTACTCCCAGCTCAAGCCAAGCACCAACACTTGATACTCTTGAGGCAAGGGATAAAGCCCACCTTCCTCCAAACTATGTGGAGAAAGGGGTTTAAAATGGAGAAGGATTTAATATATATAATAATGCGCTGTGAGTTATATCTGCTGAGGTGAATGATTGTCAGAGTGGGTGCTGAATGATGTAAACTTAAGATGATAAATGCCAAACAGACACGTGGGATTTTTGTGGTGGTTTAAAAACAAAACAATCAAAATTTATTTTTTAAAGTTCATAAGCTTTGTTTCAAATAACAACATTTAAAAACCTTTTTCAAACCTTCCATACAATCCTGTCACTCTCACATTCGCGCTTTCCTTTCTCTCACACAATCACTCTTGAACTTTATTATCAGTATTGATTAATATACATCCACTACGGGCACACCACACTCTAAAGACACCACTCACTACACTGACTCTCGAATTTCCCAGAACTTAAGTACCATAAATACAGAGAGCACTATAGACTCTAAGAGTCCCTAACAAGTCTCCCTGGAAAGAACAAGAACAAGAACTCACAATCCCCTCAGTCATGCCTTTATATATCACTCCTCCCCCCTCCCAAGACATTCTAACTCCGCCCACTCAGGCCAACATTCTACAAACCACAGACTTACAAACTGCAGACATACATTTGGAATTGACTTGTGGGGTGTAACGCCACAGGCCCCTATGCTCATTGGGCCCCCAGGCATCTGCCCAGCATGCCCATGCATTAAGATGGCACTGTCAAGAGGTTTGACTGTTGACTGGTCACTAGAGTAACGGTTGTGATGAAGGGGGAATTTCACTAGGTGCTGCATGCATACAAATGGCACCTGCTGAAATTACCTTTTCTATTCAACTGTTAAAGATACAGGAGCCCTTGCCTCCTTTTCATATGGTCACCCTAACTTAAACAGAAACGCAGTACATCTCATCATAGTGGGGAAGACTGGGATCACAAGACCTGGGAGCCTATCCCTTCTCAGTTGGCTGTCCAAGTGCTAACTCTTCATGGGCAACTTCAGTGCCCCTACGATACCTACTTATGTTTCCCTGTCCCCCACTTAAACCAGACAGATAGAGACTTCAATTAGAGGATTTTCCTCTGTAAAGTAAGTCACCAAATGTGCAGCCCAATCCCACACCTGTGTTCTGCATTCAGTGGAACGTACACATGGGATTTCCATCTTGCTGTAATAAGCTATAGTATTTCATTGAAGGTAATAATATTGGAGAACCAAGCAAGAAACACACTTTCGGAGGGAGTGAAATGCACAGCTAAGGTTCACTCCTTCCGTTAGCCGCCGGATACATCTCTGCGCAAATCTTGTAAAATCAGCAAGTGTGGCAGCTGATCTTCCCAGACTTTTTTTTTTTATAGCATTTCCTGGCCAAGCCTATCTGAAGACAGAATCAAGCTCCGTGGGCTTTGTTTGCCGTCTTCCACTCGCAGCCAGAAACGTTGCTCGACTGGTGTAGAAATCTCTGCGTACATCTTATCGTCATGAGCATAACAGTCAGATTTGGATGTTTGTTGTCTTGCAGGCACCCAGCAATCCATCCCGACAGAGGGAAGCATTCGACATGCAGTCTTAAGAGTGAAAGAATAACTGAGGGGGAATGAGCGATAAGTAGCAGAAAGCGCTTGCCGAGTTCGCCCCTCCACCGAGGAGTCACGCCGGGGCTTTTTAGCACTGATGGGAGGCAATCCTTGAGCTGCGTCTAGCATACAAGAGGATAAGGGAGGCATTCCTCCAGCCCGAATATGTGTGTTAACCTTTCTAGGCTGTTTCCAGTGTTCCTGCAGCACAAAATGTTTAGCTAGAGTTGCCCACTGAATAAGAATTTCATAGGTTGATTTACTGCTTTGCTTTTAAACAGATGAATCGCTTTATCTGATCATAATAAATAATCCAGAATGTGGCTGATGGATGGGCGAGTAATGCAGCCAGAGGGCAGCAAGGAAGTGCTCCAGAAGAAAGAGCCCAAAGAGGAACCAGATATTGAATGGAGAAAGGTAACCAGACACCAGTGACCAGTTAGGTAGACTCTGGGGGTTGGGCCCAAAGCCTAGGATATACAGCCAAGAAGGGAAAGGTTGTGGAAGGAGACAGTGGTGCCAAAGACAGAGATAGGTCAATGCAGATGGGAGCATGGTGAGGTTCTGCAGCTGGAAGAGGCAGTCCCTCTTAGGTTGGCCCAGTGTCCTATGTTACAAAGTCGAGTCTTCTGTTTCAGGACTGGGCAACTTGTGGCTCTCCAGATGTTTTGGCCATGATCCCTCACCATTGGCTATGCTGTTTAGGGAAAATAGGAGTTGTAAGCCAAGACATCTAGAGAGCCCCTGCTCTATTTAAAGTACTTGGAAAGGACAGTCCTCTATTTCAGGGTGTCCTCTGTTTGAAAGAATGTCCAGTTCAATACTGGTTTAAAGATTAAGAACCATAAGCCAGGAGAGAACCACAAGAAGTTACTCATCAACAATTAGTAGCTGGACAGCAGAATGAGCAGGCACACAGGGTCTATTTAAATTAAGGTAATTATTTCTAAATTTGCATCTGTATGTATAAATTATCATATGCAAAAATGTGCTAACCGGCATTCCCTATTGTCCTCTTTTTTGGTGATGTGTAACTAGCCACTCTACCCCTGATACCCTTGAGACTATTGGAAGTGGAAGGAATTGGAATCCTGAGAAGAAGCTCTTGCGCGCTCTCTCTCTCTGCCCCCCCCCCCCCCAGACCTGCCTGGATTGCTCACAGCTTAAGGGGCCAGTGACACTCACAACCATGAGGAATGGAGATGGTAACAGGGTGAAGTAAGCACTGCTTGCAATTGTGTTACTATGAATGATAAAGACACTTATGGAAATCCAAGTGCCTTGATCTCTGTGGGAAGAAGGTGAGAGTTTGGAACTCTAGGAACGGTACTGGCTCCAGGTTTTTCAGCGCCTTTGGGCAAGACACCTGCAATGGGCCACCTCCTTCAGTGAGTCCATCTTCTCATCACCATTGTCTACCGATGCTACTGTTCCTCATCTTCTCTCTCTCTCTCTCTCTCATCATTGCTACTAAAATAAATAAATAAATACTTGTTTGCTTGACAGGCAGAGAGCCAGTGAGCAAGTAGGCAACAGCATCAGGCAAGTAGGCAACGGCATTGGGCAAGTAGGCTACAGCATCTGCTCCTCCTCCTTCTCACCACCACTGTTGCCTGGGCCAGAGCTAGATGCAGGTGAACAAGGAGGTTACCATGATGAAGAGGAGGAGCAACTCCAGGAAGCTCTAATCAGTGGGCCCCTGCTGGGGTGTGGGCCCTCGGCAGGTGCCCGACCTTGCCTATACTTCACACCAGCCCTGTCAAGGATGTGGAACTACCCCTCTGCCAACTCCTCACCCCTGCCCCACTGATCGCAAAAGGTCATCACTTATAAGAGATTTGAGTGACATGGTTGGCGTTGTTATGTTTTTAATGGGTGAAAGTCGAGTTTCAGATCCGTGCTCAGCCATGACACTTCTTGTACAGCATTGTGCAAGTGACTATCTCTCAGCCTGAGCAACCTTGCAGGGTTGTTCTGAGGATAAAACTGATAGGTTTGCAGAGCTAAATTCCTTGGGAGCAAGGGTAATATAGGATACAATACTGTGATTTTTTTTTTAAAAAATGAATACAACAAAGGCTTCCTGCTTAATTTTAAAAATGAGACATGCTGAGTCTCCAGGCTGCCCTGTAAGCCCGCATGTGTGGGAGGTGATTGTAGTTACTCAGCAGGGAAGGGAATGCATTTATCATCGTCATTGTCTTGGCCAGAAGCCATAGAAAGGAAATTTACATAATACCCATGCAAGATAGCTTACATCAACTTTTCCTAAACTGGTGTCCTCTGGAGGTTTGGACTACAACTCCCAGCATACCCAGACAGCATGTTGGCTGTGGATGACAAGGCTGTTGTGACCAGGGGCCTGGAACCCTTGGAGATAAAACTCTGGTTCCACACAAAACTTAGGAAATGAGTAATTTGTTTTAGTGTTCATAGAACAATAGAATAGTAGAGTTGGAAGGGGCCTATTATTATTATTATTATTATTATTATTATTATTATTATTATTATTATTTATTTATATAGCACCATCAATGTACATGGTGCTGTACAGAGTAAAACAGTAAATAGCAAGACTCTGCCGCATAGGCTTACAATCGAGTCCAACCCTCTGCTCAATGCAGGAATCCTTTCAGACAGCTGCAGGCAGAGCCCTTGGCTTGCCAGTCTAGTATAAATCCTGGGGTGAATTATCTGTGCTTAATCCAGGGCATTCAGAAATCCTGGCCTGGCTCAAAGAATGGACCTATCACAAACACTACAAGGGGTTGTAGTCCAACACCTCTGGAGGACACCAGTAAAATTGGTTTACATCATTTCACCATAAGCAAGGTGCGAGCAAGGAACTTTTTACAAACTTAGCTCTTTCTTTGGAAGCCGTTATAACAAATACAACATTTTTGGTTAAGAAGGAACTTGGCTCTGTCAATCAGCAGGAAATTCTAGCAACAGGGAAGACAATAACTCACCACTGATGGTCTTGTGGAAAGGAGTAGCTGTGGTAGCCAAGTTCATCACGTGTACAGATCTTGTATTAGAAGACCACAGTTCTATAATGTTTGAACATAAAAACATATGAAGAGTCATGCTGGATCAGACCAAGGGTCCATCTAGTCCAGTACTCTGTTCATACAGTGGCCAACCAGCTGTTGACCAGGAATCCACAAGCAGAACACAGCACCCTGCCAGCCATGTTCCCCAGCAACTGGTGTATATAGGCTTTCTGCCTCTGATACTGGAGTTAGCATAGAGGCATCAGGACTAGTAGCCATTGATTGCCTTCTCCTCCAGGAATTTATCCAACCCCCTTTTAAAGCCATCCAAATTGGTGGCCATCACAGGCCTAGCACCATCTCTCAACTAACCCATTAAATTGTTCTAACTTCTGGCGACTGGCTTGATTTCCCAGGTTAGTGGCAGTCTCTGCTTTTTCTGGATATTGTTGACTTTACTCAGATTAGAAGATTTGCAGCTTCTGAGGAAGCCAACTCTGCTCAGAGCCATTAAAGTGCAATTCTCTTCACTTTAAATAACTATCCAGGAAAATACAGTTGTTGGTCCAGAGGATCTGACAAAGAGCCTACAGATCTCAATGAGTTTGGAAAGAAAGTCTGAAATGTTGTAAGCATAAAAGATCAACCAGCTAAAGCATTTGTGCAGAACTTCTAAATGTTAAAAGGCTGGAATTCTGCACAAGACCCAAACACAGTGTGTGTATGTGTGTGTGGTGGGGGGGATGGGTACATTTTATTGGAGCCCAAAGATCCAGCAGGGTGGCAGTCAGGGTTTATTTATTTATTTATTTATTTATTTATTACATTTCTATACCGCCCAATAGCCGGAGCTCTCTGGGCGGTTCACAAAAATTAAAAACATTCAAAGTATAAAACAACAGTATAAAACCATACTATAAAATACAATATAAAAGCTCAACCAGATAAAAACAGCAGCAATGCAAAATTACAAATTTAAAACACCAAGTTAAAATTTATTTATAGATTGTTAAAATACTGGGAGAATAAAAAGGTCTTCAACATATAATGTATGTGCCAAGTGAACCTCCTTAGGGAGCTCATTCCACAGCCAGGGTGCCACAGCAGAGAAGGCCCTCCTCCTGGTAGCCACCTGCCTCACTTCCTTTGGCAGGGGCTCACGGAGAAGGACCCCTGAGGATGACCTTAGGGTCCGGGCAGGTACATATGGGAGGAGGCGTTCCTTCAGATAACCTGGCCCCAAGCCGTTTAGGGCTTTAAATGTTAATACCAGCACTTCGAATCAGGCCCGGACCTGGACTGGCAGCCAATGAAGCTGGAAAAGGACTGGCGTAATGTGGTCTCGTCGGCCAGTCCCTGTTAGTAAACGGGCTGCCCTGTTTTGTACCAGTTGAAGTTTCCGGACCATTTTCAAAGGCAGCCCCACATATAACGCATTGCAGTAATCCAAATGAGAGGTTATCAGAGCATGGATAACTGTAGCTAGGCTATCTCTGTCCAGATAAGGGCGCAGCTGGTATATCAGCCTAAGCTGATAAAAGGTGCTCTTTGCCACTGAGTTCACCTGTGCCTCAAGTGACAGTTCTGGATCCAAGAGCACCCGCAAACTATGGACCCGATCCTTCAGGGGGAGTGCAACCCCGTCCAGGACAGGGCAAACATCACGTCGCCAGACAGATGAACCACCCGCTAACAGTACCTCCGTCTTGTCTGGATTGAGTCTCAGTTTGTTAGCCCTCATCCAGTCCATTACCATGCCCAGGCACTGGTTCAGAACAGTCACTGCCTCACCTGGGTTTGATGAAAAGGGAAGGTAGAGCTAGGTATCATCCACATATTGATGACACCTCAGTCCACCTCTCCGGATAACCTCCCCCAGCGGCTTCATGTACATGTTAAACAGCATAGGGGATAAAATAGAGCCCTGTGGAACCCCAAGGTGCCATGGCACAGAGCAATAATCCCCCAGCACCACCTTCTGGAATCGGCCATCCAAGTAGGAGAGGAACCACTGCAACGCAGTACCTTCAACTCCCAGCTCAGACAACCTATCCAGAAGGATACCATGGTCAATGGTATCGAAAGCTGCTGAGAGGTCCAGGAGAACCAACAGGGTCACACTCCCCCTGTCTCTCTCCCGACAGAGGTGAGAGGTTGCAAGCCTAATATCATGATGGGGGAAAAAATAAAATAAAACTAAGTTGTTGACCATTAGCTTAGAGCATGTAGCTTAGGAAAAAAGGTGAGTAAAGGGAGACATGATAGATGTGTACATAATTATGCACAGTGTGGAGAATGTAGAGTGGGAGGCATTTTTCTCCTTCTCAAAATATTTGAACCCAGGGTCATTCCACTGAAGCAGATTGGTGGGAGATTCAGGACTGATCAAAAGAAGCATTTCTTCACACGACGCATAGAGGACTGTCCCCTGTAAAGTTGGATATCTGGTCACCCCACTACAATTGTGATTGATCAGAGCCATCATTGGGTGGGTGTGTTTTTTAAATCTACACCGCTGCTTTATAGCAGTATTCAAATACACTGATAACTGTTGGAGCACAATCCACATTCCATATAACGCTTTCAGGGGGCTATTTCCTGCATTTTATTCCCCATTCGTAATGATTTGACACAAGGTGTAGATCTGGCCTTTGTGAGGGAGCCCTGCCTTTTCACAGAAGGTGAATGGGAGCCTTTTGCAGAGTGTTTGCCAATCCATCCCATATGTGTGTTCTGGACGCAGCAGATAGCAAGAGGAATGGCAGGGGCTTTAGGATGCAATAGGAGCTTTGTATACGTAAAAACTTTCCCTGCAACCAAGCACAACGTACTATACACATTTTTGGGGAATTTTGTTTTTATTTGAGTGTAAAGGCTGGGCGGACATCTTTCGTTTTGATGAGAAATGGAAATAAGGGGATTAAAGGCATCAGACGAGTGATTTGTAATTGGTCTCCTGGCTGCCTTCCTTCCTTTACTGGAGTGAATAAAATGGCACAGAAGGACTTTATTAGCGGCAGCTTTCTTTCCTGACCCCAGGATTAGCGGAATACTTTAACCTTGACACATTCATTCTATATCCACAAAGCTTCACTTTTAACGGTCTTGTCTCCTTTCCTCTTTATACTTGTCTGGTTCTGGCACATGCCTCTTTAAATTAAAAGAGAGTCATGTAGTGTCCCCTATTTGAAAATTAAAACAACTCTCCTCCCTACCCACTCAGCCTAATTATCTTTGTTAGCATGAGCATCAGGGACCCAACATCTCTTTGAAAAGGTCTCTTCTGGATGACCAAAGTAGAATATGAGAAGAATCTTGCTGGATTTGGCCGAAAGTCCATCTAGATTAGCCTTTCCCAACCTGGTGCCCTCCAGATGTGTTGGACTGTATCTTCCAGCATCCCAAAGCCAGCAAGACACCATCAAACCTGGAGATGGCACTAAGGAAAGTATTATTGAAGACTCTGACTAAAAGTGAACCAACCTTGAGGTGGAGCTTAAGACACAACTGATGTGGAACTTTGAACACTTTGGTGGCCATCTTCCGGCCTTCAGGAAAAAAAGGGGGGAAAGGAAGGATTTTATTTATTTATTTTTATTTAAAATATTTTATATACCACTCCAGGTCTAAGATTGATTCTGGAGCAGTGAACATAAGAAATAAAATAGTAAAAAGATTAAAACGGCATATTAAAATTGTTCATTTTAAAACAGAATACCAATAAAAACCGTAGCTTCCTGGAAGAGAGCTATTTTCAGTAGATATCAGAAACAGCACAGTGTTGGCGCGTTCCTGACCTCCAGGGGTGGGAAATTCCAAAGAGGCATGGCCACCACACTGGAAGCTCTTCTCGTGGTGGACTCCAGTCAGGCCATCGGTCCACATGGAACCACCAGGAGCATGACATTGGGCATGCAGAGGAACAATCACATGACCACTTCAATATGCAACAAAGCTCACCCATATTTAAGGCCATGCCACACAACTGTGGCCTGTTTAGGGTGCTCATGTGTCCTCTTTTATAAGGAGCCATTTTGTATTTGAAGGCATCCTTCATTTAAAGGGCTGTCCTGTCCAATTCTGCTTTAAAGATAAATCAGCATAAGGACTGTTGCCCATACAAAGATAGCACCTGGTCAGCTAAAGGCAATCCTCACATCAGTGTTAAGAGAGCCCCAGCGGAGATCCTTGGAGAGGGGGAGGACTCAGCAGGTGCTTTCTGCTGCTTATCGCTCACCCCCCGCCCCATCACTATTTCACTATTCAGACTGTGTGTCGAATGCTTCCTTCCATCGGATGGATCACCTGTAAGACAACAAACATCAAAATCTGACTGTTATGCTTGTGATGATAAGATGTATGAGGGGATTTCTATGCCAGCTGAGCAACATTTCTGGCTGTAAGTGGAATACAGCAAACAAAGCCCACAGTGCTTGTGTCTATCTTCAGATAGGGTTGACCAGGAAATTCTTTTTTATTCTATTGCGCAGAGTTGTATCCAGTGGCTAACAGAAGCAGTGAGCCTTCACTGTGCATTCCACTGTCTTTGAAAATGTGCTTCTTGCTTGGTGATCTGGTATGGTTACTTTACAGAGGGCAGTCCTCTATTTGAAAGCTTCCTCTGTAAAGGAGAATAGGAGCACTGAAGTTGCCCAGAAAGAGTTAGCACTTGGACAGCAAACAGACTGAATAGGGTCACAGGTTACATGTTCATGATCTTTCCCACTATGGTGTGATGTACTGTATTTCTATTAAAATTATAACAATTATTTTAGTTTTTCATATATAAATATACATTAGCATATGCAAATTTATGCAAATTGGTGTCCTCTTTGTTGGTGATGCATTTCCTCTTTTTTGTGATTCATAAGTGGTCACCCTTGTGGCCATCTGAAATTCCTGCGCATGCTGGCTAGTCATGTGCAGAGAGCTGGCATGCCCAGGAATTTCAAGCAGTTACCACATTACAGATGCTTGCATGAACTGACATTTACCCAGCCCATGCTTTATGTCATGACCTAGTCAATCTCTGTTAACTTTGCTACAGCCGATGAGCTTTGTAGCAGAACTTATTCGCCAGCCTAATTTTTCTTTAGGGAACATTTCCAGCCAGAGTAGCATCAGGGCCGGCCCTATCATGAAGCAAAGTGAGCCAGCTACCTCAGGTGGCAGATCCTAGGAACAGGCCAGCAGCTCTCCAGCGTTTACCCTGAGTTTCCTGCTGCTCCCAGATGTGGGGAAGGAGGTTATCCTGTCCCCAGTGTTCAAGTAAGATTCATCTGGAAGTCCAACTGGATTCTATACATGGAACAGACTGCAAAATGTCTTGGGTTGGCCCTGAGTAGGATAATAAAAAAGCCCATTAATGCCTAGAATCAAATCCCCAAATCGGGGTCCTTCGTAGGAAGAATGGGTGATGAGAGTCTAAAAGAGAGGTAAGGTGGCTGTGGCATATACAGATGGTGGAAGGAGGAATGCTTAGTGAGACATCTGAAAGTTAATTGCGGAATAAAGAAATATCCCTCAAAGGTATACATTTCCCTTGTGCACTGATTTATTATAATTACAGAGTTTATCTATACCTTTTTTCTTTATCCAGCCACATATTTGAGTTGCTTTAGATTAAAGTATATGTCTTGTTAATTATGGCATTTAGTTCTCAAAATGTAATTGGTGTCTGGTGCTCTTAAGCTCCTATAACTCTTCTTGTCACTGTTTCAAGGGGGGCTGTTTAATTTGCCTGGGGTAAACTGAAATGGAAAGTACCGTCTTACTTAAGTAATTTGAGTTTCTTCTTGTGGCTTTAGTGATTTAATATCACTCCGGTGTGAAGAAGGAGGGAGGAGAAAAAGGAACAGAGTTGGGGGAGTATTGTCTGCCAAGATTTAATCAAGCCGCATGCTCTGTGCCAATAACAATTTTAATGGCTTTATTATGTCCTCTGAAAAAGATGAAAGTAGATGTGCTTGGAGTAAACAAAGCAGCGCTGGACATTGAGTCAATTCAGTAGATCAGACTGGCAAGCATTTTCTTGCAAAGCCTTCCTTTTGAAAGCCTATGTGGGGTGCTTCCATATTGATGTTGTACGTATGCACACAGATGCACAATCATGTGCACATAGGAACCCACTCCTGCACAGAGGCAGTGATTCCATCTCAGACGTACTTCATTTTGCATGAGAGTTGAGGTAAAACCAGCATCACTGGTGCACTCTTCCTTTGGGATCCCTGGTGCACTCTTCCTTTGAGATCCCTAAAAATCCCTAATTTGGGGAACACCTAAGTCAGCCCCTTTTTGAAAAAATAGTTCTGAGTACTCTACAGTTTAGTGATTGGGCCACTGACAAAGACAAAAGTCAAAACACGTATGGCCAGAGTCAAATGAGCACTGTTTTTAGTTTATTACATTATCTGTAAATGTTTAAGAGTGTTCTTTGGAAGTATTACTAACTGAACTTCATTTGTATTAAATTTTAATTTATAATCATATCCTTAACTTCTTTTCTTTTAAGTGATTCCAATGAGCAAAATATTCTTCCACTACCTGAAAAATGGGCTAATGACTCCTTTCCATCCAACTTAGTTCAAAAAGGGACTAAGTAAATTTTTATCTATCCATCATGACCCATAGGGCACTTTGGAAAATGATGTGAAAAACTTTTTTTCTGCCCCTAATGTGGATTTTTAGGGTCTGGATGGATGGGACTGTACATTGGGACAAAGCATCACTTCTGCACTTCTTCAGGCCTCATTTGGGACAGTTATTGGTTTTCCCTTCATCTTTCCTTGGCCGCAAAATTGTGGAAGCTCTGACCTCTGGTCAAGAGACCTCTGTTCACAGGGGAAAGCTGGGTGTGTGATGCTGCTGCACATAAGGATTTTCCCCTTCTCTCTACCGAGTGCATAATTGACACTCTTATCTCAAACAGAGCTGATTGCCTGCTTGGGGGAAGGCAGAACATATTGCCTGAATTCAGCACCAGTCTGCGGTGCTCAGCATTATCAGAGGTGCTGATCATATGATCAGTCAGTTGTGCACATAGGGGTGGATATGGGTTTTTCCTCCCTACAGCATCCCAGGAGCTGATCTGGAATGATGATTAGTGAGTGCATAGAAGCTTCATTCAGTGTGCAAATCTTCACCCTGGCTAGAATTGGGAAACTGCATAGCGATACCATGAAGCGCCCGATAATGTGTCAAACGTCTTCTTCTTTGGAAGAACGATGAACTTTTTTTAAACTCATGAGTAGGCAATAAAAGTTTTTCAAGTTATGTTAAAATTGTCTCGAGTCCAACTGTTGAAAATCCCTTTTATATTTAATCCAAGATAATTTTGTTATTACGTATCGTGATGTTTAAGTAACTTGAGAAAGCTAAAAAGGGATTCCTGTTGAAATTTCTGTCCTCCGGGCTAGTCATAAAGAGAGTGTGTATCATACAAAAATCTTTATTTTATAATCACCATAAACTTTAATTTGATAAAGTTAGGAATCAGTTTGGGGCAAATTCCACCTCAAAATTTAGAAGCTTTATCTCTGGCAATCTTCCTGAAGTGTTCCTCCCCACCCCCTAACCACAGCCACTTAGGTGCAAATCTGTATCAGTAAATGAAGCTCTTTCTTGTAACCTCTCCCATATCTTGCTGATATCAACACATCTTGTGAAATAAAGAAGAGCCAAAAGTTTAGGTCAGTAGTATTCAAGCGCTGTCTATTAAGGACTTGCCTTTAAATGCCAGGACCATCCTTTAATTCCAACCCATTTTTAATTTTTAAAAAATCATATAGATAGATAGATAGATAGATAGATAGATAGATAGATATAGATATAGATATCTTATGTTGCTATTATATCTGTTTAGTTTTCTCCTTTTCTCTCCTTGTCTTCTTTCTTTCTGTCTTCCCTTCCTTTCTTCCGTCTGTCCAAAAGATGATAATGGTGTGACCTGCTTTAAACCAAACCAAAAGTTAGTTGTGAGTTGTGACCCAGTGATTTAAGCCACGGTGCTGGCTGTAAGAGTATGAGATGTACTTGTATCATTATTCACTGTTGCTTGAGAAATTGTGCTGAATTTAGTAATGCATCTGTTAAATGGATCTGAACATACAAAAGAAGAAGGTTATTGGTAGGGTGGCTACAGATAAATCACCCAAAAAGAGGAAATCCATCACTAAAAACGGGTGCGAAATGTGCATATGCTAATTTATACGCATCGATGGGATTTAAAAAATCTTTTAAGAGAATACAGTTCATAGTGTGGAAGACTTTAACCATGTGACCTGTGTGATTTTGCACAGTTTGCTGTCCAGGTGCTGTTGATGGGCACCTTCAAGGCCCAGCTGTTCCTTGCAATCTTTAAACTGGACTTTGACAGCCCTTCAAATAGAGGATATGCTCAAAAGAGGGGACAATTCCCTGACAGACCTTCACACAGAGAATTGACCTCTGCAAAGGACGACATCTAACTAGCCACAGCTGACTGATGCATACAGGAGGGACACAATACCCGTTTGGCTGGTCTTCTGTTTCCTCTTCCTGTGGTGACTCCTGCTTGAGGCAAATGCATTGTCTGATAAGCAGAAACCACCTCAAAATGGCCTGCCAACAGTCATGTAAATACTGCAGCTTGTTTGCAAGGTTAATGAGTCAAATGATGACCACTCTCCATGAGTAAGAATCCACCACACACAGAGTTTAAAATGCAATCACACATTATTCTCCAATAGAAATGTAAATGTAATGTTTCTTGACAGGGTCACTGCTTTTGAGCTTCACACTAAGTGCTCCAAGAGCTGGAAGTCATCGTTTCTCTCTTGGATATCACTCAATCTCAGACATTTGGGAATTTCCATGGGAATTAGGAAATGGCACTGTGAACATGAGTAGCTGCTTTATAGCGAGTGAGGTAATTGGCCCATCTAGCTCAGTATTGCCTATACCCACAGCTCAGCCAAGACATTTTGCTGACTGAGAGGAAGGACAAGATGGCGCCTCCTCCCCCATTCCACAAACAGAAGCCAATTTGACTAGCAATTTTTCTTGCTACTGAGGTAATAGCATCCTCCATCATGCCTGAGAGCATCAGCTAGCTTAGGCTGCACCTTTCAAATCACATGACAAACAGAGGGGGAATGGTGGAGGCGGCCTCTATTGCTCCCCAGCAGTCACCTCACACTGCCCAATGGCAGGGCTGGCCTAACACCATTGGTCTTCTTCAGATGGACTGGGACCCAGTGCTAGGTCATATCCTGATCTAAGGTAGGGTCACAGGAGTAGCATTATAGCATAAAATATAGCACACAAATATAGCATTAAAAAAAAGTAGTGGATCCACAAATGCATGTTTGGCTTAAAGTTAGGGTCCCAGGTCTGAAAACGTTGAAGACTGCTTGTCTACACTGATTGGCAGTGGCAGTTGAGGGCATCTTGGCTAACCCTACCTGGACATGCAGGTGCTTAAACTGGAACATTCATGGATACAAAACGCCTGCTGTGCCACTGAGCAATAGCCCCTTCCAGGCATCTCAGCTATTTTCCTATATTATTTCACACATTATGGGACAGAGCCCATAATGTGCTGGGGCTGAACCCAGACTCAAATTAAATGTTGCTTTTACCTGGCCTACATCAAAAAGCACAGTCTTAGAAATGAAATATTTTGTCTCTATTTTTCAACCTCTGGAGGTATCAAATCCCTATGGGAAAGCACCGTGACTTTCTTTCCACACCAATGAAAACCAGTCATTCCACTGGAGTCAGCGCTGCAACTGAGAAAAGCCTGCATAAATGATTGGTCACTGAGTCCAAGACATAGGCATAACAGGGGAAAGGTGTCCCTTTTCAAAATGCTATGATTTCCGTTGTCAATCATGAAAAGAAACAGGCAAAAACAAACAAGGCAACTGCAGCTCTGGTGTGTCTCCAGGAAGGTGCCTGCTAAACGAGTCCAGGCAGTAAATGACAGATCTCAACCCTGGCAGGCTTACATTCAACGTTGTCCAGATGCACGTGGGAGAAGCCTGGCCCATCGCAAACATTTGCTTCACAGCAGTCTAGCTTAAGTGAGCTGGAAAGTGAGGTCAATACAACCATTTAGGACCCATTCAACCCTGTAGCTTCAGCAGTGCCGCTAAAAGACTCTTTTACTCAATTAGAGACCACCGTCATTACACTGGGCAGTTGGACAAAACAGTCGGTTGCAATGAAGATTAACACCGTCAGTGTGCAATTGGGCTCCTGCTACCTTTCGTAGTTGCACTGAAGGGAGAAGTTTAGTGTCTTCACCTTTTCCTGTCATAGTTGCACATTGGTAAGAGAAAGCCTGTGTAGTGTAGTGGTTAGAGTGCTGGACTGGGACTCGAGAGATCAGGGTTGTAATCTCCCCTCAGCCATGAAGATCACTGGGTGACTTTGGGCCAGACACCAACTCTCAGCCTAACCTACCCCATGGAGTTATTGTGAGGATAAAATAGAGAGGAGGAGGACCATGGAAGCTGCCTTGGGTTCCTTGCATGAGCAGGAAAAAGGCTATTAATATAATATAATATTTAAAAAGTGTTCCTACAAAACACTCATTTCTATGTAACTGGTAAAGGCAAAAGATAAATTTAAGACCTGTATTAAATGAGTCTCCCTGGGGATAATTGCAAGCAGCACTTTCGTGTGTGTGTGTGTGTGTTTAAGATTGCTTGTTGTTTCCACACAGTTCCACACAGTATGTTGTAATGTCAGATTTGATGGCATGGCCATGGAAAAAAAACACACATCTGCATTGGGCTTTAGATTGACACACCCACAAATGTAACCAGCTCATCAAATGTGCATTATGCAGAAGAGGAAGAGGAAACAAGATCTCAGGGTAACAGAAATAATACTGTGGGCACAACACAGAGCACATTAAACATTCTTCAATCACATTTATTCTTATGAGAGTCAAGTATCCCTGTCCCCATTCCCTAGTGATGAGGGATACAGCTGTGAAATCTGCATGGCTCATTTCCCACTGTGAGCATAGGAGGAACCCTGTGCGCTCTGTTGTGCCCAGGACATGGAGGACAGGACAGGACCTGCTGACATGATCCCTCTTCCCCCACCACACAGGGATTATACACAGATATAGATAATTTGCACAGGACTCATCTCTCAGCCTATTCTACCTCACAAGGTCATTGTGAAGATAAAATTAGATAACCTGATGTATATTGTCTTGAGCTCTTTGGAAGAAGGACAAGAAACAAATGCCATCATTAGGGTGAAGATAAATGGAACTATTCAGACAACATGCTAAGCCAGGGTTAGGCTGCTAACCCTTTGGCAGCAAATGGTTAGTGAGTGTGTTTAAACCATGGTTGTGTAACAGCCATGGTTAGAATGGTCCACACAACATGCTAGGCCATGATTCACGTGACACGCTAAGCCATAATGTTTAGCTTCAAATGCTTAACCACCGTGGCTTTGTGTGTTATCCGAATAGGGTCACTGTGTCTTTAGAAAACATGTGCACCTGAGCTAGAGATCAAGCAATGTTTAAATATTATGGCAACGGCACTTCATTTGTAATAATAACGCTTATTATTATTATTATTATTATTATTATTATTATTATTAGTGTCTTTTCATCTCTTGTCTCCTCTTTTTTGGTACTGCACACCACGATTTTTGATGTAAGCATATTGCTAAGAAACTGCTTCAAAATGAGGAGCAGAAGGAAGAAAAATGGTAAGTACCATTTATAAGATATTTAAGTCGGGGAAATCTTCTTATCCGTGTCTGCATTAAAACTTGCACTTAGGATGTTAATTCAGAAGAGAGGCTGATATCCCTTTAGCTTACGCTATTTTTGCTTAAGTATTGCGTGACAACATGCTTGTCACACAAGGTGGCCTTTGGAGCTGCACATCAATTCTCACACATGTAGGAGTGATGAGGACAAGAAGGGAAAGTGAACCAAGCATTCCTGAGCGTGTGTGTGTGTGTGTGTTCAGACTATTTTTTACAGATTCGTGCAACCAGATGGAGGGCCACACCACACCACAAAACAAGGATGGAGGCATAATTTCAAAGCTAGTTCGTGCAAAAAAATTAAATCCAATTATTCAAAAAAATATAATTTTGCAATATTAAAAGTTTCTTATACATTTTAAATAGTTGCCTCATTCCCCAGGTGATAAAAACATGCCAGTTTACAAAAGCTAGTCACTGAAACATGCTGGCCACACTTGGAGAGAGAATATTTTTCTTTGACTAGTTTTGCTCAGCAGAACAATGCAGAAGTTCACAACACATCAGAAATTGTAGGGAATTTCAAAAGCAACTTTTCGGGAAATCATTTTCATGAATATTTATTTATTTATTTATTATACTTATATACCGCTCCCATAGCCAGGGCTCTCTGGGCGGTTTACAGAAATTCTAAAATTGAGATAAAAACAAGAATACAAAATTTAAAACTCTAAAACACAGTACATACACACATAGAGCATTAAAAACCAATTAAAAACTAAACATGTGGGTAATTAGGATGTGCCGCCATATGCCCGGGCAAAGAGGAAAGTCTTAACCTGGCACTGGAAAGATAGTAGTGTTGGTGCCAGGCGAGCCTCATCAGGTAGATCATTCCACAGTCTGGGGGCCACCACCGAAAAGGCCCTGTCCCTCGTTGCCACACTCCGAGCCTCTCTCGGAGTAGGCACCTGGAGGAGGACCTTAGATGTTGAACGTAGTGACCGGGTATATTCACGTCGGGAGAGGCGTTCCATCAGGTATTGTGGTCCCACAATACCTGATAAACAGACCTGATAATAAGAACATAAGAAGAGTCATGCTGGATCAGACCAAGGGTCCATCTAGTCCAGCACACTGCTCACACAATGGCCATTCAACTATCGACCAGGAACCCACAAGCAGGACATGGGTGCAATAGCACCTTCCCACCCATGTTCCCCAGCAACTGGTGTATACAGGCTTACTGCCTCTGATCTTGTAAGTAGCACATATCCATCATGACTAGTCACCATTGATAGCCTTCTCCTCCTGGAATTTATCCAATCCC
This sequence comes from Elgaria multicarinata webbii, assembly GCF_023053635.1. Lineage (NCBI taxonomy): Eukaryota > Metazoa > Chordata > Lepidosauria > Squamata > Anguidae > Elgaria > Elgaria multicarinata. Next base: position 29,570,524 of record NC_086180.1, on the reverse strand, counting down.
GCTTTAAAGGCATCCAAATTGGTGGCCATCACTAGATCTTGTGGTAGTGAATTCCATGAACTCATGTGCCATTTTGCCATTTCAGGTGTGAGTCAATAGCTCTCTCCTCTGTGTGCACATTGTAAGGCTACGTGATGTGGAAGCCATATTTCATGAGGTTTGGAACATAGGAAGCTGCCTTATCCTGACTCAGAACATTGGTCCATCTAGCCCAGTATTGTCGACACTGACTGGCAGCAATGGCTCTCCAAGCAGTCTCAGGCAGGAGTTTTCCCAGCCCTACCTGAAGATGCCAGGGATTACGTGCAAAGCAGGTGCTCTACCACTGAGCCATGGTCCTTCCCCAGGTTTTTTTTCTTGCAACACAGGGAAATATCATAGCCCATAGTTGATTTTCAAACAAAATAAGCCACTGGGAAGATTCGCTCCTACCGAGCACAGATTGTAGCTGCACAAAAAGTTTCATGTCAACAGTATAATCCACAAGTATTTATTCAGATGCCCTGGAGGAGATCTAAAGCATTGGGTTGAATGAAAGTCCAGATAAATAGGAGTGCCGTCAATAGAGCCTGTTGGCCAGGAGAGAGCATTGACAGAGAAGGAGTAGGAGAACATGTTAAACTATGAATCATTCAAGAGATTCAGATAATGGATATTCTTCTTATATATCACTGTCACAAACAACTTTTGTCCTTAATAAAATGGCATGTAAATGTAAGTGGAATCTGTAGCTAAGTTTGTCCTTTTGTCCGTATCCCACGCTTTGTATCTCTACACAAACGTTGCCCAGCATAGATAAAAGAGCAGCACCTGGTTTATAACTGATTCAGCTCAGTAGCTTCCCACCTGATTCATTGGCTGAAGAAAGGCAAAGTAGCTGTCAATGAGCCTTCAGTAAACACAGGTGAGAGTGGACATGAAACTTTCTGCACTTGAGTATCACAGAATATCCCAATTCAAAACCGGCATCAGAGAATCTGTTTCTGGACTTATAGCCCATCTGGTGGGGAAAAAAATCTAACACATCCTCTCAGTCTACTAGAAATTGACACCATTAGCAAGTGTTTTTAGCTTCGGTTGTTCCCCACAACTCAATTCCTATGAAACAGAGCTCTGTTTCACAAGAACGTGATGCTGCTTTGACCATTGCTGAAATGAGGTTCCCTTCTGATTGCTCCCTAGCATGCCTAAGAAGCTGGTGTAAATTTTAGCTTTTCCATACTAGTGGTAAGGAAAAGGGGAAAGTTTACTTTGGAGAGAGGTAAGACCAGTGGTTTAGTGGACCCAGGGCTCACAGGGGTGCAGCGTTGATACTTTTTTATTAGCAGGGATGCTGACATCATCTGCCACCCACCTCAGAATTCCCCTTTCCCTCTGAGCTTAGCTACAATTTCCTCAGTAGATGGGAGGAAATTATTTTTCCCAGCCACAGTATATTGTTCCCAGTTGTAATGCTTTGGAGAAGTTTTATTTTGAATGGGCAGTTAAAACCCATTAGCTTTACAAATGACCTGCTCCTGGTAGAGATGAAAAACGCTATAACTGCTTTGTTGATGTGCACCAACCCATCTGCCTGAATTTTTGGACTCTCCTTAGAGGCATGGCTATGGGGACCATCATGATGTGTGTCTGTGTTCAAAAGCTACCACTATACCACTGGGTGAAATTCATCTGGTACCATTCTGTTCCTAAGGCTGGGATCAGGGCTTGGCATCATTGGCTGCCAAAGCCTATGGATCAGTCATGGGAGGGAAGGGGGCATTTGTCCTATTTTTACAAAGGACAGTCCTCTGAAGGGTTGCCAGAGGACTGCCCACCATTTTGAAGGCATCTTCCATTTGAAGGGCTGTCCAGTTTAAGACTGGTTTAAAGATAACCATCAGAAAGATGAGCTGGGCCTTGAAGGTGCCCCTCAACAGCACCTGGGAAGCAGACTGAGCAAGGCACACAGGTCACATGAATCATAGAATAGTAGACCATCAAGTCCAACCCCCTGTTCATTGCAGGAATCTACCTTAAGGCATACCTATAGAATCATAGAATAGTAGAGTTGGACTTCCACACTATGGTGAGATGTACTGTATTTCTATTTAAATTGTAATAATTATTTGTAAATATGCATGTATACATATAAATTAGCATATGCAAAATTTATGGAAATAGCAACCATCTTACCAGGTGGTTGCTATTTCCATAAAATAAAACTCTCTAGGAATTGGCCATAGAACATCTATGGCCAATTCCTAGAGAGTCCTCTCCCTGCTCTTCCTCCTTTTTGCTGTCCCTGTCTTCTCACCTGTCCCCTCCAAGCAAGCGAGCAGTGGAAAGAGCTAGGCAAAGGAGTAGCATCCTCCATTCAGCTTGCCTACTTGTGCTCAGTGGGCTAAGCCCGAAGGGAGAAGACAAATGAATGGACGGTGGTGAACACAGCAGAAAGGAGAGACCCCCTATAGTTTTCTTGCCCTACCAAATGTGGAGCCAATATTATTTTGCTTCTGATAACATTTCTCTCTGGTCACAGCCACATCATCTTGGAACAGCCTCGCACCAAAGAGAAGTAGATGCCACTCTTGGACTTAACACCCATGGCATAATGTTTGTGCTGCACTACAGAGAACTGTCCAGTATTTCTAGCACTTCATATGGTAGCCTTTCCCAACCTGATGCCCCACCCCAGATGTGTTGGACAACAACACCCATCCTATTAGCTATGCTGGCTGACTGATGGGACATGCATTCCAATACATTTGGAGGGCCCCAAGTTGACAAAGGCTGACATATGGCAATAACTGAAAATGAAAATGAGAGCTTCAAAGCTCAACTACCACAGGTCTTCATCTTTATGGAACATTAAGCTGATTGAAGACCCCATTGGGTTGGTACAGAGTTATTTCATATTATCGATACAACTGTACCAGTGTAGCCAGTACTCTAGGAGTCCTCCCTTGGAAGCATCTGGTTTTCAAATGCAGCAATTTCGTTGTTGGATTTGCTTTGGAATTGACAGTGAGCTTATCCACATGAGCAATTTATTGCAAGCTTGTGATTGATCACTCACAGAAGTTTGTGGGTGCTTTTCATGATGTCGTCAACATCCGATGCCTCTCCCGCTGTTTTCAAGTGGGAATCCACCATTTTATAAAACCTCAAAAATGCAGTAATAAATGGAAAACTCGCTATAAAGCAGCGTCATCTGCTGTTGGTAAAATTGAAACACATGGGAAGGAATCAGCGAAAACAAGGAAGCAGGAGAAAGAGCATGGATTGTGACAATCCTTAAACTCACAAGGACTCTGGAAGTCAAAGCCCTTGTAAGGCTGTGATTTTTTTGCTAAATGTGGAGAAGCCCTATGAAATCTTGACTGGTTTGGTCATGCAAGAGGACTATTTCCCATCATGGACTAAATGTTCAAATGTGTCCTAAGACCAAAGATGAAACTAGAGCGCTGCAGAGATGCAATAACAGTAGCAAGAAATTATGCCAGATAACTCTATGCACAAGTGGAAGATATGAGACAGTCAAAAGGCATCATTACCATTAGTGGCAATCGTTTTTCTTGTGTAACCACATCATAGTGTTTCATTAGTATTCCATGTGGAGGTCAAAATTAGTATTGGGTGCTGTGGGTAGACTTCAAACATGAACCTTAAACAACATAGATGAGTACAAAGAGAAACTGAGGAGGGGGGAGGGGGAAATCAAATAATTCATCCCATGTGGCTTAAGCCAGATGTAGACTCAAACAAGAGGCAATGACAGACGCTCACATGAGACTTGCTCTTGAATAAGATTTATTTAACCTTTTCCAGAAAACTCTGCTGCAGGGCAAAGCGACCAAAAGAAAAGGGGAAACTCTGTGGGAATAGGGAAAAAGGAAAGAGCCATTTAAATGCTGAAATATCTCCCAGGTATCAGTCACACAAAAATAAAGGCACAACTCAACAATGAGAGCAATATAGCTAAGCACCAATCTTAGGCACATTTAGTTCAGAGTATACATATATAAGATTGGCTCACATGCCCGAAATTTGTACGAGCTGTTTGGGCTCATTGCCTGAGTTTAGAGAGAGAAGCGAAGACCCTTGAAAGTAGGGCTGTGCACGGACACCCCCCCCCCGAACCGTTTCATGGTCTGATCCGGAACTTCCGGATCGGGCCCGAACCTCTTTGGGCCGATCTGCCTATCCCCCACTCCGCTCCACGGAGCGAGATCTGGAGGGTCGGATCAGGATTTTGCCCCCCTTCCCTACTTACCTGCCTCCGTGGCGGATGGCGGAGGCAGGTAAGTGGGGAAGGGGGAACAAAATGGGGGCCGATAAGCCCAACTCCCCCCCTGCCCCCTTACCTGTGTCCGTCACGGTCCATCGTGGGCTTCAATTGAGGCCCCAGCTTGAAGCGGGAAGAGAAGGCCACGGCCTCTTCCGGCTTGAAGCTGGGGCCTCAATTGAAACCCACGATGGACCACGACGGGCACAGGTAAGCCCCCTCCCCCTGCCCCCTTACCTGGCTACACCACCATCGCTGCATGGACTACAGTAGCGGCGGGGGAGCCAAGTAAGCGAAACTCCCCCCAACCCCCTTACCTGCCTCCGTCGCAGGCTTCAACTGAGGGCTAGGCCTGGCCCTCAGTTGAAGCCTGCGACAGACCGTGACGGAAGCAGGTAAGCCCCCTCCCCCCACTCCCTTACCTGTGTCTGTCGCGGTCCATCACGGGCTTCAACTGACACCCCGGCTTCAAGCCAGAAGAGAAGACCGCGGCCTCTTCTGGCTTGAAGACGGGGCCTCAATTGAAGCCCACGATGGACCGTAATGGACACAGGTAAGCCCCCTCCCCCCTTACCTGGCTCCATTGCCATTGCCACACAGACTGCACCGCTGCTGCCAGGTGAGTCCCCCTCCCCCCTTACCTGGGTCTGGTGCTCCTGATCGAGGTGAACCACTTCGCCTCAATCCGCAGCCCCCCCAACCTAATCTGTTTCCGCCTTTGTCAGAGGCAAATCAGGCCGCTCCACTATCACTTCTCCAAACCGAACCAAAGCGGAGCACAGCCCTACCTGAAAGAATCCATTCAAAAATTTAGTGTATTTCATTGGGAACAGCGTTTCTTATTCTGTATGGCCATCTTGAAAAACTTTGCTTTAGAACAGGGTGCTGCCTTGATGGCACCGTTTTGCACCCTGCTTTAGAAAATAATCCACACTTTTGCTGCTGTGGGGTGGCAGAGGGTAATCCCTACGCAGGAGGCAGTGCAGACTTTCCAGCGGCCATTTGGCTCGGTGGGACCACACCTCCCCCTCCCCCTCCCCCTTGCCTGACATTCTGGTGACCTTCTGCCTAGGAACCCTCCCGGCGTGACACTAGAGCGAGGACAGATGGCAGAAGAGCTCTGATGACTTAGTCACGACAGGAAAAGTCAGGTAAGTCTCCGACTTTTCCAATGCACATCTTTGTCTCTTTGCCCCATGGTGGCAGCGAATCGACAGCTGCATCATATATCCAATTTGCAGCACCGATTCAGAGCCATCATGGGGCAAAGACACCATTTAGAGAGCCCCCAAGATTAAAACTGTTTGATTCTGCCTCAAGCCAGTTATTTGCCAGGACAGTTTAGTATGGATCATCCTCAGAGTTCGTATGGCATTTGTTTCTTTATAAAGTCTCTCCCCATCCCTTCAACTTCTTGCCAAAAGTTGAGTTGCTGGAGTGCGAGAGAAAAAAAGAAACACCGTACTGAAAAATGAATGAAAGTTTCTGTTCCTTGTACATCTGGGGCCCATTAGCAAGAAGACTGTAACTGTGAAGGCACTTTGACTAGGCAACCTCAGCCTTCCTCTGGTAGAGATCTGAAAAACGGTCTCAGCAGCAATTGATGAAACCTCCGTGTTGTGGAAAAGCAGCCTGCCAGCAGCTGCCACAGCCATAACCATAGCGTGAAGTGCACTCCTAGGTGAAACGTCTCCTTGGAGAACTGCAAGGGTAGCTCCCTCAAAAGTCACAACTGTGGGAGGAGGTTGTGGCATGTTCGAACGCATTGGGGGGGGGGAATGTTCCGCCTATACATTATTTATTGCTTTCCTGTATTTATATAATATTCAGCTTCCTGAAAGTAATTTGTTTTGGATTGTGTAATGCTGGGCAGAACATCAAAGGTATGTTAATCAGTGGCAATAAAACGCTAAGGTTTTATGGTCACTGAGGTATTAAATATTGCTAATAAATTACAGGGTTAGCATTTTAAATGAGCTAGCATTGGAGAAGAGCATCAGCACCAAGGCCTAAAGATACTAATTGCCATGGCTTGATTGGATGGTTATCCAAGGGTTCCAAATAACTGTGTTTATCAGACATCACAAGTTTTTGAATACAGGGGATGCATCATATAAAAACAAAGGGACATACTGCTGCATTTCACACTTTCACCTCGAGTTACACCTTCAGAGCGTTTTATAGATAGCTCATGTGTTTAATGTTAAATGGTTCTTCATAGGACCACACAGAAAGGCAGGGTCAGGCTGAGGCCCAAGGCATTTACATACCTTCCAGTTATATCTATAGGAGCGATGCCTGGGCATCATGGACATCATCCAGAAATAGTTACAGGTGAGTAAAGCTGGAACTGCAGACTATGAAGGCTGTAGGGCTGCCATAATTGAAAACAGCAACCTTGACCTAGGTGGTCACACTGCTAAGAAACAGAAACAGCATGATCTAAAAAGAGGACCAAAGAGGGCGCTGATTTCCATAACATGTGCACGTATTAATTTACATCTATACATGCAAATTTAGAAATAAACAATTTAATTTAAACTGAAGTACAATACATTTCACCATAGTGGAGAAGACTCTGGCCGGATGACCGGTGATTAGGGTGACCCTATGTAAAGCAGTTAATTAGAAAAGGGAATCTTTAACAGTTGATTAGAAAAGGGAATTTCAGGTGGTGTCATTTCTATGCACGCAGCACCTGGTGAAATTCCCTCTTCATTACAACAGTTAAACCTGCAGGAGCCCTGCCCTCTTGACCAGATATAAAAGAGGGTAGGGCTCCTGCACTTTTAGCTGTTGTGATGAAGAGGGAATTTCACCAGGTGCTGCATGCATACAAATAACATCTGATGAAATTCCTTTTTCTATACAACTGTTAAAGATACAAGAGCCCTGTCCTCCTTTCCATATGGTCACTTGTGAGCCTTCTCAGTCCCAGTCTGCTGTCCAAATGCCAAGAGGCCATTGCTCACTGTCAGGCACATGTTTTGAATGCAGAAGGTCCCAAGTTCAATCCCTAGTATCTCCAGGTAGGACTGAGCAGGTCCTTTGTCTAAAACTATGGAGAGCTGTTCCCAGTTAGTGTGAACTATTGGGGTAGATGGACCAATGGTCTGACTCAGTGACCTGGCCCACCAGATCACAGGATGGTTAATAAACCATGGTGGCTTGTTAACCACCCTGTGCGTGTTGGGCAGATTAACATAATTACCCTTAGCAATGCAGCTTGTTGTGTCATGTGAACCCAGCCAGAACCACTGTGGCTTATTTTCCCAGCTACTATCATGTGAATTGGGGCTGTATATGGCTGCTTCCTGTGTTCCTGGGCAACTTCAAGGCCCAGCTCTCCACTATTTGGGTTGTTTGAAAAGGAGCGAGGGCAGAAAAGGATGCCTCTTCATGTTTTGTCCTGTGTTTTGTATTCATAGGTGTACTGCAGAAAAGGGAAGACTTCATAGACTTGGTAACCATCAGATATGGCTTGTTTTTCTCTAACAAGCCACCTTGAAAACCCATGGTTTGTTGTTGGATTGTTCAAGCTGTTTAACAAGTCACATTGCATGGTTAACAAGCCAGCCTGAGGAAAATGTCCTGGGTTCAGACATTCAAGAAACAACCGATGGTTCATTTGGAAAACTGAGGTCTCTATTAGTAAATAGGATCTAACTGCTGCAGCACTAATAAGAAGCAGATAACAACAGAAGAAAGATGTGATATTGACATACTGAAAAACAGTGTATCTCTCTATTAACTTATTTCTTCTCTCCGATGACACAGTTTTTCATATTCCTTTTCAAAAGATTGTATCTTAAACACTAGCATTTGGAATATACACATTTTTTAAAAATAATAATAATTACAAGATGAGTTTTAGAATTTTATATCATGTCTTACAATACTCCCTTGCTAAGATCTTTTAGGTTGTTCAAATTGACCTTTGAGACAAAGGATTTATTGACAGTTGTTAATCTGGTCCTGGAGAGTTAGAAGATCGATGGAGTAACAAATTAAGAGACATACGAAAAATGTTCAGCCTGAAGAGACACGACAGAAAGGAAGGAAGGCAGTCACAAAACAAAACATATTCTGGTAAGATAGCATCACAGTAGAGATGGTTATGTTTGACAACTCTTTGAAGGCAATGGAAAAGAGTGTACAGGTGATTTCACACTGCAGGTTTGTTATGAGGAAAGAGATTAAAAGGGATGTATCCCATTTGAATTATAGAATAAAAAAGGGATGCTTTTGCAGTCACTTTTCCTTCCCTAAGGATTAACTTCTGGTTCTCCTCATATACCAAGGCCATAGTTATACCTAAGGTTTATCCCTGGATCGTCCAGGGGTCAAACCTGTTCATCTAGGTGACACACAGGGGATCCAGTGCTCAGGCAGGGGCGAACCCTGGATGATCCCAGGATAAACCTTAGGTCTAGCTGTGGCCCAATTGTAGTCGTGTTTTGGTTTGATATGCATGCTAGTCAATCTCTCTCTCTCTCTCTCTCTCTCTCTTTAATTTGTTAGTCCAGTCTCTCACACTGTGAGTGACTGGCCATGCTCTTTTGCTATGTTAAAAATATCTGATAACGGAAGCTTATTTGGTAATGGCAAGGAAATATCTTGAAGTCTCATATTTCAAAGCTGGTGTTACCCCTATGTAAGTATCAAAAGAGCTGAAAATTGCAAGGCTAGACATTTGAAGACTAAAAAGACTATGTAGCCTAACCTTCAGAATCAGTATAGCTGACATAGGGCCAGATCTACACCAAGCAGGATATGACACTTTGAAAATGGTTTGAAGTGTGTCCTCGGCCCCAACAGTTGTCACTACTGTTATAAACCATTTTAAAGTAGTAGTGTAGATCATGTCTTACATTTCTTAAAATGTGCATGATGTGCTGTTGAAGGAACTTTGGGGGAGAATATCACCTTTTAAAAAGAGTTCAACTCAGAGCCACTTTGTATAAGAAGCATTTCTTACACAGAGGTAATCCCTATCCAGAAAACAAATATGAACACCTATTTGTTTCATACTGCAGGACATCTTTCCCCAACCTGATGTGTTCCAGATGTGTTGGACTACAACTCCCAGTATACCTAAGCTCAGCCACAGAGGGCCTGCTCATGTGCCTGCCTGTAAGATCAATTACATTGATGGTCACAAGAAATAGAGTCTTTTCTATTGTGGCCCTATCACCAAAAAAGAAGACAAAGAAACCAGCTATTTGCATAACACACACACACACATGTTCATTTATATGTATAGATGGAAATTTAGAAATAATTAATATAACTTAAACAGAATACAGCCCATCTCATCCTAGTATGGAAGACTGTGGGCAGGTGATCTGTATGTCTTGCTCAATCTGCTGTCCAGGAGTTGTTGAAGAGCAACTTCAAGGCCCACCTCTTCCTTTGGATGTTTCTTTGGATGTACACTGGACTTGGACTGGACAGCCCTTCAAATAGAGGACAACCACAAAATAGAAGACAATCCTTCAAATAGAGGACTGTCCTCTGTAAAAGAGGACATGGCCACCCTAAAGCCCACCAATTTGATATTTCCTTGTGTGTGTCCTTAGGTCAGGTGGCTTAGAATTGCCATTATAAATGTCCCACAATGGTTTCAACAAAAATTGGGGAGGAGTATTATGGGAAATTTAAAAATGGCAGCTCCAAGCTGCCTGGCACTAAAGACAGCCGAGCTGACTGCTGCCATTGGCTTAGGAGGGCCTCCACAGAAACCAATGTCTCAAAGGACCTTCAATTCAGCAAAGCACAAACCTAAACTGCCTCTGTGTTATACTTGTTCTGTCTTGACAAGATACTATAAATGCTGTCATTGGGAGCAGGGGGATATTGACAAAGGAAAGCAGAGTTGCTTTTCTGTAGTCTGAGATTAGAAGCCAAGATAATAGTTTGCCTTCCTGTCTTCTACTTGGAACACCCGCACATGGGTCTCTCAAGCAAGCGTGACTCAGTCAGAATATGTTCCACGTGAACGTCTCACTCTGTGAAATTGATTGCAGCTCTAGATGGAAAGGAAGACTGAAATCCCCCAGGCTTCTTGTCACACACTGATATTTCACGGTCATGTGGAATATGGGCGTAAAAATCTCTCATAAACACTTGTTAGAAGAATAGTGCTCATCGGCCCAAATCAGGAATTACAGATACACAATTATCAAGAAAGTGATAGTTATAAAATGAGGGTGTTAGTGAAAATATTACAGACCCTAACAGAAGAGGCTCCAATAAGCCTCTAATGCTTGCTGTATTAAATATGATTCTGGTAGCTTCCTCATAATCTGGTAGGTTCCTCCTGTGGTAATGCCATTTCTTCTTTACATTTTATGTTTTTTTTATAAGAACTGAAGTTCTAGTATGAACTTTAGATCTTGTCTGTCGCTGAGTTTTGAGTTACACTGCTCCTTGGAACAAATGCTCAAGATTTCCACCATGAAAACTTACAACCAAAGTGATAATCATTTGTGTATTATTCCCTTAGTACCGGTAGTATGCAAACTCTTTTGGTCATGGAAATGCTCTCCCATGCTCCACAGATATTATAACTATTTGTGATAATGCATGTGATGCATTGGCATGTATACAAGCCATGACAGGTGTTATAAATCCTGAAGTCATGCAGTCACTTCCTAGTCTCCCCTATACATTTCCTGATTGTAGGTTAAAGTCACATTAAAAAACACAAAAACTACTCAAAAACCGTACAAGTGACTCAAAACCCATATATGCCATGAACACTCCTTGGCTTGGATATAAATGTACAGTTTGAAACCTTCTAAATAAAACCCATCTGATCTGAATAATTTATCTTTTTATGTACGGTGACCATATGAAAAGGAGGACAGGGCTCCTGTATCTTTAACAGTTGCATAGAAAAGGGAATTTCAGCAGGTGTCATTTGTATATATGGAGAACCTGGTGAAATTCCCTCTTCATCACAACAATTAAAGCTGCAGGAGCGATACTAGAGTGACCAGATTTAAAAGAAGGCAGGGCACCTGCAGTTTTAACTGTTGTGATGAAGAGGAAATTTCCCCAGGTTCCCCATATATACAAATGACACCTGCTGAAATTCCCTTTTCAATACAACTGTTAAAGACACAGGAGCCCTGTCCTCCTTTTCATATGGTCACCTTATTTTATTATCACTTTCCAGGGTTTAATTTCTATGTAATGGTGAAGAACATGAACATTGTAAGTTTAAAGAAGGTGGCAAAGGTATTGATTTTGCCTGTCTAATTTGGCATATTGAACAAGTTTCCTGGGTAAGCTCAAAAGTAAAGACTGATGGCAAGCAGTATAATCTCACGGGGAGAATGCCTTGTTTAGATCCAGGTTTCCTATTGACTGCAGAGCAGTTAGACATTTTTCCAAGGCCTGTTTTGCACAATGTGAATGGCTGAAGCTTGGACAGACTTTGCGACATTTAATGAGTACTGGAATAACGAGTCCAAATAAAGATCAAGACACAGAAGCACAAATGAGCTTATCTAAGGCCCCAAAATGGAGCTATTCTAATCAACCAGACTAAAAAATCAAGGACCAGACTAGAGCAAATTAGATACAGTGCAGCTGATCTTAAGTCAATAATCAACAGAGCCCAGGCAGTTCTCAAAGTCAATGAGGCAGAAAGATTTACGGCATGACAAATTCAACACAGCAAAGCAAGAGCAAAACCAAGCTTTCCCCTCTGCCAGCAACAGAAATAGCTTCACTGAACAAAAACACAATTCCCAAGTATAATGCTAAACCCAAAAAAGAGATGTAGATTTGTCAACAGTCAGAACTCTGATAGCTTCTGAAGCATTGTGAAGATGCTCTTCCGAGTGGGACCATAAATGAAAAATAAACATTTTAATTGCATATTAAAGTCCTGAATTTTATTTTGGATTTCAGAAGGAGAAATGTCTGTTTCTATCTAGGGCAACCACTCCTTGAAATACTCTGAAACTGTGTAGCCTTTTGTATTTTTATATGTATATGTATATTTCATGTCTTCCTGAGACCAAAATCTGCACTCGTTTTGGAGATGTTAAACTAGTGTAGGTATCAAAGTATTCACTTGGTATTTCAAAGAACAAGAAACACAGTGCACCACTGTCTTTCATATACATGTGCATATACATACATACGTAATATATTCTCTCTCTCTCTCTCTCTCTCTCTCTCTCCAGTATTTATCATTTCAATACTCTTAAAAGCAAATACTGTTGGATGTATGGATGACTACTGTGAGGTTCATACTGTGACTTTGGCAAAATTCTACAATGGTGGCCACATATGCATTGCTAAGAAAGAAAAAAGAGAGGAACTGCACCCAAAAGAGGGCACCAGAGGGCTCGGATTTGCATACAATCTGCATGTGCTGATTTGCATCTTTAGATGCAAATTTAGAAAGAAATACTATCATTACAATAGAAACACCATAGAGTGGAAGACTGTGCCCATGTAACCTGTGGCTCACTATTTATCTGCTGTCCAAGTGCTAACTGTTGATGGGCAATTTGAAGACCTCTGCTCTCTCTTCTTAGGGTTCTTTTTCTTTAAACCAGACGGCCTTTCATACAGAGGACTGTAAGGTAGGATAGATGCTCTTTCTGGATTCTACCCTTTGACAATCTGCAGTATTAGGTACCCGCCCAGAGAGAACATTAGTTATTGGGTGGAATATATCTCTCCTCTCTCATCTCACACTATTGCCCCGCTCGTGCTCTTCGCTCCTCTGATGCCATGTTTCTCGCTTGCCCAAGGGTCTCTACTTCCCTTGCTCGGCTTCGTCCATTTTCTTCTGCTGCCCCTTATGCCTGGAACGCTCTTCCAGAACATTTGAGAACTACAAGTTCAACCGCAGCTTTTAAAGCTCAGCTAAAAACTTTTCTTTTTCCTAAAGCTTTTAAAACTTGATTTTGTTCTGACTTTATACTGTTAGTTTTACCCTACCCAGTGCCTGTTTACCCTACCCTGTGCCTGTTTGCATTCTCTTCCCCTCCTTATTGTTTTATTATGATTTTAGTAGAATGTAAGCCTATGCGGCAGGGTCTTGTTATTTACTGTTTTACTCTGTACAGCACCATGTACATTGATGGTGCTATATAAATAAATAAATTATATATATATATATATATATATATATATATATATATATATGTGTGTGTGTGTGTGTGTGTGTGTGTGTGTGTGTGTGTGTTACCCGCCTCTCCTTATGGATTGAGGCGGGGTACAACACAAATGCAAATGCCATAAAATACATATAATTGATTAAAACATTTAAAATTAATACATTATTAAAAAGCAGCACAGTATTAAAAGGCATGTAGAAATGTAATAAAAGAGAATAGGTAATAGGTTATATCCACCAAGAATAGAGCTGAAAAGCCTAAACTTTTCCCAATTTGCTTCTTTCCTTCTGCGACCAGATTCAAATCTCCACCATGACATTAATTTAATATAGTGTGTTTTAAAAGTTATGGTTTATCATAATTAAAGTTTTTTTCCTTGTTTCAAAATTGACTCAGGATATAAAATAAGGCCAGTTGTGGGGAGAGAGAGAGAGAGAGAGAGAGAGAGAGAGAGAGAGAGAGAGAGAGAGAGAGAGAGAGAAGAAAATCCAAGTACCCACTGCAGCTAAGAAAATCTAGTACTATTGGGCGCATAAGGTACTGAGCTCAAGTTGCAAATGTTGTGGTACTTAGAGAGAGAGTAATAGTGAAGAAGGAGCTGAAGAAATATGAGGAGAATTGCAAAGGAGGCGTTGAGAGACTGACAGACTGCAATGGAGCAGAAGACTTGACAGGGCCATGAGGAAAGGTGGAAGGTCATTTTTGTGTGTGTTGAATGAAGTGGTGCTCACCGATAGAGTGAAACCTATAAGAGTAATATTCTATTAGAAATTGTGGTGACTGGTGAGAGGTGATGGAGGTTGAAGGTCAAATGAGGAGTTGAGGGACAGAAGAGAGGAGATTGAATGGTTGAAGAAGACAAACGCCAGTGTGGGCTAACATAATTATTGTTTTGACTTGAAGAGGAAGGATAGGCTTAAAAGAAATGAAAAGATAATTAGATATTATTTCCAGGATTATAAAAATATCTTAAACTCATCATTAAATGCCCTACCAAAGAGGTTCTCAGCCTCCCAACTGAGGGGCTTTTAATGATCAACCACACTTTTTTTTTTTTTACCTACACACATACATAGGGAAGGCAGCATTTGGATGGTCCACCTCTGCATGGTGCAGAGGGTGAGCAGGGAGTGGCTGTGTGCACTTGCTTCCCTCCATGCATTGGTCTGGATTGGGAAAGACGTATTGTTGAATCTGGCTCAATGTTTCTTAGGAACATGTAGTAGCAGTATCTTAAGGGAAATGTCCTCAGCTACCGGTACAAATAACTTAAAGCAGGGGTATGGAACCTTTTCAGCCCGAGGGCCGAATTCCATTTCAGAGAAGCTCTTGAGGGCCACATTCCAATGGTGGGTGGGGCCAAAGGCAAAAGGGGCAGGGCCAAAATTACCAAACATGCCAGCATATTTTAGCTTAAAACTCTTACTACCAGTAACTAAGCTTTAGGACAGGCATTTCAACCTTTTAGAAATGGGTGGGGGGAAGGGAACTGTGCAAATGGAGGGAAATCACCAAACAGTCAGTGGTTGGGAGAAAGGGGTGAGGCCAGGGGAAGTGGCCGGGGCATCGGAGGAACCATGGAGGGCCAGATTTGGCCCATGAGCCTGAGGTTCCCCATCTCTGACTTAAAGGGATGGTCCCGCTCCTACTTGGATGGCCGATTCCAGAAAGTGGTGCTGGGGGATTATTGCTCTGTGTCGTGGCACCTTGGGGTTCCACAGGGCTCTATCTTATCCCCTATGCTGTTTAACATGTACATGAAGCCGCTGGGGGAGGTTATCCGGAGAGGTGGACTGAGGTGTTCATCAATATGCGGATGATACCCAGCTCTACCTTTCCTTTTCATCAAACCCAGGTGAGGCAGTGACTGTTCTGAACCAGTGCCTGGGCACGGTAATGGACTGGATGAGGGCTAACAAACTGAGACTCAATCCAGACAAGACGGAGGTACTGTTAGCGGGTGGTTCATCTGTCCGGCGAGGTGATGTTTGCCCTGTCCTGGACAGGGTTGCACTCTCCCTAAAGGATTGGGTCCGTAGTTTGGGGGTGCTCTTGGATCCAAAACTGTCACTTGAGGCACTTGAGGCACAGGTAAACTCAGTGGCAAAGAGCACCTTTTATCAGCTTAGGTTGGTATACCAACTACGCCCTTATCTGGACAGAGATAGCCTAGCTACAGTTATACATGCTCTGATAACCTCTCGTTTGGATTACTGCAATGCGTTCTACGTGGGGCTGCCTTTGAAAACGGTCCGGAAACTTCAACTGGTACAAAACAGGGCAGCCCGTTTACTAACAGGGACTGGCCAGCGAGACCACATTACGCCAGTCCTTTTACAACTTCATTAGCTGACAGTCCAGGTCCAGGCCCGATTCAAAGTGCTGGTACTAACATTCAAAGCTCTAAACGGCTTGGGGCCAGGTTACTTGAAGGAATGCCTCCTCCCATATGTACCTGCCCAGACCTTAAGATCATCCACAGGGGTCCTTCTCTGTGAGCCCCTGCCAAAGGAAGTGAGGCAGGTGGCTACTAGGAGGAGGGCATTCTCCACTGTGGCATCCCGGCTATGGAATGAGCTCCCCAGAGAGGTCCACCTGGCGCCTACACTGTACTCCTTTCGTCGCCAGCTGAAGACCTTTTTATTCTCTCAGTATTTTAACAACTAATTTTAACTTACACTTAATTTTTACTGTTTTAATCCTGTACTTTAATCTTATATCAATTTCTGCTGCATGGTTTTATCCTGGTTATGCTTTTTATACTGTATTTTGTATTTGTGTTTTTAGATTGTTGGTTGTTTTATTATGTTCTTCATGGTTTTAATTTTTGTGAACTGCTCAGAGAGCTTCGGCTATTGGGCGGTATTAAAATGTAATAAATAAAACAATTTTATATCACATATGACAAAATGTAGTGATGGCCACCAAATTGGATGGCTAAAAGGGGGTTGGATAAATTCCTGGAGGAGAAGGCTATCAGTGGCTGCTAATCCTGATTGCTATGTGCTATCTCCAGTAGCAGAGGCAGTAAGTCTATGTACACCAGTTGCTGGGGAATGTGGGTGGGAGGGTGCTGTTGCACAATGTCCTGTTTTGTTGGTCCCTGGCCAACAGCTGGTTTATTTATTTATTGCATTTTTATACTGCCCAATAGCCGAAGCTCTCTGGGCGGTTCACAAAAATTAAAACCATTCAAAGTATAAAACAAACAGTATAAAAGCATGATATAAAATACAATATAAAAGCACAACCAGGATAAAATCAGCAGCAGTGCAGAAATGCAAATTTAAAATACAATTTTAAAACAGCAAACTTAAAAATTAAATTTATAGACTGTTAAAATGCTGAGAGAATACAAAGGTCTTCACCTGGCATCTGAAAGAATATAGTGTAGGTGCCAGGTGAACCTCCTTAGAGAGCTCATTCCACAGCCAGGGTTCCACAGCAGAGAAGGCCCTCCTCCTGGTAGCCTCCTGTCTCACTTCCTTTGGTTGGCCACTGTGTGAGCAGAATGCTGGTCTAAATCATCGGTCTGATCCGGCATGGCACGTCTTATGTTATGTTTGAGGCTCAAATTATAAGCAGGGAGGCTGTTTCAATAGGGAGGAGGCCAAGAGCATTCAGTGAGGAGAGTAAGATTCGTAGCAAGGTTTAAAGGCCTGCTCTTGGCTATATTATTCAATATTATAACAGCGTTACTGTGTCGTGGATTCTTTTTACTGCTGTATCAATTTTATCACCATAAGATAAACACCTACTTGATCATTTTTGTCTGTCTCTTTTGCCAAGACTCTTGTTCATGCATTGGTTATTTCTCGGTTGGACTACTGCAACCTTCTTCTCACTGGCCTTCGTTCTTCTCACATCAGTTCGTTGGTTTCTGTTCACCACTCTGCTGCTAAGATCATCTTCTTGGCTCGCCGCTCTGACCATGTTACTCCACTTCTGAAATCTCTTCATTGGCTTCCAATTCACCTCAGAATCCAATACAAACTTCTCCTGTTAACCTACAAAGCTTTTCACTGTCTAGCTCCTTCCTATCTTTTCTCTCTCATCTCACACTATTGCCCCGCTCGTGCTCTTCGCTCCTCTGATGCCATGTTTCTCACCTGCCCAAGGGTCTCTACTTCCCTTGCTCGGCTTCGTCCATTTTCTTCCGCTGCCCCTTACTCCTGGAACGCTCTTCCAGAACATTTGCGAACTACAAGTTCAATCGCAGCTTTTAAAGCTCAGCTAAAAACTTTTCTTTTTTCTAAAGCTTTTAAAACTTGATTTTGATCTGACTTTTACACTGTTAGTTTTACTCTACCCTGTGCCTTTGGTGCATTCTCTTCCCGTTCTTATTGTTTTATTATGATTTTATTAGAATGTAAGCCTATGTGGCAGGGTTTTGCTATTTTATTGTTTTACTCTGTACAGCACCATGTACATTGATGGTGCTATATAAATATAATAATAATAATAATAATAATAATAATAATAATAATAATAATAATAAAAAAGATGCATTTGGCAGGGGCTCCGTGAGCCCCTGCCAAAGGAAGTGAGGCAGGTGGCTACTAGGAGGAGGGCTTTCTCCGCTGTGGCACCCCGGTTGTGGAATGAGCTCCCCAGAGAGGTCCGCCTGGCGCCTACACTGTACTGCTTTCGTCGCCAGCTGAAGACCTTTTTATTCACTCAGTATTTTAACACTTAATTTTAACTTAAATTTAAATTTTACTGTTTTAACTCTGTATTTTAATCTTATATCAACTTTGCTGTGTGGTTTTATCCTGGTTGCGCTTTTTATACTGTATTTTGTAATTGTGCTTTTAACCTGTTCCATGTTTTACTGTGGTTTTAATTTTTGTGAACCGCCCAGATAGCTTCGGCTATTGGGCAGTATAAAAATGTAATAAATAAATAAATAAATAAATAATAAATAAAAATTTGGCATGCATATCTAGAACATAGGCCCTTTCAACTGTTAACAACAATCATGAGTCAGGCACAAATGTGTTCTTGAAAAAACAGTGCCATGTGATCTAAAACATGGGGGGGGGGGGTTTGGAAAGGAGAGTGTACCCCCATCTTCCCTAGCTTGTAATAACCTGTTAAAATGGTAGTCACTTCAATGTTTCTTGAGTTTAAAAATAATCGTATGAAAAAAGACCTCTTATGAGATGTCTGCTCTGTCAAACACAAGAAGACTCAGAGACAATGTTGGACTGTGTCAGCAAAGGCCTATGTTGCTGATTAATGGATGTTTGTAGCCTTCCTGGAATAGTGGCATGGTCCAGATTTGTCTCCTTCCTGAGGGTATATGCCACGAGCATTCAGGAAATGAATAAGCCAAGCAGAATGGGGGATTCAATGGATTTTTGTATGAGATTTTGAAATTAATAACCTTCCTTCCCTATACCTCTGATTGCAATGAATGGATTCATTCATTTCAACAGGATAAGGGGGATGAAATCACAAAGAACTCCGCTCAGTACTATATATATATGCATGCAATATAGTCTTAAAATGCTTGCTAGTTTAGCTCATGGCAAAAGAATACAGTGCAGCCAAGAAAATAGCTATAGCTGCAGTTGGCAAGTTGGGGAGGGCGGCGGAAGAAAGTTGGCCCCAATATTCAGAACTTGAAGACAGGAGGGTGCTGAAAAGGGCAGAGGTTTATGTATTATTTCTTTTTCTGCCATTCCTAGGGCTCAGCATGACTAATAATCTGTTAAACACAAACACACACACACACACACACACACACACACACACCAAGCAGAAGAATAAAATATCCAATTGAAAGGAGACATATTATATAAAAAACTGATTAAAATTATCCCATTGTTGCTTAACCTTAACCCCTACACAGGCATTCAATGTCAATGTGAGAATCTGGCTGTCCAAGATTTCCCAGAAGACCATGAGCCCTTTCCCTGGTGCCACCCCCTTTCCCCCATCCACCGACCATTTGATGGCTTCACTGCATTTTGTGCAGTCTACCCACCCACCAGCATTCTCAAAGCTTGAAACACATGTTCTAAGACTTAGGGCTCCATCACACGTGGGAAAACATGCTCCCTCGCTGCTCCGCTCCTGTTTTTATTGCTCAGTTACTTCCTGTTTCAAAACAGGAAGTAAACAACTAGCATGAGGCCTATTCAGAAGGCTGTTCTAATCCCGCTGCTTCTCGTGCACACAGCAGGAGAGAGCAGCAACTTCCGGGTTTAAAATTATATCGGACTTCCTTGAGAGATTTTTTGTCGTGCAAGGAAGGCCAGAAGGGGCAGAAGGTGAGAGAATTTCAATACCCCTGGTGTAGGCGCAGGGGGCTGCACATGCCACCACATTCCCAATGACCCTGTGCATACCAGCCGCACCTCTTCAACTCCTGACATTCATGGGTTCCATGCGAAGGACTGAAGGGAGATCCTAGGCACATTTAGCTGAACATGCTTAGAAGCCTCCCTAGGACTGGAACACAGTGAATTCCAGCGAATTCCAAAGACAGGCTTCTAAGCATGTCCAGCTAAGGGCGCAATCCTATTACTTCTGCGCCCAATGCGCATAAACCTCCAACCTCAAATGCTGACAAGCATCCAGTGCAGAGTGGTAGAAGAGAAAGAGCGGAGGTGAGCGGGTTGGAGGCTGGGGCAGGTTGGAGGCAGAGGGAAGGAGGCAGGAAAGGCCTCATGCTAGCTCATATACCAACCTCTTCAGTCCCCTCCCCTCTTTGCTCACTGGAACGCCTCCTCTATCACCTCTTTGAGGTTGCTTTTCTGACCTCGCAGAGCAGCCAGTGTGGTTCTTTCCACACCAGCTGTGACAGGGAGAGGAGCAAAAATTTCTGCCTCTGAGGTCAGAGCACTGTCACCAAGTTTGGATTCAAGAATCCAAAGTATCCTATGCTCCCCCCCTCCCGGATGCTGTGTAGGGGGCATAGGATTGCTCTTTAAATGTACTTAGGATCTGCCTTCAGATTTCACTATGAAAATTAAAATGTCTTCAGCAGGAACGGGCACATTGGGATTTATACATGCAGCCATGCAGCCCGAAAAGGGCTTCTGTCTGTCTCCATATGTGTTGGTTGCATTTGGATGATATGTCACCATGTGTACATGTGAGGCTGCCAGATGCAGAGAGCCAGATTTGGGAACTGTGTACAGTTACGGCCCTCTATGTATTAGTCTGGATTGGGGCCAATACAGCCCCTGATTAAATTGTGATGGTGTGCTATGAAGCACTAGTGACCTATATCAAAGATAGTCAGTATTCAAGGCACACAAGGATGTCTTTTTAGAATAGGATAGCTCCTATCATTAGATTAACTCATGATTAGAAAAGAGTGAAACGCAAAGGAAGTGCGAGGCATGCAACCCACAGTGTGTTCCAAGATAAGCTGTGACGAAGATGAACCAAGATAAGCTGTGATGAAGACTATTGTTAGTGTGTTCAGGTGTCCTTCTTTAAAGAGGGCAGTCCTCTATTTGAAGGTGCCCTCTTTTTGAAGGGCAATGCAGTATAAATGTGGCTTTAGGATAAAGGACTACAAACAGGGACCTTGAATTTGACCATCAACAGTTAACACCGGATAGTTATTTCTAAATTTGTATCTATACATATAAATCAGCATATGCACATGTCATGCAAATTGGTGTCATCTTCTCTCTCTCTCTTTCTCTCTCTCTTTTTAAGCAAAGTATAGCTACCATATTTCCTGTTAACTTTAGCTCAACATAGAGCACATGTTTTCCATGTAAATGTTACCACTATCGATCCCTGGCATCTTCATTTAAAAGGATATGAGATACCAAGGTTGCGAAAGATCTCTGCCTGAAATCTCGGAGAGCCACTGCAATTCAGAATAAACAGTGCTGGGTCAGATGGACCAATGGATTGAGATAGAACTATCTTTGGCAAAATCTGCCACTTCCTCTGGGCCAACAAACCTGCAAAGAACTCTTCAAGAGAAGCTTAGATTAAACACACTCTTCCCTTCATGGGGCACAACTCTAGGAGTAGCTACAGTGAGGATGTTGTCGACACCCTTTCAAATAGCACATAGACGCAGGGCCCTGCAATAGCTGGACCACGGATTTGATATATTAATTCCTTTATCCCCAAGGAAAGAGCCTCAAAAGAGAGGCTACAGACAGACACATCACTTACATGTGGTTTGGAAGGCTGCCAAAATGGGGCATACAGAAGCCACATTTTCCCTCTTAAAGTGTCACCCTTCAGGTGCAGAGTACAAACAGCAACACAAAACATAATCTCCTCCCCACATGAAAGGAGGAGAGGGGAGGCTTGGGCAAAATGCCAGCTGCCTGCTGCTTAGAGACACACCACGTCACACCTTAAGTTTTGAAGTTCATAAATAAATCCAAAATGTTGACACTTCAGGGGACTTGTGGGTGGAAGCCAGAGGGTTCTCTTTCGTTCTCTTTCTCATTCTCTCACTCTCTTTTTTAAGGCTCTAATTAATTTATTCAGCAACAGGACTAATGACTGGGAAGAATATTCCTTGAGGTCTCGCTCACGGTTTCCCCTTCAATGCAAATGTTTGCTTTCAACACTAGAGATGCAAATGGTGACTGAATGAATTTATTTGTATCTCCCTGAGTTGTTGGCCCATTCTCAAACACTTTGTCCTCCATAGCCCTCTTCAGACTTATCATGTTGAATGAATGTGTGAAGAGGGGCACGCTCCAGCCCCACCTACTCCGTTGTCGCATTTGTCCCCCTGTACGCATGGAGGAGGATGGTCTGAAGAACAGCACCTCCTGTATCTGTGGATTAAGAACTCTGATTTTCCATCAGTGCATAACTGATAAAACTGATCTATGTGTCTCGTACCAGGCTATTGACAACCATGAGTTTGGGCTGTTAGAAATTGATGTTGAAAGATATATCCTGGCTTTATTAAAAACTAAGTCTTACACTCTAAAAATCATCTGCCAGTCAAAATGTAACACAGAGCGCCCTTTGTATGCACAGGATAAAGCTCTGTGCCATGCTAAACATATCATTAGAGCCATCACAACATGTTACTAAGTGTGACTCAGTCAGTACATTTTGCATGCAGGAAATAAAGATCCCAAAGATAAGATATTAGGAGTGAATCAATAAAGGCCTCTCTTTTACATATCCCAAAAGTCTAATTAACTTCAAAGTAGTTGATATGAATATAATTAAAGAGAAGAACAAACAGCAAAAGGGGGTGGGTGGGAGAGGCATGATTTAATATTATTGCTAAAATGACAGTGCTGGGCCATGCACTAAACCATAGGAAACTATGCTATCAAGTTAACATAATTGTTAAACAAATAATAATAGTGACATTGTATAAATTTAAATTGTAGCAACAAGTGTGTCTATGTTTTTAAAACCCCTCCCCAAGGAACAAATAAGAGGGAATATTTTTAAACGGCCAAAATGAGGTACAGGTGATTTAATGAGTTGATCCAACTGCGCCCTTATCTGGACGGAGATAGCCTAGCTACAGTTATCCATGCTCTAATAACCTCTCGTTTGGATTACTGCAATGCGTTATACGTGGGGCTGCCTTTGAAAACGGTCCGGAAACTTCAACTGGTACAAAACAGGGCAGCCCGGTTACTAACAGGGACTGGCCGACGAGACCACCTCACCCCAGTCCTTTTCCAGCTTCATTGGCTGCCAGTCCAGGTCCGGGCCTGATTCGAAGTGCTGGTATTAACATTTAAAGCCCTAAAAGGCTTGGGGCCAGGCTATCTGAAGGAACGCCTCCTCCCATATGTACCTGCCTCCCGGACCTTAAGGTCATCCTCAGGGGTCCTTCTCCGCGAGCCCCTGCCAAAGGAAGTGAGGCAGGTGGCTACCAGGAGGAGGGCCTTCTCTGCTGTGGCACCCCGGGTGCGGAATGAGCTCCCTAAAGAGGTTCACTTGGCACCTACATTACATGCCTTTAGATGCCAGGTGAAACCTTTTTATTCTCCCAGCATTTTAACAGTCTATAAATACATTTTAACTTGGTGTTTTAAATTTGTAACTTTGCACTGCTGCTGTTTTTATCTGGTTGAGCTTTTATATTGTATTTTATATTATAGTTTTATACTGTTGTTTTATACTTTGAATGGTTTTAATTTTTGTAAACCGCCCAGAGAGCTCAGCTATTGGGCGGTATAGAAATGTAATAAATAAATAAATAAATAAATAAATAAATAAATAAATAAATAAATCCAGACTTCAATACAGGACATAAAATTAACATTTGGGAAGTGAAGTAGTGTTATCTGCACCAAGGAGGAGATAAGATTATGGCTCAATGAACTTTGAAGCTACATATCCTACAGAGTAGACCTTCAGTTATCTCAGAATAACTTGGAAGCATATTCTTCCAAATAGCACTCAGGCTGTTATCCTGCACTGATCTGAGAACATAACAACTGTCCTTTCATCACAGGATCAAGGATGCAGAAAACTTTAATATACCACGAGAGAAATGCAGAGCCCTGGAAATGTATGGATCCCATGACTGAGATATTGGCCACAGCTAGACCTAAGGTTTATCCTGGGATCATCCAGGGTTCGCCCCTGCCTGAGCACTGGATCCCCTGTGTATCACCTAGATGAACAGGTTTGACCCCTGGATGATCCAGGGATAAACCGTAGGTCTAGCTATGGCCATTGTCTACATTGAATTGCAATATTAATAGCATTGATGCATCTGATATCAGGTGAGCTAGTGGAATGTTAGACAATCCATGGATTCCAACTGCTTAGAGAACAAAACTGTTGTCAACTAAATGTTCTCAATTTGATGGGAAACCTTTACAGGATACTGTTTGAGGTGAACCAATTGCAAATCTGGGTAATGGAACCATTGCAGTACTGGGAACCATTTACTGCTTGGGAGAGGCTTCATTATGTAACCTTGGTGACTCATCACCTGGAGCCACTGTGCACTGAGCCACGAGCTAGTGGCACTAGCCCTAGAGAAGCTTGTGGTCTTACTGACCAGGTCTTGCACCTTCCATAGATCACCCTCTGATCTATATCTGCACTTCTGGTTTGTCCATCCTGGTGAGACAAACCAAGACACCCATATTAATCTATAATAATAAAAGAGGATGTGTGTGTGTGTGTCCATCAGCACCATAGCGCCTAGACCTTGAAACCTAGACACCTGAAACATGGCATGCATATGTAGGGGACCTTAGGGGTGTTCACCTTGTGGTTATTTTGGTATAATTAATGCAAACTTTTCCATGTGGTTGAAGCCTGCAACCCCTAGCACTTGTGTTTCCAAGCCCTCCCGCTGCCATAAGAGACAATAAAGAGGTCTGCCAAGTAATCCACAAAGCTGTATTCAGCAAATAAACATCTCTTCCCACCCGAAGAGAGCTTAAGGACTAGGAACTTTCCTCTAGGCAAAAACTATGTGAACTAAGTGACACAATTGGCCTTGCAACAAAAAGGAAGGTCTTTCCCCTGAGATCCTTAACTTCAGGGAGGCTCCCTCTGAAGAAACCTATGGTGAGAAGCTAGGCGAGCTGATTGTCTCTCGCCTTCTTTTAGCTCCACCCATTTTACTCTGTGGCAAACTCTGGGATCGGTCAACTCAGAAGTCCCTTCCCCCTCTGAGGATTGGTGAGATCTCACAGACTCTTGAGTTGTTAACATTTTCACTAATAAGGTCTGGTGAAGATTCATCCCTGGCTGGTGAAAAACCTGGGAAAATCTCCTCCCCAACTTCCAGTGTGGACTGGTACATGTCTAGTTCTGTTTCAGAATCTGATTCCAATTGATAGTCTGAAACTCCTTCTCCCACACTAAGGGGAACAGGCCTGATCACGACAGCACTCTATACAGTCTGATGCCGGGGGAGATTAGCAGGCCTAGGGACAGTCTTATACACCACCCCCTGCTGTGGTGCAGCCCCCCTCCCCAGGGGAATGGAGTGGGCAGGCCCCTCTCTCAGGGGGCTATAGCAGTACATCATAGCAGGGACCATGCCTAGGGAGGCCAGCAGGCATGAATTCGATCAAACAGGGAAGGTACAATATGCCCGACAGGTTGATGGCTTTAATGCATCAAACTAAGGAGTATTCCAATCCATGTAAAACCAGGTCCGTTCACTAGTGTCAAATAAAATTCCATATTAAACACCTTTAGAGTTAGAACTGGAGGGGGTGTGGACTGCCTTTCTTGTTCATGGTGTTCATCAATGCCTCTCCTTCTTTAAGACCATGATTAATAGGTATCAATGTACTAATAGCATAATAGCATGGAAAGTACTGAAAGGAATATCATCTCATGTAGGGTTTATGGTGTTTTTTATATACTCTGGAATGCTCCTACCAAGTGTTAAATGAGAATTTACAGTGGTGTTAATTGAAGTAGCATTTCTCTGCTCACTGCTTGCTGTTCTGCAAAATGAGGTTCCTTTTGCTAGAGATTAAAAGTTTAATAATATCTTCTTTATGTTTATTCCAGTTTAATGCCAGAGTTAAAAAATAATTATTACAGCAGGCTGTTAATGGATTAGACTGGCATTGCTCCCTTGCTGAGTCCCATGTTTTCTTCCACTGGCTTTGTGCTGTCTGTTGTCGTCTTCTAATTAGCTGCTCCTCTTTTCACATGACAGCCAAGGGTGGCTTTGGGGAGAGGGCAGGGGGATATTACCGAGGCCCAAATTAATTTGTATTTTTTTTTCTGGGATCTGCTCTAAGAAGTTGGTTTTGCATTGGAAACTTTATTAGAAACAAAACTGAAACTGAGAAAAAGGGCCATCTTCATGTTCTGTGGCCCATTATTGAAGGCTGCTTCCATCATAGGATTTGTGACAACCACTATCTTAGATGGTTTTGAAAAATGATTGGACGAGTTAATAGAGGAGGAGTGACTATAATACAGGGATGGGGAACATGTGGCCCTCTAGAGGTTGGAATGCAACTCTGTCATCTCTCACCTTTGGCTATGCTGGCTAGGGCTGCTGGGAGTTGCAGTCCACCAACATCTGGAGAGCTATACATTCCCCACCTCTGTTGTAGGAAAAGGGGGTATCAAACTGGGGGTGCTGGCAGTCAGCCCCAGATGCCTCATTTCTTGTGCCACTAGGGCAGTTCTTAAGTAAATGGACTTTCAAGCTTAATCTCTGCTGTGCTATGTCATCTTTGTAATAGACAGAGACAGCTCTATGGCTTTGTCAATCTAGCCAGACTGTGATAGCCATTTATTCATCACCAAAAAAGAGGATAACAGAGACAGCAGAGAATTGCATAAAATTTGCATATGCTAATAGAGATGCCCATTTAGGAATAATTACTATAATTTCAATACAGCTACAATACATGTCATCATGGTGGTGCAGACTATGACCAGGTGTCATGTGCTGAGTCTGTTATCCAGGTCTCACTGTTGTTGGGCAACTTCAAGGCCTCGGTTGCTCTACCTTCTTATGATACTTTAAATACATCTTGGACTGAATAGACCTTCAAAGAGAGCAGCCTTTCCCAACCTGGTGGCCCTCCAGATTTTTTGGACTTCAACTCCCAGCAGTCCTAACCATTGCCTATACTGGCCGGGGCTGATGACAGGTGAAGTCCAGAACATCTGGCTGAAATAAAGTATACCTTCAAGTAGAGGATTGTCTTCTGTGAAGTAGGGCGCCTGGCTACCCTAAGCTACACCAGATGATCTGAGAAATCAATAGGGACTTGGCTGGCCCTATATGACTCTTCGTCTAGGTTGAATTCTTCTGAGCGATTTGTTTGTGTGGGCAGTACTTAATTGGTTGGCGAAGGGACGAGAATAAATTAGACACTCAGGCATAGCTGGGGTAATAAATTGGCCACAACTCTATTGACTCACTTGAGTAGGCTTAGCAGTGGCATAGGGCATGGATCATGTAAGCAGCCAGCCCACCTGCTGCTCCTTCCTGGCTCACATGCCAGGGGCACTGCTGGTGGATGGCAGGGACTGCTAATGTGAACCCCTTTTCACCATCCCAGACATGGCCAGCTCATGGCTCCGATGTTGTTCTGGTCTTGGTCTTGGTCTCACATCCCCAGGATCCCTTATGGGAATCCTCACTTTGGGAATGCAGGGAGCCCAATACTGCTCCCCCTCACCAATGGATCCAGCCCATAGGATTCTCTTCTGTAAAGTAGGGCACACGGCAACCCTAAGCCACACCAGATGATCTGAGAAATCCCTAGGGACTTGGCTGGCCCTATATGACTCTTGCTCCAAGCTTGGTTCCTTTGAACAATTTGTCTGTGAGGGAAAGTGCAAAATAGGCTCCTTTCATCTTAGCTTGTCCTCCTCGTCTGCCTGCTCCAAACCCAGACCCTCCCCTCCTAGCCTAACTGGGCTCTGCCATTTGTCTGACCCTGCTGAGCCCTGACAAAAGCTATGAGACTGACATGGACCCTACATGTACAGAGGCATCTTCTGCATGTTACGACTTCTCCCAAGCTTACACAGCAATCCCTTTTATGCGAGTGAGCATTTTCAATAAAAAAACTGAACTTTTTTTTCATTTTAAGGGGAAATTCCCACATCACAGCTGCACTATCTGCCCTGCAGTGTAGATCTCCCTTTAGTCACCTGCTCCCTGCAAAACCCCATAGCTTCACAGAGCTGATTCCAAGCCAGACTAATTCTCCTAACTTACAATACATCCGGTTACTCATGCTTGAAGACAGTGGATTTAAGCATATGTAGCTAGGTAACAGGGCTGCAGCCTTAGGCCATGAGCTACCAGTCAGAAGCCTGGAATCTGATCTAGTTCTGTGTGTTTTAATGTTTAACGTTCTAAGATTCAAAATTGTATAATGAATGAGTTAGCAGAATTATTAGTACTTGTGTGGTGCTGTATTGTATTATGTATGGCTGTCTGTTAATAATGCATGATTTTTCCCCACAGCACCTAAAAACAACAACACCAAACATCACTGAAGAGCAACATTTTAAAAATAATTTGTTAAAGATGCAAGGCCTGTGAAAATAGCGACATTTTCCTTCTTCCATATTTAGAATCTAATCTCTTCCTGAGAACAAAGAATCAATCCCATTTTAAGGACGCATTAGAATTTGCACTTTGAACTATCAGGTACGTCTGGACATTCAGTGCTTCCTCTTTGATACTTCATTTATTGTCATTTGTGGGGGGGAGGTGGATGGGGAGGGAGTTGTTTTGGGTTCCCCCCCCTCCTGCATTCATGTAAATTCAATGGCATACTTTGAAATTTTAATTTCACTTCCTGCCATGAATTCAAGTGCTAAGAATAAGTCTAAGTAGAAAATAATAATAATGCTTACTTTTTGAGCAAGGCGGGGGGGGGGAGGAATGTTAGACTTCGAGAATGAAGTCCTTTGTAGTTTTGTATGATTATTGCAGACAATAAAAAGGAGATGATGTTTGGCAGCAAAGTGCCCACATCTAAGAGAAGCAAACACTCTAGAGCCAATACCCAGATCACTATTAATATATGTTGCATCTGGTAGAAGGTTCCCCCCAACACACACACACACCCCCTTCTGCTAGCAGCTGCTACTGAACAGAATGTAAAATTAGGGTAACATGTGTAGATCAGGGATACGCAACGTGGTGCCTGTGGGCAGCAGTGTACCCCCAGATGCCCTGTTCCTCCCAATTTTTATATAAAAACTTTTTTTTTAATTTTTTACTGGCAGCTGGGATTGCTTCAAAGTGAAGTGGGAGCCTCTAGCTCAGGGGTAGGCAACCTTTTGTGGCCACGGGCAATTTGAGAAAGTGTCCTAGGCACCACCACAAAATGGCTGCCATGGCTCAGCTCTGTTGTCATTTTTCAGGGTTCCATACTTTATCTAGGTTCTTCTAAGCAATAAATTCTGAGACAATTGTGGATACATCTGGTCTCAAATGTCTCAAGGCTTTGCCCCTGTGGTTGAGTCTGATGCTATGTTCACATACTGTACAAGAAAAGGACCTTCCAAAGGGTGGGATATTATCTACATGGTATGTAAATTGGATTTCAGGAGAAAACACATGTACAGAAGCCTCCTTGTGAACATGATCTGGTGTGTGAGCAGCTGCAGAAGGTAGCACCCACCCATACCATTAAAAGTATGTGTCAAATGCACAGATATCAAAATTAAACAACAGAATACCAATTTTCATCTCTCCGTCACAAACATTTATTTGAAAAAACAAACAAAAAGATGTGTCTATCCTTTAGACTTAAAATCACAGAATCATATAATAGCAGAGTTGGAAGGGGCCTACAAGGCCATCGAGTCCAACTCCCTGCTCAATGCAGGAATCCACCCTAAAGCATCCCTGACAGATGGTTGTCCAACTGATTCTTGAAGGCCTCTAGTGTGGGAGAGCCCACAACCTCCCTAGGTAACTGATTCCATTGTCGTACTGCTCTAACAGTCAGGAAGTTTTTCCTGATGTCCAGCTGGAATCTGGCTTCCTTTAACTTGAGCCCGTTATTCCGTGTCCTGCACTCTGGGAGGATCGAGAAGAGATCCTGGCCCTCCTGTGTGTGACAACCTTTTAAATATTTGTAGAGGGCTATCATGTCTCCCCTCAATCTTCTCTTCTCCAGGCTAAACATGCCCAGTTCTTTCAGTCTCTCTTCATAGGGCTTTGTTTCCACACCCCTGATCATCCTGGTTGCCCTCCTCTGAACACGCTCCAGCTTGTCTGCGTCCTTCTTGATTGTGGAGCCCAGAACTGGACGCAATACTCTAGATGAGGCCTAACCAGGGCCGAATAGAGAGGAACCAGTACCTCACGTGATTTGGAAGCTATACTTCTATTAATGCAGCCCAAAATAGCATTGGCCTTTCTTGCAGCCATATCGCACTGTTGGCTCATATTCAGCTTGCGATCTACCACAATTCCAAGATCCTTCTTGTTTGTAGTATTGGTGAGCCAAGTATCCCCCATCTTGTAACTGTGCATTTGGTTTCTATATCCTAAATGTAGAACTTGGCATTTATCCCTATTAAATATCATTCTGTTGTTTTCAGCCCAGCACTCCAGCCTATCAAGATCACTTTGAAGTTTGTTTCTGTCTTCCAGGGTATTAGCTATCCTAGGGTGACCATATGAAAAGGAGGACAGGGCTGCTGTATCTTTAACAGTTGTATTGAAAAGGGGATTTCAGCAGGTGTCATTTGTATATATGGATGACCTGGTGAAATTTCCTCTTCCTCACAACAGTTAAAGCTGCAGGTGCCCTGCCCTCTTTTTAAGTTGGTCACTCTAGTATAGCTTGTGCAGCTTTAACTGTGGTGATGAAGAGGGAATTTCACCAGGTTCTCCATATATACAAATGACACCTGCTGAAATTCCCTTTTCTATGCAACTGTTAAAGATACAGGAGCCCTGTCTTCCTTTTCATATGGTCACTCTAAACTATCCCACCCAATTTTGTGTCATCTACAAATTTGATAAGCGTTCCCTGCACTTCCTCGTCGAAATCATTAATAAAAATGTTGAAGAGCACTGGGCCCAGGACTGAGCCCTGCGGTACCCCACTCATTGCCTCTCCCGTTTGAGAAGGTTCCATTGATAAGTACTCTTTGAATCCGATTTTGTAGCCAACTGTGAATCCACCTAATAGTTGTTACATCTAGCCCACTTTTAGCTAGTTTGTTAATCAGAATATCATGGTGCACTTTGTCAAAAGCTTTGCTGAAGTCAAGATATATGTCAGCAGGAACCACCTTAATTTCCTTTTCCTTCCATCTATTTCACTCACTATTAAAATGAAAGGAAAATGAATAGTTGAATATTGAAGAGAGAAGCAGTAGTGTGTCTCTATGATGAATATGCCAAGAGTAATCCAATTTGCATGGGACCATGGATGCTGTAAACATTTATGCATGATTTGGGAGGAACTGATCTAAATGTATAAACTAAAGGTACACATTATTACAGAAACAGCATAAACATTGATTCCCATAACTTCCTTCCAGTAAGCTGCCAGGTATAATTAATTTGTGCTCCTGGCCATATTAAATTGCTAACAAGCTTAACATGTTTGAAATAAAGCAATAATTTAAATACAATGCAATTAGGGATCTGCAGTTACTTCAGTCTGGGCAAAGTGACCCCCTTTCAGCAGCCCAATAGTTTAATGAAGCTGGCACTAAAAAGAAATTTTTCTCCTCCCTCTGAATGTTATCTTTATTTTCACTCAAACTTCATATTGAAGTTAAAACAGAATTCAATTAAATGTGCTTTACAGTCTGAAGAAGCAAAAGATAGCAGAGCTCTACACATGGAGACTTTATAGAACCATTATACGATTGCAGGGGAACTTCTAGGCAGAATATGTAAAGCAGGCTGGGCCTAAAGAATAAAGGTCGACGTGTCCCTGGATAACTTGGGGGCATTCAGAGACATTTCTCTGGGGCCTGTTTACATGAGATACTTTGGCTCAAGATAAGGACCTATCTAATGCTGGATCGGTTGTCCACTCTCATCTCAAATCTAATATATTATTCAAAATCCACATGAAGGACAAGATGCAGTTATGGTTTAGGAAACCACAAGGTTGGCCTTACCATGCAGCAGGATGAATGGACTCCTTCATGCAGCATCATAGAGAAAAAGAGAGATAAGGATGAAGGGCATTTCTACACAAGGCTTTTATTGCGCACTCGTGATTGGTCAGTCATGGAAGTTTGCGGGTCCATTACATAATGTCATCAACTTCCAGGTTGTCTCCTGTGCTTTCTGACCTTTATCCTGCTTTGAAAAAGATTGGAGATAACCCGATAAGGGACGTTAATCTGATATATCGGCGGTGCGTAATGATGGGGTTGAGCTATAACTACAGCTATAACCACATCATGATCTAGTGGCTGTAAAATGAAACATATAGAACTTGCTGAAAAAGGAAGTACAAAAGGACATTCTTGATTCAACGCTCATGTTTGCCAATGTAAATGAGCCAATCTTAATCCCGCAAAGAATCTGGAAGCAGAAAGCAGGCGGGATTTCAGTCTTGTGTAATGAACCCCGAAAGCAGTGTTACCAAATGTACCATCTAGACATTTGTACAAAATGTTCATAGAATACAAACATACCAATGCAGAATAAATACACAAGACAAAGAGTAATCTAGATGCTGTAAAAGTCCATGCACAAAGTTTCATTTGTGGGGGAAATTTGCTCAAAAGTCCACTCACAGTCTAAACTGAGGGCTGCTGTGTACAGAAGTCTAGGCAGACATACACGCAGCATCTGGGTTGGAAAGAACTAGACTATGTTTCCCCAGATAGTCAGGGATGTTGGGACTAAGCAAACTGAGTCCCTAACTCTACTGGGAGAGAGGTATGGAGAAAGGAAGAGGATCAATAGTAGTTTCAGGCTACTCATAAAAGTTTAGGGGATGACACATTGTGAGAGTCATCATGAATGTCAAAAGGGCGAGCTAGGATGGGCAAAACTAATCAAGGCAGTGCTGTGCTTAAAGTTAATCAAGGTTCTGTCCTTTCCCCCTAAAGGTTGGGAAATCCCCAGTCCTGCAACTGGACCGGTGATTAGATCATACCTGGGGCAGACCACTCATGGGCTGGAATATGCTTGCCTATGTCGTAATCTAATTATCACTTACCCAATCTGGGGGCTGTTGGATACTGTCGTTCTGATTTGACTGGTGTTGCTAAATGTAGCCTTCATTATGTGAGCTTTAGAAATGTTAGGCTGTGGACAGAATTGCTAGGCGCATTGTCCTGTCATGTTTTCCTGCCTTTGACTTGCCTGGTTTCCAGGTTTGACTCTTCAGGAAGGTTTTCAAAAATAACTTCCTTCCTTCTAGATTTTTACAACAGCAGCTGTGAGAGATAGAAGTAGTGGGGGTAGAGAAGTAATCCTCATTGGGATTTCCTCTCCTGAGGTGTCTACACTATAGCCTCATGAGAGGAAATCCACTATATCCTATGTCCCTGGGATGCTCTTCTGGGGCTATAGGATTGCGCCGTAAGTCTGTAACCTAGCCCTACAGATCATGCCATGGTGGTTAAGCATTTTGAGCTAAACATTATGGCTTACCGTGTCATGTGAAACTTGACTTAGCATGTCGTGTGAACTATTCCTAACCATAGTGCTACATAACCACAGTTAAACATGCTTACTACCCATTTACTTCAAAAGGGTTAGTGGCCTAACCACGGCTTAGCATATTGTCTGAACAGGCCCATTGACGCTTAATATGTAATAGGCCCTCAGGCAATCTCCAATATTTACCACTGGTGATCTTAATAGCACCATCAAAGGGATCCCAGTTGACAGCAATAATTAGCCACAGCAGTTAAATTTAAAAAATGAAGCCTCCCTGCATTCTGTGCATTAGGCTTTGCTTTAGAAACATATGTTCACATAAAAGTTTTTGCTACTTTGCATGCTTAATTGTAGCTTGCCAACATTTCAGCTTATTTCAGAGGAAAAATACTTTTGTTACATAAGAGTTGCTGGGAGATCATAGATTTACATCGCATTAAACTGTGGTCATGGGAAAACACTTTTTTAAGCCATAAAAGCATCCTGTGTGACATTTTATGTTGTATGATACAACAGAGTGGCACAACAAATTATGTGAAAGTGTGTTCTGCTGCTTCTCAGTAAATTCAGCATCAACAGAAATAGCATTACCCCGTGACAGACCCAGAGGCAGACACAAATCTCTCAGAACAACTGCCCATTAAAACCTCTCAGACCTAGAGAGATGTGGTGGAGATTATTATGGGTTAGACGTTTCCCTTTGCATCCCTCTCCTGTAATACTTTTGTTAACTTACTTCCCAATGTGAAAC
The DNA here is from genome assembly GCF_023053635.1 of Elgaria multicarinata webbii. Lineage (NCBI taxonomy): Eukaryota > Metazoa > Chordata > Lepidosauria > Squamata > Anguidae > Elgaria > Elgaria multicarinata. The sequence continues at coordinate 29,536,331 of NC_086180.1, read as the reverse complement.
TGATACGACTGTTGGAGAAATGCATGTATCTGGCCATTTCCCACCCATTGATGCACAAAGCCCATCATCCAAAGAGCTTCTTAGGCATGAACAGGTACTCCCACACATGTATCATGGCTAGTGTGGCCATGTGCCCTACATTACAGAGGACAATCCTCTCTTTGATTGTGTGGATTATTTCACTGTCTTCTGTTTGCAGTCTAAGTCCAGTCCAAGTTTGGTTTAAAGATAAAGAACCATAAGAAGGAATCCCAAAAGCCCTGAAGTTCCATCTCAACAGTTTACTTATTTTATTCTAAATATATATGCATGTTTTATAATGCCTATTGAGGCAAAGCTTTCTCAAGGCAGTTTACCAGACAAAATTATATATATATATAAAAATATACAAATGCAACTAACTAAAGCAGCAGCATAAAACATTTAAAATAAAAGCAACAGTAAAAACACCAGTTTATACAACCAAGTTTGGCATCACATTCTTCACCACTATGGGGAGGTGTATTTCATTTCTACTTAAATTCAATTAGGAGTAATTATTTGTAAATGTACATCTATAGCTATAAATTAGCATATGCAACTTTTATGAAAAGATTTTTGGAATCCTATGTTTTGGAGGTGGTTTGTCAGGTGGCCAGGGCCTGTGTGGTTAGGAGAGAGGCGTCCGAAGCCCTTCTGCATGTACAGAAGTTCTCATATAGCCCTTTGGATCCCGCCCCAAGCTATGGAAGAGCTGAAAAGCATAAATAGTCAATGCGCTGCAAATCTAATAATTCCTTAATGACTCCATAGAGTGGGCTTCATAGCTTTTACATTCTGTACCACATTCACAAGACATCCAGACATCCTTTCGTCCAAATGAGGAGAGTATTCTTTCCATGTGGGAGATATTCAGAGTTTGATTTGATATGGCAGACAACCAACCCAAGACGTTTTGCTGCCTAAAGCCAGACTGGCAGTTACATCTTATTTCAGTACTGGCAGTGAGACAGTGCACCTAAGGGTAGCAGGCTTGCTTAGGGGAAGCAAGGTAGCCTGTATGGCACATAAAGCCCTCTCCTCCCGTCTCATGGCAACTGCTGTCCAAGCCAGCTGCCTCGCTCTCCTTCATGGTAGGGCCAGCCCTGATAGAGTATGACATTCACGTGCACCTAGGCAAGTACCCTGTAAAATCTGAAATGTGCTGTTCATGGAACTGCCTTTGAACACTGCTCAGAAAGTGCAGTTGGCTCACAAAACAGCAGTGAAGTTACTAAACTGGGGCTGGGTAATGCAAAAATATCTCAGACTAGCTACACTGGCTCCTGGTCTGTTTCCAAGAAGAATCCGAAAGAACTAGTTTTAACTTTTAATTTCTCTAAGAAACTTGGAACCTGAGTACATTTAGGATCCCTTTCTCCCTCCTGAGAATGAAGACCATCCTGAGATGCCTGAGAATGAAGACCATCCTTACAGATGGTGAATGGGAGAGATACCTTCTTCCTGGCTGCGTGACATCATGGCTCTGGAATATTTCCCAGAGTTGTGGCTGTTGTTGAGGTAGGTTAGGTCTGTTGTCCTGTGAGGTAGATTAGGCTAAGAGTCAGCCACTGGTCCAAAGTCCTCCAGTGAGCTTCATAGCTGAGAGGGGACTAGAACCTGGATGTCCTGGGTCCCAGTTCAATATTCTAATCACTACTCCATACTGGTTCTCTTTCAGAGTTTGATATCTTTTAGAGTAAAGTCCTTTTTATTTGCCTGGGCCTGTTGGATTTACCACTTTTATTCTAATTTTATGATGCAATTTTATTTGCTCCGCTTCATTCTTCTTGGTTTTGTTGATGATTATTCTGAACATCCTTGATTTAATTTTGTAAATGAGAAGACAGAAAACAAACAGTGCAGAATACAATTAACAGAATAATGTTGTTATAAGGTTATTAAAGATCCTTTGTACAGTAAGCTGCTCTCAGAGTCCTTTTGGATTGAAGTATAGAATATAGATCCTAAATTAAATTAAATTAAATTATAATTAAAATGTGTGCGGGACTGCAGAATCTAAAGGGGCTAGATGTTATATCCCTATAAGAAATTGTGGATTGAGAAATTTTGAGAAAAATCAAGAAAACAATGGAAATTATGATTTTGTTAGTGAGGATTTCTAAATATATGTATTTAAACATATGTACGCATACCACCTCTCAGTACCAGATGCTGGGGAACATGAGTGGGAGGATGTTATTATTACACTCATTTCCCTTTTGAGGGCTTCCCATTGGTTCATAAAATACATTATATTGTATTGTATGCTTTAAAATATTTTTATTGTATTGTATATTTTTAACTGTGTTTTAAAGTGGCATTGTAGTTTTTTATTTATTTATTTATTTATTTAGTTATTTATTTAAGTATTTTTATGCCGCCATTCAGCCAAAAAAGGCTCTCATGGCGGCTTACAAAAGTATTTCTTGACAGTCCCTGCCCACAGGCTTACAATCTAAAAGACATGACACAAAAGGAAAGGGGATTGGGAGGGAGGAGGAGGAGGGGGAAAAGGAAAGCAAATTCAGGCACTACAATCTTAGTTGGAAAGTTCAGCAGTTACAGGAGACAGCAGGAGGGAGGGGGCTCTCAGCTGGAGCTGGACCCAGGCACGGTGGAGAGATGCCTGGCTGCTGCTTCCTCCCTCACTGGTGGCCTCTGCAGAGACAGTTGGCAGCAGGAGGGAGGGGGCTCTCAGCTGGAGCTGGACCCAGGCACGGTGGAGAAGTGCCTGGCTGCTGCTTCCTCCCTCACTGGTGGCCTCTGCAGAGACAGTTGGTAGCAGGAGGGAGGGGGCTCTCAGCTGGAGCTGGACCCAGGCACGGTGGAGAGGTGCCTGGCTGCTGCTTCCTCCCTCACTGGTGGCCTCTGCAGTTACAGTTGACAGCAGGAGGGAGGGGGCTCTCAGCTGGAGCTGGACCCAGGCACGGTGGAGAAGTGCCTGGCTGCTGCTTCCTCCCTCACTGGTGGCCTCTGCAGAGACAGTTGGTAGCAGGAGGGGGCTCTCAGCTGGAGCTGGACCCAGGCACGGTGGAGAAGTGCCTGGCTGCTGCTTCCTCCCTCACTGGTGGCCTCTGCAGAGACAGTTGGTAGCAGGAGGGAGGGGGCTCTCAGCTGGAGCTGGACCCAGGCACGGTGGAGAGATGCCTGGCTGCTGCTTCCTCCCTCACTGGTGGCCTTTTTTAACTGTTTCTAATCTGCCCAGAGAACATTATTTACTGGGCGGATTTAAAATCTACTAAATAAAATTAAATAAATACATCTGACTGACCACTATGGGAACAGAACTAGATGGTAACTAGATAGCTCTTTGTATGATCTAGTAAGGCTCTCCTTATGTTATTATGTTTCCAAATATGCAGTCAGTTATTTATTCAAAACATTTATATCCCACTTTAACTGCACATGAACCCAATCAACAAAATCATTATGACAATCAGTGACAAACTATAAACTAATATCTTAGAATAACAGCAGCAAAACTTAATAATCAAAGGAGTAGAATAGCACCAAAGAATTAAATAGCAAGAGTCAATTAAAAGGTGGGAATACCCCCTTATTGCAGCAACAAGTACACAACACACAAATCAATTGATTCCAAAGGTCTTCTTGAAAATCCAGGTTTGCCTTTATTGGGGCCAGGCAGCCTCCCTGTGGAGCGAAGGGGGTGGCACTACTGCCATTATGGCCACTTACACATTGCCCAAAAAAAGAGGAACTGCACCACCAAAAAAAAGTACAAAAAGGGTGCGGATTTTTATAATATTTGCATGTTCTAATTTTTATATATGGATGCAACCGTAGAGTAAAAAACCTATAATTTAGTCAACAGAATTTAATAAGGGGTGCGACTCCCATCATCCCTGATGACTAGCCATACTGGTTGGGGCTGATGGGATTTGGAGTTCAACAACATCTGAAAGACCACAGGTTCACCATCCCTGATTTAAGCAGAAATACAATATATGTCACCATAGCGAAGAAGACTTGTAACCAGGTTAGCTATGTGCCTGCTCAGTTCTGCTGTCCAGATGCTAAGTGCTGATGGACAACTTCAAGGCTACTTATCCTTATAGTTCTTTGGTTTTAAACTAGACTTGGACTGGGCAACCTTTCAGATAGACATCTTCAAATAGAGGATTGTCCTCCATACAGTAGAACACATGATCACAATAACACTGGAAAGGCAAAATAATTCTCCAAATGACCTTGGGTTCTGGTAAATACATGACAGAAGTTTGCATTTTGTATAGTATACAAATAATTGTATTAACTTGAGAGTAGAGTGGAAACCACAACAGAATGCAGTATTAGATGTGACCAGATCATTGGAAATGTAGCCACTGTGATCTGGAGCATATTGCCCCAAATGTGGCCAGTGTGAACAGACCATAAGGATGAATTCCTTTGGTTGAAAGTTGAGTGGGAACAGTGTGGGCTGTCTTGCTGATGTCTCTCATCAACAGTTGCCCACCCCCTACTCAGCCATTAAGCACTGGGTGAACTTGGGACAGTCACTGTCTCTCAGACTGACCTACATCACAGATTGTTATCAGCTTAAAATATAAGGGGTGGGTGGGTAGGGTGTCCATATGGAAAGGAGGACAAGGCTCCTGTATCTTTAGCAGTTGTATTGAAAGGAGAATTTCAGCAGGTGTCATTTGTATGCATGCAGCACCTGGTGAAATTCCTTCTTCATCACAATAGAAAAACTCTACAAAAGAGGACAGGGCTCCTGCAGCTTTAACTGTTGAGATGAAGACTGAATTTCACCAGGTGCTGCATACATACAAATGACACCTGCTGAAATTCCCTTTTCTGTGCAAGTGTTAAAGATACAGGGCCACTGTCCTCCTTTTAATGTGGTTATCCTAGGGGTAGGGCTGTGCACCATTTATGTTGGATTAAAATAAAATAAAATTGAAAAATATACTGACCAATGAACCTTTTGTTCTTTGGTTATGCCTAGGCACACAGCTTCACTCAGCTTCAAATCTCCAATAACAAAGCAGCTGCTGTGGTCATGGAAGGAAAGCATGTATGTCTGTTAAACAAAGACAGCAGGCCTTCCAAGATTTTATTTTTTAATGTAATCTGGTCTGCCAAGAGGCCAAGCACATGGTGTATGCTGATGTAGGCAGGTTTCATACTACAAATTCCTGGAGCGCTCTTCAACTATGAAAGACAAGAGCATATTCAGTTCATTTGAATAACAAAAAAGAAAAAGAAAAAAAGAGGGATATGTTGCAGGGTTTATTTTATTTGCAAAGATTATCACTCTTGTCTGGCAGAATTTTATGACTTAACTGCTGCTGGATTTTCTACTTCCCTTTTTATCTTTAAGAGGATTGTGGTTTGTTTTATTTTTTATCATTTGTGAGTTGTCTGTTGACCCTTAAATATGGAATTCAGGCTCTACCCATTGGGTTTTATACAGCTCCTGTCTCAGGGCTCTTAATACAGGCCTACAGCAAGCTTTACCCTAAGCTAAGGGACTGAGGTTTTCGTACCACATGTGCTTAAAGGGATACTGTAAAATTAATTCACTATGCCTGCCCTATATATAACACAGTTTCATCTGTCAGCTGACACCTCTGTGAGCAATAGTGCAAACCAGAAACAGCTGGCCAAAAAACAAATTAATGCCTTAAATAACACAGCAATGGATTTATAAGTAAAAAAAACCCTGTCCATAATTTGGTAAAGAGCTATGTTTAAAACTCATTACTCCTTCATGTATTTATAGTTTGAAAGTTTAAAGGTTTAGGGGCGGTATCCAGTATTGCTGCTCTGCTTACACCACTGACATAATACTAGCGCTAGAGGTTGCTTACAGTAGTGTGACATCAATGGCGTAAGGGGAATGGCAGCATTGGATACTGCCCTAGGTGTACTCATTTGTGCCATGTATTCTGTGAATAATTTACCTGTGTATCTCATGAAAACACACCACAGGGAGAACAAGCGTTTCCAGTTTCCCACAACATTGAGATAGAAATGTACATGTGAGAGTCAATGGTGCAAGGATGAGCAAAATAAAAGTTGAAGGAGAAGAGCTGGGCTTTCGAATGGGAGAACTGGAATCCTGGCCAGTATGCCCTGGTTTGCTTGAGAGCCTACATGTCAAGGACTGTGTGATCAGAGGCATGGTCTTACATACTAATCTGTTTCCACATTCTAGGCTCTACCCCTTAAGCAGGGGAAGGAAGAGAAAGGAATACCTTGGTCCATTTCTGGGCCTACTTTTAGGCCTAATCTACACCAAGCAGGATATTGCACTATGAAAGTGGTACAAAAAAGGCAGGAGCCACACCAAGCAGGATATAGCACTATGAAAGTGGTATGAAAGTGGTATATGGTATGTGTCAATGGGCCCCAACAGTTGTCAGTGCACTTCAATACCACTATAAAGCAGTACTGTGGCTCCTGCCTTTTATATACCACTTTCATAGTGCAATATCCTGCTTGGTGTAGATTAGGCCTTAGAGGTAGTCCCACATTTTCTCCTCGTAGGCCCTTTCTACACCTAAGGGTTATCCCAGGAAAATGAAGGGATTGCACTGCTCCCAGGATCCCCGTGTGGCATTTAGATGCACAGGAACGATACAGGGACAATACCGGGATATAGGGCTGGTGTAGACATGCCCATGGTTTCTGTCAATAGAAGTATTGCCAGAATAGTTCTGAATTTGGTTCACATAAAGGGATTTTATAAGCCTTAGTGTTCCTATATGTTCAGCAACAAATCTCTTAGGTTTAGGTGAAGTGGGGGACACTGAATAATTCAGTGAAGAGCAATACATTAGGTCATTATCTAGCATAAGACTGAAAAATTAAGGGCACTTTCAGAAGTGATGTGAATAATACATTTTTGCCTCTAATAGCCCGATCCTATGCATACTTATACAGAAACATGTCCCGCTGAAAATTCAGTGGCAGTTACTCCCCAATTAAGTGTGCATGGGCCAACACAGCCTCAATTTTAAAAATAAGTCAAAAGTTATTAATATGATAAATTTCATATGGTGTGCTTTATAGGAGAATACCACTTAAACACACACAGAGATATTCACATTATAGTTCTTAGAAATGTGGGTTGTTTCATTTGAATATCTAGTGGAAGTCTGCTCTCTTGTTTCTGAGACTAGACGTGATCTTTAAAAAATGTTACTGGTTACTGATTATTGCCAGTTGTACCACAAGGAGAAATGGCATCCAAGCTGTTCTTCAGGGAATGTGGCCTCCCCCACAGTAGAAAGTGGTCTGTGTATGTCTTTGAGCAGGTGCATTTACAACCATACTCATGCTAACATTTATGCAGGCATAATACTTGTCAGTGTGACATCATCACTGAAATGTAGAAAGTTCCATGAACAATTTTAGCATCTGTTGAGACAGCACCTTATTAAGCAATACTTTTTTTGCTTAAACCTCCACTGGCTTTAATTCTCTCCCCCTGCCCCTTCCATTCCAACTACCAGAGACCTTGGCAGCTGTCTCTGTGTTTTTAAGAATTGATTTTGTCATGTCACTGGCCTTACGGGACCAAATATACGGAATTATATTCCCATCAGGCATCCAAATAATTTCATTGAAGAGGAGCACTTTTTTAAACTCTTGTCTTTTTCACTATGAGAGCTGACACGTCTTCAAATGCCCGCCGACTTACCCAGTGACAGCTGTGTGGAATGGACCGGCATATCACAGGCAATGTGCAACAAGAGATAAAATGATGGTTTGGACTTCAAAGAAACTGATTGTAACCATGCTGAAGTCAAAGGGTGCCCTGCTGCCATCGCCAGTTGGCTACTCCTAGCTCAACTGTGGGGGTCTGAGCTCCCAAGTATTTGGAAATTCTCCAGATCTTCGAGGTGCTATATATTAATCTGGGGAGAGGCAACGATGGGAAGATGGCAGTTAGAAAGGAGCCAACTGTCAGGATATTTCCGTTAGTCTTGTGTGTGGCTCAACTGCAGACTGCTCTTGATGATAGTGATGGATCAATTACATTTGCATTCCTCAAAAAACCATGAGGGGTTCAGAGGAAGTTGATGAAGGAAGTTGGAAAATAAGTCCCATGAGGAAAGGTTGAAGGAAAAAGAAGAGAAGCCTGAGGAAGGACATGATAGCACTTTTCAAATACTTGAAAAGCCGTCATATAGAAGAAGACAAAGGCTGCATCACACAAAATGATAAGCCAAAGTATATGTTGTGCGTGGGATGTTGCTGAATCATGGGTTGTTGTGTGTGTGAATCCAGCCATGCTAACAAACTATCATTTCTTAATCACAAACCCACGTTGAGAACTTGTGGTTTGTTGTTGGGTTGTGAACTGTGGGTTCTTTGTGGCTAACAAATCATGGACTTGTTCTTTATTGCCCCAGATGGCATGACTAGGGCAGCATCTACACTACTGCTTTATAGTGGTATTGAAGTGCACTGACAACTGTTGGGGCCCATTGACACATCTACACCAAGCAAGATATAACACTATGAAAGTGGTATGAAAGCGGCATATGGCATGTGGTTTGCTTCATACCCGCTATGAAGCAGTGGTGTAGATCCTGCCTCCATATACCACTTTCATACCACTTTCATAGTGCTATATCCTGCTTGGTATAGATCTGGCCCAAATCTAATAGGTTTAAGTTACAGGTGAGTAGATTTCAGTTGAACATGAGGATAAACTTCTTAATGGTGAAAGCACTTCGACAATGGAGCCAATTACCTGGGTGTTTCCCCTTGTTAGAGATCTTCAAATAGAGGCTAGAGAGCACCTGTTGGGAATGCTTTAGCTCTGGATTTCCTGCATCAAACAAATGCCTTCTTCGAAGACCCTTTTAGAGAGAATCACAGAAATCAGACTTACATATTCTCTCTCCACTTCTGGGTATATCAAAATCTACATTACGTGCATTAATAGTATTCCATCCCAAAGCATTCTGACAGAGTGTATAGTATAGGTAGTGTATATAGGTATGCATTCTACTTATACATCTACTCAAATAGGGTATCATTACCTTACCTTCTTATAGCCTGGCCCTATGAGCCACTATCTTACGGCAATGGTTTATAAGTTCCGGTGAGAGGATCCAATTACCTGTATAAGGGGACTTCCTAAGAAGCAGAACAGAGCTAGCTTGCTATTCCTTGTTCTCTAAGTATGGGATTGGGCTTCAGCTGCAGCAGCGCAGGTCTCTAGATTAGCACTACTGCAGCTTAACTTGATCCATGGGATTAAGGTGCTAGACGACAATCTTGCATTTTTGTTCTGCGTTGACTAAGTGAGTCTATGCTGAACTAAATCTTCCCTTCTTTCTGCCGCCATATCAAAACTTGGTTTCTTAAGAACTCTTCAGGCACAGAGAGAAAGAGAGCAAAGAAATCTTTCACCATCAAAGGGGAAATTATTTTGAAAATATTCTGTGGAGCCAAACCAAAGGGAAGTCTCCATAACAATACTATTAGTACATTATTAAATTGGAAGCATGTTCCATACAATGTATTGCTTAAAATGACTCTCTCTCTCTCTCTCTCTCTCTCTCTCTCTCTGGCTGTAGTTAAATCCCATACCTGGTTTGACGGACCAGTGCTTTTGAGCTAGTCAGCACCTGCTCAGAACACTTGATACACTCCTGATTTCTTTCAAGTGCAGCCAAAGGATCAAGACTTAATTAGCAGAGAAATATCTCTTACACAGATCAACCCAATGCAAATTCCCCGAGGGACAGAGATTTGTCTCTATTTGGAATCCCTACCCCCAGCCTCCTGTGCTCACTAGGCGGCTTGTGTACTTTTTTGTCATCTGGCAGACACATCTATGCACCATACAATACTCTGGAGCATTTCTCATGGCAGGGGAGACTTTGTGTCTTCAGGTAAAGGTGAGGCATGTTGTAGCAGCTTCAACACGTACTTACGCTCCTTCAGTGCCAAGCCAAACAAGACAGGACGGCTTCTCTTCTCTGGTGCTCTTCACAAAGAACTTGACTCATGTGTTGGCTTGGATACCTTCAAAATGTTTTATTTATTTTTTTCAAAAAAAATAATCCTAAGAATAACTGTCCTTAAGCGCAATACTTCATTGACAAGATTGTCCTAGGGCAGTGGCAGAAGATTAAATTATAGTGCAGTGCAAGCAAAGATTATATTATATATATATATATATGTCTGTGTGTGTGTGTTGTGTGTGTGCTATTTGAAAGGGAAATTATTGTGATATGTTTTGTACTCATCATGGATAGCTCATCTCAAGGAGGTCTAAGGGATTTAAAAACATCAAAATGAAGAAAGGGTTCATTGCCAAATTTATTTTATATTATATTCTCCTCTTTAAAAAGTGAGCCTTCCTCTTGGTTTGCACTCAGTACTTTTTTAAAAAAAGAAGGCAAAAACACGTAACTGCCTGCTTTCCACAGCTTTCAGTGAAATGGCAGAGCCATGGAGATAAACTGAATCTCTCTCAATGCAGCCAAAAAAAAAAAAAGTGTGTATGTGTGTGTGGGGGGGGGGGGTAAAACAAAAAGAAAGGCAACTTCTGCTTAGGAAACAATAATCAAGACCAATTCTGATATGCTCATCAGGAAAAAATTCAGGCCAGTTCCATATGTCAACATGGGTTGAAAACTGACCTGATTATGTGGCAGAAGATTATTATACAGTGTTTGACTCTGTGTCTATGGTTGCTTTCACACTAGGCATTTCTTTTCTTTTTTTATATAATTTTTATTTATTTTCTACACTATATAATGTTTATATAGTGTAGAAAATAAATAAAAATTATATAAAAAAAGAATAATGTTGTTCTTATACAACAATAATGTTGTATAGTGTACAACATTATTATTGTAATGTTTTATATTGTAATATAAAACATTACAATAATAATAATAATAATAAAAAACATCAAACAACTGCTACATACATATTGAATAAATGTTGAGTACATATATGTTGAATAACTATTACCTATACATTATCATACTACAACATAATCATTCTTAACATAAAAGTGCACCCCCCACCTCGGGATCATTCCTGAGTCCAAAATCTGATCGTTTCTTCTGCTGGCGGTTTCCCACTTCCCTTAGTAAACACAAATATTAGGAACTGTTTCCAGATTCCTTCAAATTCATTTATTTTAGTTACGCCTTTTCTCCACTTAATATTACATGTCAATTTATCATTAATGGCTATATCCCATACTTCTTTGTACCATTCTTCAATAGAATATTCCCCTTGAATCTTCCAGTTCCTAGCTACCATCAATCGTGCTGCAACCAGCAAACTCGATATCAGCTCTATAGTTCCTTTTCCACACTTTATATCTTCAAATAGTGACAGCAATGCAATCTTTGGTGTTTATTCTATTTTCATTCCCACTATTTCTTCAATTTCTGAAAACACCATCTTCCATAAACTTTGTACATATTTGCATTGCCACCACATATGTAAATACGTTCCTTTTTCCCCACAACCTCTCCAACAATTTGCTGAATGCTGATCATTTATCTAGGCATTTCTTTTCTATTCTAGGCTAAAAGCAAAATTGAAACTGTGGTTCCACACAGCATATAATATAGAGTTATATTATTCAGAAACGCTTTCCCCATCTGCAGGATCATCTTATAATGTTTATAAGTAAGTCCCATTCAGCACATGTCTTTTGCAACATTAATTAGTAGCTTCCTTCTTGCAGCTTCTACCTGTTTTTCTTCCCTGTGCCTGGGAAATTAGTCAAGAATTCACCCCAACTGCCTTTAAATTAGTCAACTTCTTTTCCCCACAGAGAGGAGGGCTTTAATTATTGGATTCCATTCACTATTTGCATACAACTATATACATTACCTGCACACTATCACACCATATAGAAAACTGCCCTACGCTAGGTCAGATTTTTGTTTTCCTAGCATGTCTTCCAAATCTCCCCTCTGGCTCATAGGAGGGCTCAGAGGGGGAGAAGGCTTCATCCAGGAACCCATCATCTCCTACTCCAGAATTTTCCAGGCCAAAGGACGTGACCTTACCAGGTTCCTCAGACGGCAACCCTATGACACAGTCCTCACCAATCTCACACTTTTGGAGTCAGTGGCTGCAGCATCTGACAATGTCTGTTTAAGAAGTAGACAGCTCCTCAGGGTGAGTTTGGAATTAACAGCAAGGCCCGATCTAAAGGCCTCTGCATGTTGCTGAGACAACTGCTCTTTGTGGGTGAGTTTCAACCAGTGATCTGTCCAGGGTCCTGACAGATCTTGCTCTGCTTGTTGGCAATTGACATTACCTTACTTTATGTGACCTTGCCTCATCTGATGTGATTTAGTTATGCCAGAGATGATCCAGGCAGTGCTACCACTGAAACACATTCTCTCCTGGAAGCCCTATGACAACCTAGGACAGGACAGGACAGGACAGCTCCCTTGTTACACATCAGACCACTGGTTCACCTAGCCCTATAGTGTCTATACCAGGGGTAAGGAACCTGTAGTCTTCCAGATGTTTTCGGTTACATGGCCCTGGACAGGGATTGTGGGAGATGTAGTCCAAAATATCTGGAGGGCACCTACCACTGGTCTACTCCAGTAAGCAGCTCTCAAAGGTCCAGGGCATAGGCATTTCCAGGCCTGCTGAGATCCCTTTAAAGTGCAGACATCAGGTATTTAATCTCAGACTCTGTGCCTCATTGCTAGAGGAAAACGGCACGCTTGTGGGAGGTGGCAAAGGAGGAGAAGCAGCCACTGACACCACATGCATATTCATCCTTGCCCTCTGGGGTTACATGGTGCCCACATGAACTACAAACATTTCCGTGAAACAACAACCCAGATGGAGAGAACAGGTTTGTGAGTGGCAGCAGCAGCTGCTTATCCTTGTCCTTGCTGCAATGGCATTTTTGACAGATCCATCTGGTTAGCAGTGGGTGGGGATGGATGAGAATTCAGTTTTGATAAGAATTTACCAAAATTTGCAGAGTTATCCCTATTCAGGAAAAAAAGAACTTTAGATTTAAAGAATTCAAATGTGGGAGAAAGTGAAACTGACAGATTTCGCCGGTCCTTGTGGTAGGTCACTTACCACTGTATGGATACTGATAGATACCTAGCCATGGTTCCTGCAGATGCTGGACATAAACCTAATGGTAAAGGAAAAAACAGTCACATTTTCTGGGATTGTGTGTGATGTTTGTGTGTGATGTTTAATTTCTTTAAAAGCACATGGGGGGGGGGGGCGTGGAAGGGCAAAAAAAGCCCATTCTCTTCCTTCCCTAGAGAACTGCATATCATTTACTCTGCACAGCACTGGTTCAGAGTCACCTCTCCTTTCCTCTTGACCTCCATTAGTGCTGGCAAGTGGTTTGGCGGGGCTTGGTTGCCTGGTGCTCATGGGCATGTCTGCCAGCTTGCTGCCTTTTCCTGCGCCCTTCACTGAGCAGCAGGCAGGCGGAGTATTCAGTAGGGCTGCTCTGTTGGAATTCCATATTTGGTCCTGTTCTGTTCCCCCAAAGCCAATCAGAACCTGAGCATTCGCATATGAAATGGGAGGCCCTTCAGTGACCCACAGCCAATCAGTGTACTTAGGCAGGTTTTTTGTTTGTTTGTTTTGTTTTGTTTTTAAACCCACCTTCCTGTGATTCCTTCCTTCCTAAGTTTCGTGTGTCTGTGTGTATGTAAAAGGCTGGGAATACTTAGCTATTTTTAAAATGCTAAAAACATGTATCTCTATTTTTACCCGAGAGACCTGAGGGCATTTAAGTGGTCATGAGCAGGAGGTATTCCCTAGAGTTTCCATCCCTTTACTACTTTCCCCCTCCCCCCATGTTTTTCCAATTCATCTTCGGCTATTGGGCGGTATAAAAATGTAATAAATAAATGGAATTAGTTTTGCATGAATGCAATTAATCTTTCTATTGATCAGTTCAAAAATTCCATCTTACTGACACAGAACAGGGACATTAAATGTACACAGAAATCTTATATACACCCAGGAGGCATTGGACTGGTGCTACAGAGTTTACAATCATGCCAAGGAATAAATGCTAGTGACTAGGTTATGCGGCCAAGGAAATCATCCTAAAACTGTTGCTGGCATCCATCAAAAAACATCTCCTCCTAACATAGCCGTTCATTGTGACCAGTGTTTGTTAGACAAATTTAGCAGGAGAACCGAAACAACAGATGCAAAATAAGGCTCAGGTCAACCCCCTGCATTATACAACATAGTATGTTATAAAAGAATAAAAGGGTTCAGCTCTGGTGGACCAAATCAAGTTGGCCTGTGTGAAGTGCTACATATTAGATTCAAATCCCCGACACCGTTCTGTTTAGGCTTGTGGTGAGCATCATTTGTCTGCCTTTTGAGACGGCAGCCCTCATGCATTGCAGCAGAAGCAGTGGCAGCAAGAGAGAAGTTGCTTTTGGAGGTCATTTGCTCCATTTGATTAAAGGGAGATGCATTGAACATTGAAATCCCACCACCCCAGCAGCATCTCCTGATTAGCTTGGGAGAAAAGCTGAATGACAGCCGTTTTCCCAATCTGCCTAAGCCATGCAGGGAAATGGAGCAATCTGGCCTGAGATGGGATTTAGACTTTTGTTGCATGCAAGGGAGGTAAAGTGCTGGTCTTAATCCATCAACAATGCTTTCTCTCTCTTGGAGATCTCAGAGATTAATAGCATAGGCTGGACACAGTTTAAAACCTACCTCTCCCCTTATACTTCCAAATTCTGCCACTCAAAGAAGGGTTAGATTTGAGAGAAAGAAGATAAATGACATCATCTGCACATTTTCATATAAAATGGATCAGATCAAGGGAACTTAGTTAGTCTACTCCAGCATTTTACAGGGTTTATTTGTTTTTACTATATTTACCCCCACAACAAGCTTAAGGAGGTTATAACTATTCGCATTTTACAGACGGGGAGCAAAGGATAAGAAAGAGGACCTTTCCAAAAATTTATCTATTGTGGAATCAATGGATATCCATTACTCATTTGTTGCTAATCTATATGATATCTTAAATACATAGTGTGAAATTTAGCCTCTCTCTCTCTCTCTCTCTCTCTCTCTCTCTCTCTCTCTCTCTCTCTCTCTCTCTCTCTCTCTCTTTTTCACTTAAAGTAAGCATGTGGGCCCCAGGTCTGGATTGAGATCACTACCACATGAGTAGGGAACCTTAACCTCCCAGCTGCTTGTTTTACTCAACTGCAGGGGCTAAAGAAAGAAAACAGCATGGAGACTTTTTCCCTCCATAGCACCTGCATGTTGGTGGGATTTAAGAAGGTTTAAATTCCCTATGCACAGGGCCGGCCCTTCCATGAGGCTAGGTGAATCCTCCACTTCAAGTGGCAGATTTGGAAAGGTGGCAGATTCCACATGCTCTGTCACTGGGAGCACTATGAGTCTTGATGCCACTTCTGCCATATCTCTTTGAAAGTGAAGCATAGGATCCTGATGTTGTTGTACTTAGAGTAGACCCACTAAAATCAATAGAACTTAAGTTAGTCATGAACCATGACTAACAATTAGATCCAAACCAGTGTTGTGGACAACAACAAAAATAATGAGAGGAACCCTGGAATTAATGCCCCTTTGGGAAAAGAACTAGCTGATTGTAAAAAAAAAATTAAAAAGGGGGGGAAGCAATATATCAATACACCTAAGTATGAAAACCATTCCTGTTCTGTTTCTTGGAGAGATAAGTTGCAATTTATTTATTTATTTATTTATTTCTATACCTCCCAAAAACCGAAGCTCTCTGGGTGGGACAAAATAATTAAAGCCACAAAGTACAGCATAAAATATAAAATATTGAAGCTTAAAACCAGAATATAAAACTACAACCAGAATAAAATTGAGAGTAGTTTGCTATGTTGCAGCTTTTAAAAAGGTTCTTAATATAAGATGCAACTTATTTTCTGAAAGAGCTTTAATTAATGTCTATGCTACAATGAATGTTCTAACATTGGCAACTGTCTCGAAGCCCAGACAATTTTTAATGAAAATCTGAAAACTCATGGGTTTACAAAATTCGTCTGGGAATGTCAGCATTCACAGGTGAATGTCAATATTTACCATATTTTGGACATTCACTGTAAGATATATACTATAATAGTCTCTGTAAGGGAAGGTTACTCTTTCTCAAAAGACACTCGTGCCAACATTAGTGTTGCAAGAATATCAATTGCGTATGTGCTTCAAAAACAATTATAGACAAATGCTTTCCAGAAAATAGGAGTTGCATCAGCATCAAACACTTCCATTTTTCTATGGGTGCCCCTTGCTATTGGGTTTTTCTGCTCACAATGATTAAAACTGTCTCCAGCAACCTGTCATTGCTGCCATACTTGAGAAGCAGAATTCAGATGCAGATTGCTTTAAATCCCATTAAGCCGTTCGACCATTTGGGTATGAGTGTCTGCTTTTAGGGGGCGGAGGGGGGATGGTGTTAGGGGTGTATTTATAAATATATACATCTGTCCTGTGCATGCACACATGCTCTTCTACTCTTGCACATGTGCACAGACAAATACACAAAGGTTTTTTAAAAAAACAGCAAAGCGTGAGAGTGTTTATTTTCCAGGTTACTTTGTCAGCTGCTCCTATGCGCCCGTCTTATAAATATTTCATGCCCAATATTTAACATTATTCTTTCCCCAATCGGATCAGCTTTGAAATGCTCCTCAAAGTGAATTCTCTCCTAACAATGGCTTGACGCAAAAGCCTTTTTTCCTCTCTTAAGGAGAAGAGGCTGCACATGGTCTGCTGCCATAGCAGCGTGAATAGTTCCTATTTAATGGAAAATCAAAGATACTTTACATTAATTCAGTGAGTGGAAGCGGGGAAGGGAGGAATGGAAAGCCGGACGCATGAGTACCTTGTGCTTCAAATATGGAGAAGGAGCATACCTTCCTTCCTCCGGTTCCATGATTATTACCCAGCCTGTATTTGGACTATAATGGGAAGTGACAAGTTTATGTAAATGATCCACACAAGGATTTTGCTCTTGTAAAACAGAGCAGTTACCCTGGGCTTTCTAATTATTTCATGCCTTGTGGTTCTGTGATAGGGCAGAGATGACTATACTTGAAAAGTCTATTGTGATTGACAGGCCACTGTCCCCCTGGAACTCATTAAGGTCTGTGCTTTGTAAAAGGGGAAGAAAACCCTACCGGGCAAAAGGAAAAAAAATCACCCTAAATATTTTTTTTTAATCCCACTGCCGGTGGCTTTTTCTCGGTTTATTTGTTGGGAGTTCTATGTTCACGGAAAACTCTTAAAATACAAGAAGTGGTTCTGCTTGCTTGCTCCAAAAGAACCACTAGATTTTAGCTTTGGTTGTTTTTTATCTCAATTTTCAGACCTGTATATTTCACAGCAATGTATACTTGCCAAGCATCGAAGAGTTTTCAGATTTGTAATGTCACTAAGCGCAAATATATTGACCTCATGGTAAAATATTCATTTGAAATAGCTATAAAGGCTAAACAGCTATGCCCCTTATTTTTATTTATTATATTTATATCCCTCTTTCCATGATGATATCAATGAGGGTATAGATAGCACTCCCAAACAGTCCCCCATCAAGGCACCTTGTCCAGACCTGCTTGGCTTCAGACAGGTTGCTGAATTATGCACCTCTAGGCCATGATCTCAGGCTTTCTACCAATATGAGTATTTCCTGATTCATCCGTACAGCTATCTTCCTCTACTGAAGGACCTATTTTTGATCATGTGAAGATCAATTGAGAAAGGCAAGACAAATGACATGTTAAGGAGGGAAATCTATGGTTCTGTCCACATACATACAGTATATGCAGTCTACTATCATTACTCTCAGTGGATAAGTGTGTGACACTATTGACACTTTAACCTGGATGCCTATACCATGTTTCTTTGCACTGATTTTTCAGAATTGTACCAGCTATCCCTTCTGCGCTCTCTTTTCACTTTAGCATGTACATACTGAATTCTTTTAGATACTATGCCACAAAGTGAAAATTCTCAGGGGGGTAGGGAGAGGAGATTCCTGAACATCAGGCAGAGGCACCTTCCTTCCGGCAGAAGGGCTCTGCTCATGGAAGGTGCCACAGCCTGGTTTTCAGGGATCTCCCCTTCCTACCACGCCACAGTTACCCCATTTATCAGGATCCCCCAACACTGATTAGTGAAGCTGATTGGCAGGAGATTCAGGACAGATAAAAGGAAGTACTTCTTCACACAGTGAATAGACATAGCAATAGTCACCAATTTGGATGGCTTTAAAATGAGGTTAAACAAATTCCTGGAGGAGAGGGCTATCAATGGCTACTAGTCCTGATGGCTATATGCTGCCTCCAGCATCAGAGGCAGTAAGCCTATATAAACCAGTTGCTGGGGAACATAGGTGGGAGGATGCTGTTGCACTCATGTCCTACTGTGGGTTTCCATTGACAGCTGGTTGGCCACTGTTTGAACAAAATGCTGGACTATATGGTCCATTGTTCTGGTCCAGCCTGGCTCTTCTTATTTTCTAACTCTCTGTGTAGCATTTTCAGGGGGCTGCTGTTTTGGGATCAGGGAAGTCCACTTGTACTGGTTGCATGTACCCAAAACTGGATACAACCCATTGTATAGATTTTATTATATACCTGCATTTCTGAAGAATATGGATTCTAAGCACACACTGGTGATTTGAGATATCACTCTCATCAGTGAGGTAAGTAAAAAAAAACCCTCACAGAAGAGGTACTACCTATTGTACTGTATATGAGAATCAGAGGAGTACGGAGCCAGGGCTCTCAGGGATGCCACGCTGGCACTTTTTTATTACTATTAGCAGGGACACTGATGTCATCTGCTACACATCCCCTCAGAACCCTTTGTTCCCTCAGAGTTTAGCTGCAATCCTCACAGTGGCTGGGGAAAGGGAATGAATTTTCTCTGTAACAATATGTAGTTGTGACTGATCTCAGTTGTAAAGTAAAGTACATTGGGGTGGCCCAGTCCTGAATGGGCAATGAAGACAAAATAGCTTTATAAAAGAACTGAGTGTGGGAGAGACAAAAACTACTAGAATTGCATTACCACCCCTGCAAAGATCAGATAATGGACTAACCAATAGGACAAACTCCATTCAATCTTTTTCCTTAACATAAGTATATAAGAAGGGCCATGCTGGATCAGACCAAGAGTCCATCTAGTCCAGCATTCAGTTCATATAGTGGCCAACCAACTGTCGATGAGGAACCCACAAGCAGGACACAGGTGCAACAACTCCATCCTGCTCATGTTCCCCAGCTACTGGTGCACATAAGCATACAGCCTCTGATACTGGAGGTAGAATATAGCCAACAGGAACTAGTAGCCATTGATAGCCTTCTCCTCCAGGAAATTGTCTAACCCCTTTTAAAACCATTCAAATTGGTGGCCATCACTACCTCTTATGATAGCAAATTCCATTGTTTAACTATACACAGTATGAAGAAGCACTTACTTTTATCTGTCCTGAATCTCCCACCAATGAGCTTCATGGGATGACTCCAGATTTTAGTATTATGAGAAAGAGAGACAAATCTCTCCCTATCCGCTGTGGCACCCCGGTTGTGGAACGAGCTCCCCAGAGAGGTCCGCTTGGCGCCTACACTATACTGCTTTCGTCGCCAGCTGAAGACCTTTTTATTCACTCAGTATTTTAACACTTAATTTTAACTTAAATTTAAATTTTACTGTTTTAACTCTGTATTTTAATCCTATATCAACTTTGCTGTGTGGTTTTATCCTGGTTGCGCTTTTTATACTGTATTTCGTAATTGTGTTTTAAACTGTTGGGTGTTTTACTGTGGTTTTAATTTTTGTGAACCGCCCAGAGAGCTTCGGCTATTGGGCGGTATAAAAATGTAATAAATAAATAAATAAATAAATATCCACATTCAACACACCATGCATAATTTTGTACATCTCTATCATGGCTCCCTTTACTTGCCCTTTTCCCAAGCTAAATAATCCCAGCTGTTGTAACCTTCCCTCATAGGAGACTTGCTCCACCCCCTTGAACATTTTAGTTTCCCTTTTTTGCACTTTTTCCAGCTCTACAATAACTTTTTTTAGGTGTGGTGACAAAAACTGTACACAGTGGTCCACAAGTCAGACATCAATATGAAGTTCAGGTTAATTCTGGTTAACTTTGTATGAATGACTAGACAGTGTAGCATAATCCTACTCAGAAGTAAACTCAATTGAGTTTACTGTATTGAGTGTCAGACTGAGAGTCAGGAGATCTGGGTTCTAGTCCCCACTTGGCCATGGAAGCTCATTCGGTAACTTTGGGCCAGTCAATGACTCTCAGCCTAACCTACCTCACAGTGTTGTTGTTATGAGGATAAAATGGAGAGAAGGAGGATTATGTACACCACCTGGGATTCTTTGAAAGAAAAATATTGGGATATAAATGCAATAAATAAATAAATTGTAAACTCTGTAATCTTGTAACTTGTAGTCAGATGTTTTGATAGTGCTATATTAACAGGGTTTGGTTTCCCAATAGTATATAGATAAAAATCTGGAAATGGCTATGCCTGGAGCAAGACCTTTAATAGAAACTGACTTGTGAAAATCTAGTTTATATTACATCTAAGTGTTACAAGTTTTAAAGAGAGACTCTTTCTTGCTTAATATTAAATCACACTGAATAGGCCTTAGAAAAGATTGTTACAGTGACCCAATAATTCTTTCTCTGTTCTTTCTCCACCCTTTCAACTCCCTGAATTCTACACACTATGAAATGTCACATATTTCACACTGGGGTTGCAATTCTATATAGTTACCTGGGAATAAGTCCTATTAAACTCAGCAAGGCTTGCTTCTGGTTAGACATGCATGGGATTTCACTTCATGAGGCTGCAATGGGTAGGAAAAATGAATCTGAGTGCCAAAGGTTGAAAGTGTAAGCAAACTCCATTGATAATATTTAGACTTTTCATCAGTCCTTGTGCTTAGGATTTGGGTAGAAATCAGTTAAGAGCACAATCCTATGTATGCTGGCTACAGAATGCTGGGAGTTGTAGGACATTTTTCTGTCTAAACAGGCATAGGATTGCACCTTTAGCCTCCCTTTCTAATCTTTCTTTACCTAATCTTTCTTTACTGCAGATTTCTTATTTTCTATTTAGTCTAGCACTGGTGTACCCCCTCCTAACCACAGTGTTCTTTAGCTATTTTTTTCTAATCCAAGACCTGTTTTCTTCAGAAAAATAGAAAATAATAGATTTTCTTTTTTATTGATCTTGTATGAGGACAGCAAAAAGAACAAGTAAACTATCACAAAGAAATGTACATGTTAATTTCAGATACATTGAGTGCCTCACTTGTTCTTTATTTCAGTGATTTTAACATTAACGTATTATGTAGAACAGATTTGTGTTGTGAGCTGTAGAATCAGACATGTGACCAAGGCCATGCCCTCTTGGGGGCCCGTCATGGCAGGATGGGCACATCCACTTGGGGCTGGGCATGTCGGGGTGGGCATGCTGGCCAGCCAGGACATGTTGTCCTCCTTTTTGGTTTGCGAAATATGGTCACCCTCCCGCAACCCTTGCAGTCTATCCCAGGAGCCCACTGATAAAAGCCTGGGGCCTATGGTCCAATATGTTTTCCTTCACTATGTACTACTGGTTGCTGAACTGGGCAAGACTTTGCTAGGCCCATTGACAAATTAGCCTTAATAGACCTGGTGGTATGGCCTTAGTAGGCCACAAAATGAGGCCTCAAATCAGCCTGAAGAGGCCCAGTGGACTTAGAGGACAGGCCTGAACCAAACAGTAGGCCTGGATAGGCCTGAACATAAGGCCTCAAAAAGCGAGCCTCCCAGCAGGTCTGGGTAAGGCACCAAAATGGGGTTGCTCTGCATGCCAGCTGGGCCACATTGGGCCCAGCAACAAAGACTGTGATTGGCTACTACAAACCCAGGCTGCAACACTGATCATGACTTTTTCTGCTACATTGTCAGCTGCTTGCCAACAAAACACAACTGCACAGGGCTGACTTCCCCAAACTTCCAGTGCAATGATTCCTAATTTCACAAAGTAAAGTTTCAGAACTAGAGCTGACCCATTTTGATATTTTTAGCATCAGTAGTTAACCTTCTCTGTGTGTGTCTTACCCCTAGACAAACCTCCTGCTAGCAACGTCTCTCCTATTCTACTTTGAAATGTGCAATTATGGCACAGCAAATGCTTTTTTCTTTTAGAACTTGACATGGGCATTATTAATTTGTCCTAATATTAGTCGGCTGCTTTCCTTTTCATGTTCATTACACAACTATACCTTCCTCAGAGGTCTTGTTTACATAAAACACTGTGCACTTGGATGCAGTGACACTTAATGAGTTTCAGAGTAACCACTACAGAGCAAACAAAGTGTGCTTGCTCTTTCTAATTATGAGTCATCCGAGTGTGTTAAAAGAAAGGCAAAGTTGTGCCAACGTACCAGGAAAATCGTTTCATTCATACACAGATGAGACAAAGAACTGTAAACTATGAGTTGGAACAATACTTCAAGGGAAGATTCTGGAGGGATCTTGCCAGTTTACATATTTCATATCTTATGATTATGGGTTCCTTCTGCATCACGAACATTTGCCTGAAGAAACAGAGTAGAACTAAAGGCCTGAAGCCAAAGATTTGGCTGGTTGTTTCTAATCAATGTGAAGTTCAGCTTCCCTTAGCTCTCCAGTTTATGTGTGTGCGCATATATTCCTTTCCTGTCTCCCATATTTAGCTCCCTTCACAGGCCCTCTTCACACATGCTTACAGAGAGAGAGGGAGGGCAGGCACCTCCTTGTGGTGTGATCCCAAGTCTTTGGGGAATGCATGTGAATTAAAATTAGAGCTGTGCACAAGTGGCCTCAAAATTCTCCACCCTTTTTGGGGAGAAATTGAGGGGAGAATCACCGAATTTCTCCAGTGGAAGGATAAATTCTCCACCAATTCCTCACAGGTAGGCATCACCATTGGCAAGGGTTGTAGAACAGCTTCCTTTCTTTTTCTTTTCCCCTAATGTGTTTTTTTTTGGGGGGGGGGGTTGCACTGGCACTGCAAGTACCAACACAGTCAACTGTGTTGGCAGGCTGGCCCTCATTTTGCATCCCCCACAATGCCCCATATACCTAGCATCACTCCAGTGAATGGAAGGAAGGGAATGCAGCCACTACAAAAAAATAATGGTGAAGAAAATGTGGAGAAAATTCAAGAAGATAAGAAAAATCTCAGATATTTCCTGAAAGTTTTCTTTCCCCATGAAAGGGGCTTCCATTTTTCTGCCTCATTCTCAGGGCAGTTTATAATTTATTTTGAATGTGTGTTGGCGGTGTTTTTACCTAATCACTGTAAGGTGGCTGAGGGGACTGTCTATATTTCTTTCTATTACACATCTCACCATTGCTCTACAGTCGCTCAGGTTGCCTGCACTTCCTGATCTGAAAAGGCCCTATGGGAGGAATAAAATTCATGATGTCTTTCCCTGCGGGAAGCCAAAGAGGCTACAGGCTGTTAGAGAGATGATTCTACAATGAAAAATCTGACAGTCACACACACTCCTCAGTCATCTCATAAGTAAAGAAAGCACAAGAACCCTGAATCAACCCCATGAGAATTTATCCAAAAATATCATCTCCTTTGAATTTCTTTTAGAAAGCAATTTCTTTTCTGTCAAATTGAATGAAACTGGTCAATTTTTTTTAGGGAAATATTTTTTGGCACTGCACTATTAAAACCTCACAGATACAGGGCCAATAGCACAGGTCATTTGTGCCTGACCATCCTAGAAAAACCTGTGTGATTAGCTTATTCACAAAATTAAAATTAAGAGCTGCCTCATATCAAGTAACACTACTGTTCTATCTAACCTTGTCATGTTTGCTCTGACTGGCAGTGACTGCAAGGCCTCATACAAAATTCTTTCCAAGGATCTTCAACCTATGATCTTTTTACCTGTAGGTGCCAGTGACTGATCTTGGGACATTTGACCACTGAGTTCTGGTCTCTCCTAAATAATGTTTACAGTGCAATCCTATGCCTGTTTACTCAGAAGTAAGACCTTCTATGTTCATTGATGAGGCTTACTCCTAGGACAGTGTGGATAGGATTGCAGACATACAGTGCATTTGAAATCAAAAGTATGTCCCAGTGTGTAATTGTCAGGCATAATTATGTTATCAAGCTTGCTATTTACCAAGGTTCCTTAGTAAATGGGGGTGGGGGAGAGAGAGAGAGACATACATACATACATACATACATATTCATACATGCATACACAATCAAAAGTGAAGATAAAACATGGTCATTTCTCAAAAAACTTTTGGTAGTTCTTGAAATTTACTGGCAATTGCCAAACACAATTGTTTTAGACATTTACCAATGTGCCTTACTATCAAGATTCACCGGTAAATAGTAGAAATGAGGGTGAAATTAGGTTATAGCCATAGACACCTGATGGCTCTCACATTTACCAGTAAATGTCAGGAGTTATGACATTTTCTACTAACCCCTCCCCCCACCCCCACAAAGATTAAGAATTAGCAGTAAATGTCAACATTATATGTATTTCTGATATTTATCATAACATATACATGGCCAATGAGGTGGAAGTATGATTGATGTTATTTCTTTGTTGCTATGGTTATTGAGTCATGTATATGGGCAAGTTCAAGAAAAGTTTGGTTTTAATAATATGACAGCTGAATCATTGATTTCAGAAGAGGAACTTTTACCATAGTGGGAGTGTGATTCTAAAACAAATCATAACATCAGCTTTCTTCCCTTTTTGTACTTACTCTGATCCAGCTAGAAGCATTAGATGAGCTCAAGTAAGCTTTTCGAAATCAATGGGGAGCCATGTGTGCAAAGTGGCTTCTGTGTGTGCAATCCAACAACTGGTGCATCACACATTTTTAAAATGTGCCATTACTCCACCAATCTACTGTTCAAGAGAGGAACTGTGTGTAGGGGTGGTAGTAATTAGAGTCAATTCTCTCCTTCATCCATTTATGACAAATAGCTGACCATATTACAAACCACTTTTGGCAAGATTATAGTATTTTCTGTTTTATTTTTATTTTTTTACATTTCTATCCCACCCAATAGCCTCTCTGGGTCGTTCACAACAATTAAAACCTTAAAATACAACATTATAATATGAAAAATAATATGAAACTTTAAAACGTTTAAAACAGAATAAAACCAAGTAAAAATCACCAGCAGGGTAAAGATCTCAAAATGCAAAAATACATTTATAAACAAAAGGACTGAAAAATGGGAAAGCTGCTAGAATTAGTGTCATAGAATCAGTAGTAGCAGCCGCAGAAGTGGTAATCTACAGAAGAAATCTAGAAAATTGCTTGATTATGGAAAAGTTAACTACAGTAGTTTTTTTTTTCCTTTTCTTTTTGCCATCTATGCAAAAGAGATTAGATTTTTATCTCCTCAGATTAGTTTGTATGGTGCCTGAATGTCTTAGAATAAAAGTCTGGGAATTTCCTCCAAAGCATGTAATATGCTTCAGGTCTCTAGTTTTCAACATTTAGTTGCCAGAAAACTAGGGTGTATTTTTTGGCTTCTTTCCATTGTGATGTAATTCAGAGACTATGAAAAAGATGGAGATGGAAAACTCAGTGCTAGTCATCTCAAGCTGGATAATAAATTAAGCGACAATCATACTTACTGGAATGTTCTCTCATCCTTCAGTACCAAGGACAGTCACATCAGTGGTCAGTCATTGGCATAGTTAACTAATTGAAATGGCAATAGGTGCTTTTTTGTTTTATGCTTAGCTATAAGCATTTATTCCCTTTTATACTTCATATGTTTCCTTAAAATAGCAACAATAAAATGTCCCACGGATAAAGGTATATGTGAGACCAGGATGACCCTATTCAGACAACACGCTAAGCCCCAGTGGTTAAGCATTTTGAGCTAAACATTATTGCTTAGCATGTTGTGTGAATCATTCCTAACCATGGTGCCTACATAACCATGGTTTAAATACACTCACTATTTGCTGCAAAAGGGTCAGTGGCATAACCATGGCTTAGTGTGTTGTCTGAACAGGCCCATTGCGTGAGGGACAGATTGGGGGGAACGCAAAAACTTCATACAGCCAAAGCAGCTTTTTAAAAAAAGTTTGGCACATATGACATATAAATACATTCTACAATGTAGTATCTACATCTTTCATGTGTGTATGATTGTTTGCATGACTGTGTGCATGATATGCCCATGGCATATCCAAAGTAGTAAGTTAGGACTAAACTATGTTTTATGGGACTATGCAACTGTGCCACATAGTCATTGGGAGTCTTTTCAACCTAATTAGTACATGCAAGCTTGGAAAAGTTTGCCCGCATTTGATGAAAACTGTGTCTCTTCATAATGTTGCTAGTCTTTGCAATGAAGTTGCCTTGCTTACTCAAATGTAAAGTGCAGAAGAACAGTAAGCTTGAGCACATTATTCTTCCAAGACAAAAGTAAACATTATTTGTTAGTTTTTATTCCATTACTTAACAGTGACAACAAGGAAGACGGCATGGACTCAGGTCATCAATTATATCCTGAATATTAAGCTTCTATAATGTATTATTTATCTTTAGCATTTATTTACCTCTTTATCTCCCAAAAGGCCCTAATGGGGATACACATGGGCTTAATCTACACCAAGCAGGATATAGCGGTATGAAAGTAATATATAAAAGGCAGGAGCCACACCAAGCACTATGAAACCGGTATATGGTATATGTGTCAATGGGCCCCAACAGTTGTCAGTGCACTTCAATACTGCTGTAAAGCAGTAGTGAGGCTCCTGCCTTTTATATACTGCTTTCATAATGGAATAACCTGCTTGTTGTAGATTAGGCCACAGTCTCTTCTATGCATTGAATGAAAGTTAACTTAAGAACATAAGAAGAGCCATGATGCATCAGTTCAAGGGTCCATCTAGTCCAGCACCTTTCTCAAAAGTGGCCAACCAGTGTCCATGGGAAACCCAGAAGTAGGACATGAGTGCAACAACACCCTTCCTTCCTTGATCCCCAGCAATTGGTGTACATTGGTATACTGCCTCTCATATTGGAGGTAGCACATAGCCATCAGGACTATGAGCCATTGATAGCCTTTTCCCGAAGAAATTTATCTAACCCCCCTTTAAAGCCCTCCATAGTTTAACGATGCACAGTATGAAGAAGCACTTACTTTTATCTGTCCTGAATTTCCCACCAATCATCTTCATGGAATGACCCTGGATTCTAATATTATGAGAGTGGCAGAAAAATGTCTCCCTATCCACCTTCTCCCCACCATGCATAATTTTGTACACCTCTATCATGTCTCCCCTTATACTCCTCTTTTCTAAGCTAAACAATCCCAGCTGTTGTAACCTTCCGTCACAGGGGAATTGCTAATCCATTTGGCATTTATCAGAAAATGTTCTCCACACAAACAGATGTCCAAGTGGATAACTCCTTTTAACAAATGGCAAATGGATGTTGGTTGGGGAGTATGGCAGTGGTGTGCAGCAAAGGTGGTGGGTGGGTCTAGAGGGATCCTACAGCTCTTCCAGATCCATTTCTTCAGTTTCCCTCATTTATGGCATCTTCTTTTACTTTCATCACTGAAAATTTGTTGAGTGCTGACTCTTTCATACTGCCTAGGCCTACCCCCAGTATCAAATGTATTAGTATAATAGAACTGGAAGTTACAACACCTACATAAACATCCCAGAAAAAGAGGCTACAGCCTGTTATGGACAACATGCACATATTCATATAGGATTTCACTGACCATGGTGCTTTCTGGTCATACTGGATTGGATTTAGATCAGCCTGGGCCATTGATAGCAGCATGGTGGAGAAGTTCTGCATAAATTGCTTCCTGTGTTGGAGTTTCTGGTGAATGTCAAGGGAAACAATATCAACATTTTCTAATTTATTGAAATTCACAGTAACAATAATGCTGAAGGCTAATCTGGTGCCAGGTGTTTTTTGCTGGTGCATGTTCTTGGGTGAGCCGAACATCACATTACCAGATCTGATTTTAAAATGGAAACCTTGCTCAGGTGGCAAAATGAGAAAACTTGTTCTATTGTTGGTGTAAAGAAAGTGTGCAGTATATATAGTAAATTGAACATATCCCGTGGCAGTACAGTTTATTGCACAGTGGTATGACAAGTCCGTGATGTAACTCCATTTTAAATTAAAAAAGTATATTATTAAGTAAAGAACTCTACCTAATGACAGCACTTTTCTTTTATGTATACCTGTTAAATGATAATAAGTGTGTTCATGAGCAGATTTCTGAAATGATTATTATCCAGCAAAAGTAGGAAAATGAAGTTCCCACACCTTCTTCACTGAGGCAAATTTGATGAACTAATCCAAACATGCCTAATTCCAAGTATTAATATCAAGACCATGGGATTAGTTTCACATTACACCTCCTAGACCATCAGTGCTACTGAAACATTTTTGTTTTGGTGTAAAAGCGCAAACAGGAGGAGGGAAATGTAACAACACTCTATGTTACAACACTCTACACAATTAGCACAGCCACTGTCTTAAGGTTCATGCCAGCAATTGATATAACATGTGTGGGTTGCTTTTGTTTTTGGTAATTTCTACCTTTTTGCCTTAGGGATATCCACAAAACTAAATGCTTATTCAGTAAATTAAACAAATTATCTTCTTCCCTGCAGCTGATTAGCTAGAGGAGATTGTAATTATGAAGTCTGGGTGGTTCCATAAAAGTAGTTCAACCGCAGAACATGGGCCAAAGACAAATGGTGCTAAAGGATACCCTGACACAGCCAAAATTGCTTCTGACTGGATCAACACAGCACAAGGTTGCTCTGCAAGCAATATTATGACAAGTAAATTCACAAACCTTTTATAAAACATGCATCCAGAAAGGGTGACCAGATGCTGGAAAAATATGGGTATTATTCCAGATTTGGAAGGTGGATTTCTGCACAATAATCATTTGATGAAATAATCCTATGACTGGAAATTTTGATCATACGTCACTGTGCCTCCCTTTTTCACATCAGCATCTAAAAATGTGAAAGTCTTTGCAGAAAATGTCTATTGCCGCTTTCCTTTGGGTGCTTCCACACTATGCATTTTCTCTGGACTTGACCACACTCAAAGCTCCATCCGATGAGCGTTTTATTGCGTGTTTGTTACTGGGCACTCACAGAGTTTGCTCAGGTCCCTCACATGACGTCTTGTGCCTTCCACCCCTTCTGGCCTTCCTTGCGTGACAAAAAAAAAACCCTAGTTAAGTCCAAAGTATTTTTAAACTTGGAATTGCTGCTCTCTCCTGCTGTGTGCAGGAGAAGCAGCGCCATTAGAACAGTAGACTCAATGGGCCTCATGCTCATTGTGTACTTCCTCTTTTGAAAGAGGAAGTAACTGAGGAACGAAAACACAGGCAGAGAAGTGAAGGTAGGGAGCATGTTAACCCCCGGTGTAATTGAGCTTCCAGTTATTACATAGAATCCAGATGATGTCTTTGTGAACTGTTGCATTCCTGTCTTTTGTCCCCACTATGTTGCTGACTTGTTTAAAAAGTAGTTTGTCGTTATTTTTCTAACTTTCAACGTACATGTTCATGCGTGGAATAGCAAAGAGCTATTGATTCACCTGTAGAAGGAGTGATCTGTGAAAAGAACCATAAGACAGACAACCAAGAGCACTGGCACATGGGACTCCAAGTCAGTGTTCTCCACTATGGTGAGATGTATTGTGCTTCAATGTCAATTATAGTAATTATTTATAGATGTGTGCCCGCATGTGTAAATTAGCATATGCAAATCTCTGTTAATAGCTATTATAACAGATATTTGCATAACATTTGCATATGCTGATTTGTATGTGCAGGCAACAGATCAGCATTATCTTTCGGATTATGTATTTCCACTTTTATAGCAATGTGTAAGTTGCCACTCTGTTTGATGATGTGGTTGGCAAAGGAAAACCTGTCTACATTGCTTGCTCTGCATGGCCAAGTTACACTGCCACCATTACCTGTCCTGCATCCATTCAAAAACAGCAGCTTTTCAAGACTAGATTGAGCCACCCTTCCACAGCAATAGGTGATCAGTGTGATTGTTTGTATCCCTGCCATTGTACGTCCTTAAATGCAGCCTCCTTCCCCATTACTTTTAAACATTGACCTTTCTCTTAATTTTTTCTATTCTCATTTTGTTTTGTTAATTAAAAAAAAATCAGTGAGAAAATGTTTAATTTTAGTTAATTAATGTTTTTGCTTAGATTGCACTACCGCTTTTTGCCTTTGCTACTGGAACAAGTCAGGGAAAAAAGCACTAAATGATGTGCCATGTGGAAGCACCATTTTAATTCCACCTGGATGAGCCTGTAAATGCTTCTTGTACTCTTAGTCCCCTTATATTACTTTGTTTTACAAAACAGTGAGATGATGCTGTTATGAATGGAGGCTTTGGAAGAAGTCTGTCACAGTTTCCACTGGAATTCAGGATAGTCTCCATCCATGTAGCCAAGTCTCTTCCTCTCTGGTTAAACAGTTCTGCAGCTTATACAAATCCTGCATTTTCATTCTATATGCTTCCTGCCAGATGCCTGAGAGTCTCTTCACATCACACACACACAGAGAGAATTGTACTGTGCATGATAAACCAGGGGTGGTTGCCCTGTTCATATGGCCTTCAGGATGAAGAAGATGACGGTTCTTGGTTTCCTTCATTTATGCTAGAAGGATTTAAACTGAAGCTGAATCCTGACAGGCACTTCCTGTCCTGCATACACACCCTTGTCAGAGAGCTCTATGGAAGATATCAAAAGAGGATTAGCAGTGCTAGGTGTCTGCCTGTCACTTGAGTTGAAAATCTCAGCGGCACTAGCTGGATTTTATTTTTCTAAATCTCTAGCCCACCACAGTGCATCAGCCTCTGAAAAACTTTACCGTGAATTCACACAAATGGTCATGAACAAAATTTTAGAGTCCCCATAAAAAATAATATTATAATGGTAAGGCAAAATACCCATTGGCCTCCACTTGCTCCATTTAAAAAAGAAGATTGAGAGAAGGCTATACTTGGTCTCTGGCCCATTGACTTGGTTCACACAATATGACAGCCTGCGGTGGTTTAAATTACTCTCAAATAACCCCTGCTGCCTGGGTACGCATGACATGACAACCCACAGCAAGCCAGGCACCTGCAGATTGCCATGCAAAAATGGTGCCCGTAGATAAATTAAGCCATGGGGGGTTGTTGTGCATGTGGATCAACCCATTGTTTCCCACAAGTTCCCAGATAGGTAGAGGACCTCCTCCCTAAGATGTTCTATCTCATAAGATCTCCACAATCCCTACAATTACCAAATGCCCAAAGCATCCAGATCTCATGCAGTTCCTGGATGCTATAGCATCTTGTTGTTGCATGGACTCTTTGACATAATACGTACCAGTCTTTGTGTTGAGCAGCAGTCCACACTCATTTGTGCTTCCCGGAAGACTAATCCCCCAAGACTGAACTGGGCCATCCACTCACGTCTCCACTTTCCATTAATAAGTTCATACTAGAGTTGTATGACAGGACTACACTAGGTTATCTATATAATCTCTTCAGGACAGATCTAGGAACAGGGTCCTAGATTCCTCTTGGATCTTGTTGATTGATTCATGTCCAGAGTATTATGTACATACTCAATTTCAATGTAATGTAGGGTAGCCAACTTTCGTTTTGGCAATGTTCCTGAAACCTTAAGAGCTATATAACATAAAATAATCTAGTTCGCATAGTGTGCTTATGACACAATGGGAAAAGCTTCACCTGCTGCACTCTGTAGGAAGCTGGCACCTTTATCACAGTCCATCATGCCAACAGTTAGTTTGTGCCATTCTAAGCAACTGTTTTCTAGAAATGCATACAGGCACTTACATGTTTTGCCTTATGGAGGCAAAATATACACCATTTCCCCTATGCTTTTCTAGCAAATAGAGTTGTTTAGGATGGCATATAACAACGTCTCTGACCATTGGTCAGGTTTAATTCTTGAATTACCCACACATTTGGATTAATGTTCATTCCTCCAGACTTGTTTTTCATCATCTTGATTATGATACCACCCTTCATTAGTAATTCACAGGGTAGTGTACAAAATTAATTAAAATAACAATTAAAATAAAATACAAAGGTAAAAACAAACAAAAGATCAACTCAGCTACAGTAGGTATTAAAATCAACACTTGTCTTTTTAGCAGGCATCAAAACAGCATCAAGGATGGAGAGAATTCCAAAGACCGGGTGCCACAACAGAAAAGGCCCTCCCTATGGTTACTGTCAGAGGTACCTGAGCTGGTGATAAGACAACCACAAGGATTTAAACTGTAAATCTCAGTGCCTAGGCCAGTTGATATGGAAAAAGATGTTCCTTCAGATAGTCTGGTCCCAAGTTGTTTAGAGCTTTATATGTCATAACATCACTTTCAACTTAACCCCATAATGTATTGGCAACCAATGCACTTCTCTGAGAAAAGGTGTGACACGCTCATGATGGGAAGCCCTACTCAGCAACCTCACTGCTGTATTCTTCATTAGCTGCAGTTTCTGGAGCAATCTCAAAGGAAACCCCACATGGAGTTCATTGTGTAATCTAATCTTGAGGTCACCCGTGCATGGGTCACAGTGACCACACTCTCCTTGTCCAGGTAAAAGGCAGTCCTAGTCACTGAGTCCACCTGAGCCTCTAGTGACAAATATAATTCAAGGAGAATCTCCAGATTACAAGCCTGAACCTTCAGAGGGGTGGAACTCTGTCCAAAACAAGTAAGGCACCTAATTCCCAGATATCAGGATTCATCCTCAGCTTATGGCCCTCACCCAGTCCCATTTCTTCCAGACACTGAACTAGGGCCTGCATAGTCATGCCTGACTCAGATGTCACAGAGCTGGGAGGCATCAATCTACTGATGGCACCATGCCCCAACATCTTCCTATAGATGTTAAAAAGCATTGGGGACAAGATAGTACTCCACGACACCCCACAGTACAAATGCCAGACTTCCAGTCAACTAATGAAATTCCTTGATGCCAGTCCTGCAGGTAGGAGTGGAACCATTGCAATACAGAAAGCTTTGGCTATTGGGCAGTATAGAAATGCAATAAATAAATAAATAAATAAATACAGTGCTTCCCATCCCTAAACTACAGATCTTGCCTATGAAGATAGCATAGTTGATAGTATCAAAAGCCACTAAGAGATCAAGGAAAACCAACAGTGTCACACACCCCTTGACTCTCTCCCAATAAAGAGGGCAACCAGGGCTGATTCTGTCTTAAAACCAGGCCTGAACCGAGACTGGAAGGGATCTAGATCAGGGCTGAGCAACTTCAGAGCTCCAGGGCCACTTTCAACCTTCCTCCCATAGGCTGCACTCCTGTCACCACCACTGCATCGATGAATTCTGTGGCACAGCAACAACAAAAAGGATTGGCGGTTTGCCACCAAGAGTTGCCAGCAAACCACTACGGAGCATTAGGAAGGCCAAATTTAACTTGAAAGCAAGCTAAATCTGGCCTTTCTGAGGCTCTGTATCAGTTTGCCAACACATCTGGAGGACAGCAGATTGGGGAAGGCTGCTCTAGGCTTTTAAAACAGCCCTTGGATACTGTGACTGTGAGAGCACTACGTGAGCTGTCATTTGCACTCAGTAATCACTCCTTTGGTCTTCTTATTTTTGAATTTTGAAACACTTCTATTTTATTAAAGAATAAAATAAAAACAATTATCTCACAGATATGTCACAGTAGTAAAGTCTCCCTTATACAAAATATTTCATTAGCTCTACTGAAGCAGCTTGGCAAGAGCCTGAGCAGTGCATAAAAGTTCAGTTAATAATACTGTCTCCAACCACGTGCCGTCTGATTATCTCTTAACCATGTTCTGGCTAGAGGCCCGGCAGCCCAACCCAAACTCTTACTCTTCCCTCAGTTGGCATAGTGACAACTGAAGCATAATCACCTACACGGCAGAAAGATTTGTAGTACATCAAGGGAAAAACCTGTTCTTCTTTTCTACTGTTCCTTCGTTGTTGTTGTTTAAAAAATACACCCATAACTCTTTTTTTGTTTCCTTCTACCTTCGATGGTGGAACTCCGTAAACTCAAAAAGACGACTTGTACTCTGTAGACTGTACCAGCAAGACCTGAAGCAGACCTTATATTTTACACCCAGGAAATCAAGAGTTGGCAGAGCTCAGTGTTATTACGATATTTAAAACATCTATATCATTCAGAGATCACACTCATTTGCAGATGAGTATTTTACACGAAGAAGCATGCAAGTTCCTCACTTCCTTGTGTTTTAGAACAGTAGCAGAGAAACTTTGTTTTCCTGTTGGTAACCACATGCTGAAAGCGGGTGGGGCCAGAGCCAAAAGAGGGCATGGCTAGAACAAAAAGTGGAGGGGGCACCCCTTTTCTCCCTTCTGATGCCCCTTTCCTCTTGCTCTCTTTAATTCTCTCTCTCTCTCTCTCTCTCTGCCCAGTAGACTGCCAGAAGAAGGCAGATCATACTTGCCAGGCATCTGGATGAATCTCTTGCAGAGGGCTTCTGAAATTAGGCCCAGGTTGCCACTCATAAACAAGCCCACAATCAAATGAAAAGCAGCAAAGATAGTCTAAAGAGCCTGAACAAAATATTTAATAAATTAAACAGCAAAGGAACAAAATAATAATAATAACCCTCCTGAGAGCCAATGTGGTGTAGTGGTTAGAGTGTTTGACTGGGCCTCAGATGGTCCAGGTTCTACTTCCCATTCTGCCATGAAACTCAATGGGTGACTTTATGCTGGTTACTAACTCTTAGCCTAACCTACCTCACAGGGCTGTTGTGAGGATAAAATGGAGAGGAGGATCATGTAAGCCCCCTTGGGTTCCTTAAAGGGAAAAAAAGATAATATATGTAAAAAATAAAGTCTTCAAGTTCCAACAGAATGTAAGTAAAGATTAAAGAGAGATAGTTTTTCAGTGTGGCACCTCGATGTCAGAATTCTCTCTCTACAGAGCTTTGGAGCGTCATCAGATGGGGGAGGATGGTTCGCTGCTGTCACTTCTTCACCGCTGCTCCTGTGCATGCAGGAGGCATGTGGGAAGTGGATGTTGTCTAAAAGATGTGCAAAAAAAGTGAGTGGGTGGTGGTGAGTGTGCGATAAAATGCTTGTCTGATGAACCCTTTGGTCAGCTCCTTCTGTTCTGCATTTTAGGAGGCTAGCAAATACTTTATTTTACTGTCTTTTTAATCTGGCTTCAGTTTTTTTAATGTCCTGCTGCAACATACTAACACAGCTACTCCTCTGGAAATAATGCAAGAGACAACTAAAAGATGAGTATGAGCCTCCCCGAATTAAGCTGGGGGGGGGGGGCAAAATGATGGAAGAGAGGAGAACCAGGATCTAAACAAGCTCACCATATAATTTAAGGTCACTGTGGAAGTCTTCCAGGAAAGCAAGCCAGCACAGTAAGTGATGCAGCACGTAAGTCAAAAGGCTCGGATTGGGGGAATCCTCCTGTCCATCAGTATTCAAGCTCTTGATCTATTTGATATAGCTGATTCATATGAACCTACAAATGGTCTAAAATGTGGTTGAAGGGAATGCAGACTGAGCATCTGATAAAGTAGCTGTGTGATTGCTTCACTACTCAACCAAATCCTGACTTTTCAGAGTGAGCAGATAGTTTGCTTTGCCCCAACTTATAGAAATCTTTGTAGTGGTGCCACAATAATAATAAAAAATAAACATACATTGAAATAACTTGCCATAGGACAGAGCAATGCAGATTTCAAGCAACTTCATTACAAGGTCATTTGAATCAGTCTCAAGGAATGCAAGAGAACTGGACAAAGCAGATGCCACTGAAAAGTTTGCAATGGACTGATCGTGGATCCTGCCAACCTCACAATTTGAGCACCATGCACATAGGAAACATAAGATTATGTAAGTTCCATTTTTGCAAAGATAAGCGAAAGGAAAGCTGT
The DNA here is from genome assembly GCF_023053635.1 of Elgaria multicarinata webbii. Classification (NCBI taxonomy): domain Eukaryota; kingdom Metazoa; phylum Chordata; class Lepidosauria; order Squamata; family Anguidae; genus Elgaria; species Elgaria multicarinata. The sequence continues at coordinate 29,500,276 of NC_086180.1, read as the reverse complement.
TCGAAAGCCAGATTAGCTTGTAGCAGGAAGGACAGCTTTCCCTACTGCCCTTGGGGCAGCAGGCATTTATTTTTTAATGGATTTGTGCCCTTTAATTAAGGCATTAGAATGAAATCCTTTTGAAGCACTGTTGTGTTTGTCTTCTTAAACCCTGTTATCGGTCATAGACCAGTGAATGTGGTGGTCAAGTACACACAGATGAAAGATGAACTTGGAACACACATGAGCCAATATCAGAAGCAGAAACAACTCCTCTCCCCCAACAAGACAGTTTGCAGATGTTCAAGACTATGTGCGCAAAGTCATTGTGCGGTAACTTTTATAGGGCCAACTTTTGCTGATGAAAGAGTAAACTGTCAAGCTATTCCAAAAGCAAAAGTGTGAATCATTGTGTGCACCCTTCACCAACAGATATTGGTCTTTTAAAACCTCCCTCTGTGATGAACAACATGCTAGCTGCTGCATTTGTTTATTTGTTTGTTTAAATATTCCTATCCTACTCTCAAGGAGGTTTGGTCAAGATATATAGGAATTGGAAGACATCCAAAGAGCTTCCAGCTTTCCTGACTTTGTGTCTAGGCTTTTAACAGCACCCTTACATGCTAAAATTAATTAATGTGAAACTTTTCCCACTACATGTCTTCATAAGACAAAGCCTTTTAGATGCTTAGTTTTTGGATACCAGGCTCCTGCTAAATGCACAAGAGCAGTATTTTTTAAAAAATAAATAAATCAGTAGCTCAACTTGGCAATGACCCAAGATAAACAAACATTCAGTTGGATCCAAAGAAGGAAAATAGCCATTAGCTATTAGATTCCTGCATAAGAGCTTGCACAACCATTCACAAACCAAAGTGGACAAATCTGTCAATTTCACTTACTGTTCCCCCTCCCCACATTCTTAAGTTAAATTTGCCCTGTTTCTTAGGGTGACCATATGGAAAGGAGGACAGGCCTCCTGTATCTTTAAAAGTTGTATAGAAAAGGGAGTTTCAGCAGGTGTCATTTGTAGGCATGCAACACCTGGTGAAATTCCCTCTTCATCACAACAGTTAAAGCTGAAGGAGCCCTGTCCTCTTTTGTATCTGGTCACTCTAGTATAGCTCCTGCAATTTTAACTGTTGTGATGAAGAGGGAATTTCACCAGGTGCTGCATGCCTATAAAGGACACCTGCTGAAATTCCCTTTTCTAGGCAACTGTTAAAGATACAGGAACCCTGTCTTCCTTTCCATATGGTCACCCTTTTGTTTCTGCATTAGTTTTTGAGGTTTTATAAAGTCTGCACAATAATTCATAGGCATTTTCGTGCATATTTCTCCTAATATATGTATGTTTTTATGTGATTGCTTAACATATTTTTTTGTAAGCAATTCCCCCTAATTTAATACTTTTTTGCATATTTTCACTAGGATACATATTTTTGTGCACCTACTTTTATTGGAGAACAGCTTTGCAAAATTTGGAGAATTGCAAATATCAAAGTATAACTACATTACAGTTCACAGATTGGTTTGGGAAAATTCAGAACGCATCACTTCTTGTTAGAGAGCTGCACAGACAGGAGAAGCTGTCAGGAAGCCTGTTCTAAGCTTTCCCTTCAAACACCTCATTCTTGCAATCCAGGCATAACATTTCTTTAGGCCACTAGAAAGTGTACTGTTGAAGCAACCTAATTACAAATGTTGCAGTCTTTGGATTTCATACGTAATGGCTGTTTATTTTTAAGCTTCCATATTTGGACCAAGTAATGCCGCATCCATGGATCTGCCTGCAGCAATGTTTTATGGGCAGATATAAAACTAAGAAATGGACGTTTATTGTGAGAAATGCTGGCACAGCCTCAAGTCAGGTGGGACTAACTGGCGCCGCTCTAATTGAGTAAACATATTAATAGGGCAACCAATGTGGTGACCCTCTGAGGGGAACCTTCAAAGCTACTGGCCCATCCATCATGGTATCATATTTTAACAGATACATATTCCTTAGGAACATCTGCTTCCAAAGTGATGTCTAGCTAGGATTGCCACATTTTCAAATCGCCCCTGATACACATGATTCTTTCTAGAACGCTGTGCAGCAATAATTGGAAAGTGGCCAACTAGTAACAAATGTTTTGGAGAAAACTGTAGCATTACACACAGCCATCCAATTTTACATTGCATCAATGTAAAAAAAGAAGACAGGAACTTAAGAATTGCCTTATTTTATCAGACCAAATGGCCATTTGGGAGCAATGGCTGAAATGGGGGTGGAGAGTGTGGCTGTGTCAGTGGAGGTGAGCTCTGTCAGAGAGGTGACACGTTTGCAGTATAGGCACCAGGTATGTCCATGGAAAATTCTGCAGGTGTAGATCTACTGCTGATGGTGTTGCTACTGGCCCAGATATGGGGTGTTCTTTCGCAGCCAGAGATCCACGAGATCTATTGGCAGCTCATTCCCCCAACATGCCCCCAGATTGCTTTCCAAACCTATGAGAGCCTTGATGAAAAGGACAAAACACTGGAATGGGAAGGGCAAAAAAATCCCTCCACAGCTCCTGCCCTGGCTGATGTAAGTTTTCAAGGTGCTGGATATGATGGCAGCTCTGTCTGCAGCAGACCTCACACCCTATTCCATGTTCGTAAGAGTTCATGATTCTGTCTCCAGCATTGTCCAGCCAAGTTATCATAACTAATAGACACTTGTTGACCTTTCAGCGCTACTACGGACAATAACCATAAGTCAACTTTTTCTCCATTACAGAGATATTCAAACTTTAATGTTCTTTAGATGCTTATCAGGGATTTCTCACTAAGATTTCTCACAGTAATGGAAGAAAAAGTATTCCTGTTAAGGCAGCTTGAAAGATATGACAATAAGGTTTCCTTATATTCACGTTTGAGAAAAGATTGTATTAAATTAATACTCTGATGGTGTATTATTCCACATAAGTTGAAAAAGGTGATTAGTGGCTATAACTCTTTTGGAATGTGGGACCTAAACTGGTACATTTTGCCACAAATAGGAAATTTATAAAAATCCATTTTAACATATGCCTCAGTCTTCTACTTATGCATTCCAAAAAATATAGCGACAAAATGTGAAGACTAAATAGCATATGTGACTACTGTTGCCAGGATCCTTAATGCAAAATGGTGTTAAATATTACTGAATGGGAATGCAAAATATTTAATCTGTTGCAATGGCCAAAGTGGTCAATTACAGAATAGTGATATAAGGGAGACACAAAATGAACTCTTTTGTTTTTCCAATGGTGACTATTTATTTATTTATTTATTTATTTATTTATTTATTACACTTATACACCACTCCCATAGCCAGGGCTCTCTGGGCGGTTTACAGAAATCATTGTAATCATTGTAATCATTGTAATAGTAGTAGATCTACTGGTCCAATGCATGTATTATGAATTACATATATTTAAAACATGTTGGTTTTATGTATATTGTGCAGTCAATGTGCATTTATTTATTTATTGCATTTTTATAATACCCAATAGCCAAAGCTCTCTGGGCTGTTCACAAAAATCAAAACTACAATGTAAAAACACAAGACAAAAGTACAATTAGAATAAATTCGAGCTGCAATACAAAGATTAAAAATACGAATTTAAAATACAGATTTAAAACAGCGAAGTTAAAAGACTAAGATGATAAAATGTTAAAATACTGGGGAAATAAAAGAAAATGTTTTATAAAGCACAAGATGGCAGATCCCTGCCCCATGAGCTTAAAATCCAACATTTGATGCAGAGGAAACAGCAGAGGAAAGGGTGGGAGATGGGAGATGGGGTAGACAGGGGAAGATTGCTGATTTCAGTTTCATGTGTGTAGACTACATTGCAAAACAGCTTCACAGAAAACATGGGTTTTCAGGAGGGATTTGAAAAAAAGCAAGAAGGGTGTCATCACTTCTGGAAGGCAGTTTCAGGCATAAGGGACAACAGGAGGGAAAACACAGATTTATTTGAATGAAAAGAAGTTCTTGGCTCTGTCTTGACGGCACTGCGTAGACGCAGCAAGGCCTCCGGCTCCTGCATTTACACTCCTTCCTGGCATCTGCACAGACAGGAAAGCAAGTGCGGAGTTGCCACTGCTGCCATGCTGAGCACTGGGGGCAGGATGGGGGATCAGGGTGGTACGAGGCAGCCAGAGGAGGACAAAGAGAGGGACGCACGGCGCCCAAACTGCCTCTCCTCCCTCTGGCTTCCCAGTTCTCCCCCTCCTGTTTTTTATTTTTGTTTTATCTGTAAAGAAAAGAAATGGGGGAGGGGAAGAACAGGGCCTGTTCCTTCCCACCCACCCATTTCTTTTATCTGTAACTGCAAAGCTTCGTAGTTACAGATAAACAATTTTTTTAAAAAATGGTGGGGAGAGGAACAAGCCCTGTTTCTCTCTTCCTCCCGCACAGGGCTCTCCTGAACTCCAGGAGGTCTGCCCCCTTCCCTGTCCAGCCCATATTGACCAATCAGGGGGCACCATTGGCTGTAACATGCATCCACAACCAAAAAAATCAGGGTAAGTGCCTGACTTTTTTTCAGTGGAGTTTCTGGGTTTTGCCCCTGGGTAGCGTCACAATGGCGGCTACATCATGTAGATGAACTGCCGCTACTCCGAATCCACCCTAGGGCAAACCCTTTGTCGAGACAAGCCCCTTGAGATAGCTGAGGGTAGAGCTGGAAGGCCATACAGTTGTAATAACACAAACACATATGCATTTTTGAAATTGTACATATACACAGTATGCATTTAAAATTACGTAATAACTAGCACACCATTTCCCTTGTGCCAATGTATTCTATAATTAAATTATGCATTGCATAAAGAAAATACTTTTTGTTGTTTATCTTCAATCGATTAGCGAACAATTTCATTGACTTAGTCCTACCAATCTGAAAGTTAGAATAATTCCTCTCTTTTCACTTTCTCTAAAAGGCTCATAATTCTTTCGTAGATCAGTATGATTATTAATAAACTTTGGCTCTAATCCAGCTCTGGTCATGCACTCTAGTTAATGCACGACTAGTTGCCCAAGAATGTAGAGAGAGTTTTGCATTTGAATACACATTGGGATGTGCATCTCATTCGAAGAACTGCAATGCAGATAGACAGTAGCTTCATTTGGTGCACATTCAAATAAATGCACACTTGAACATCATGAAATTTATGCCACCACAAATGTATGGCTGCTTATAGATGTGAGCATTCGTTTTTTAGTAGGGATGTGCTCCGCTCCGATTAGAAGCGGAGAATCAGAAGCGAATTGGCCTGCTCCACCTTGCCCAGAGGCGGAGTAGAAGCAGACCGGGGACCCGTAGAAGCACGGTGAAGAGAAGCGCCCATACGCGGACCGCTTCTCTTTTCGTGGACCGATCCGATCGCCATTTTGAAAAATTTCGCCCATAGGATTGCATTGCGGAAAAGAATAGGGGATAACTGTGTTGTTTTTTAAGCTATCTTTCTGAAACTTCTTGTGCTTAGAGAGTCATGGCTGGGGGTCATTTTGAGCCTACTCTCAGCTCTCTGCGTGCTGCAGTTCGCTTGCTAGAATTTTTGGAAAAATTGGGTAAAACAGTGGGGAAAATGTACCTTTTTCAAAGGGCTGAGGGGCAGAGTCAATTCCCGGTCATGATCACATGATCCCAAAGTTGGAGGAGGGGATAGGCAAAATGGGTAACTTGGGATTCTGGGAACTTCTCTTTCTTATTCTGAACGGACTTTTCCCAGTGTTTTTTAAAATAGTAGGCCCACCAAATGTACAAACACAACCTGAAATCATATACTAAGCCAATAATAAGAGATAGAAAACACAGCACTGCTACCCACCCTAACTTTGGGGAACAACTGAATAGATGTGGTGCAAGGGGATGAGCTCCCCTAGGGCATGTGGACATGCCCAGTGCACTCTCTTGACCTTGGAGGATCATCAGAGTCCTCCAAAGGTAAATCACTGGAGAGAATGCCTATCATGAGTTGAAGTGAGCATTTGCTTCTTATTAAAGACTGGTACCTAGACAGGACCAGTCAAATTGGCAGATGATTCCCCCTCCCCTTGGGCACGTCCACTCCCCTCTTACTGGTAAAAGACAGATATAACCTTTTTAAAAAAATTCTTCTTGTTGTTTATTCAGCAACACTGCTGCTTTTAATTCCACCCCTCCTTTGTTTATTTATTTATTTATTTATTCCATTTTATATGCATTACTGGCTTTGAAACTATCCTTGGCTCACTTCCTTGTGCCCCCAGAAATGTCTGCTGCCTGCCTGCCTTCCCTCCCTCCTCCCCTGCCCACCTCGCAGGGATGGTTTTTGTGTGTCTTGCTTTGACTAAGGGGAGAAGTCCTTCCTCTGCTCAAGTTCCAAATCAATTTTTCAAGTGTGGAAGAAGATTCATATTTAGGTTTATCTCTACTCCCCAATTCATGGTATGTTGGGATTTCCTTTGAAATAGGCCCATTGAGCTGTCTTCAGCTTTAAATCCCTGAGATACTGCGGTGTCCGACTTTCATAAATTCCCCAAAAATCCGGGGATGATGGGATTGGCTTGAAACTTGGCATCCATGTGGACACATGGGTAAGCTGTCATAGGACCGAAGGTGAGGTTTCTGACATGCAAATTGACGTAGTTGTAAAATGGGACTTGATTTGGGGTGAGTTAAAAGGTTTAAGCCCCGCCAAAAATCAAGGGATGATTGGATTGCCTTGAGTCTTGGCGTGCATGTGTATCATGGTGCCGAGTTTGAGGTTTCTAATGTGCAAATTGATGGAGCTATCAAAAGGGGTGTGAATGGGGTGCCCGATTTTCAAAAATTCCCCAAAAATCAGGGGATGATGGGATTGGCTTGAAACTTGGCGTGCCTGTGTATACCTCCATGAGGTGTCATGGTGCCAAACTTGAGGTTTCTAACTTTAACAGAAAAAAGTTGTATACTTTTTTAGCTTTCCATGCAAGCCTATGGGGGGGAAAACAGAGCTCCGATCCAGAGCAGAGCGGACATAGGTGGAGCGAAGTAGCCCGATCCGCAAATCACGGATCTGGAAGAGAAGCGGAGCGGGGGGTCCATGCACACACCTATTTTTTAGTATATTTGAATTAGAAGATAGCACAGAGATTTATTTCTGTTATTGAACTACAAGAATTCATCATAGACTTAACCAATAAAATATTGGTAATACCTACATCAAAATTTGCCTTCTACAGTTTACATAGGTTTGATGAGTTACATTTCCCACCACCATCATCACCACCACCACAGATAGTGGGTGCATTTTTTACCTCAGAGCAGGCATTTTCTTTCTCCTTCTTTGGAGGATTCCCTCATAAATTTAAGAAGAAAGTCTTTGCACAATGTCCTCAGGATAAGCAGAAGATGGATGAAATTAAAAAATGAAAGGTGACAGTTAATTCTTTAAAATCACAGCAATACTAATTTCTTTGTAACTACAAACCACACAGGTTTACCTTGTAGAGTAGATTAATTGCACCCTCCTTCAGATACTTCCAGGGAATTTCAGGCTGTCTGTTAGCCTTTTAAAAATACTTCTGCACCGTAGGCAATCCAGCCCACTCAACTGCTTTGTAGCCGTTTCCTCTGCCCTGCACATATTCCCTGCATGCTTCAGGGCTAAATCAGTCTCTCTCAATAATCTGGCTCCATCTGACTTTATGCCACACACTATGCGATCTTTAATAAGTTGGCCAGGTTTATGTAGAAATAGGCAACATTTCAGTTACCACAGTCAAAAGCTACTTGGCGCTTTAAGGATTAAGACCAGCACTTTGGATTGTGCTCAGAAACAAATCAGTTACTAGTTCAGTGTGGTCAGAATGGGGTCCCTTAGTATCCATTAGCAGTATGACTGGAGTACTTTGTACCCATTGGCTTCTACATGGAGAACATTACAGTAAAGAATCTGGATGTTTTCAAGGCTAGGGACAGGAGAGAAATTCCATTTTTTCACAAATATATTTAGAAATGGGATAGGGGTGGGTTTAAACAAATGTAAATGTGGAAGAAACCGTGACTGACAGATTTCTCCATTCAGGCTCGGGGCTTTGAGCATTTATATCTGGATTTGAATCCCTATGTACTCAACTATGTTTTTGGTGCTGACTTAGACATGCCACATCTTTCTGTTCTGAAAGTCCTCTTATCTTTCTTATCAATTTGGTCTTTATAGATCCCAGCACATGGTTTTCTCTGGCTGCATATGCGCTATTGGAAGCTGCCTGGCCCAAGAGCCTTAAGGACACCATAGTATTCTTCACACGAGTGGCATGCTCATGACTGGCCACTCATGGAAGTTTGCAGGTCCTTTTGATGATGTCTTCAACCTACTGTACATTTCCCACGCCTTCCCATGGTTATTCCATTCTAAAACAAAACAAAACTGGGTACCTCAATTCTTCTGAAATATCACAGGATTTCCTACCATGTGCACCGAAGTTGCAATACAAAGCACCCATTAGAGGGTGCTGTCCCATTCAAGACTATGAGCACTGAGAGGAGGGGAAGTTTTCAGTAACAGACCACATAGTTGCCCCTCTCTGCCCATGTAATGCAGCCTATTACAACTGTGCAAGAGAAGCAGGAAGCAAAGCCGTGGCAAGGCAACACAATTTCCCCTTAATCTAAAGAAGCCGTTTGCCTGTTTGTGTCACTTTAAGAAGTTCAGCCTGGCACCCTGTAAAATGGCATACCTGGGAAGCTTGCACTTCAGATTGAAAAGTGCAAGAAGTTACAGTAACTGAATGTAGCTCACTAGCATATGATCACATGCTCATGACAAGATTCAGCAATTATATTGTATTTTGTATTTGTGTTTTTAAAGTGTTGGTTGTTTTATTATGCTCTTCATGGTTTTAATTTTTGTGAACCGCCCAGAGAGCTTCGGCTATTGGGCGGTATAGAAATGAAATAAATAAATAAATAAATAAAAATATAACTCAATCAGCCACACTAAGACTGGGTAGCTCTTGATAGAACTATGCACATCAATCAGGAAGAAGGCATGAATACATCCCAGGCAGAGTCACATATCTCCAAGGTGTTATGTAGGTTGGGCAGAAGTCTCAGACTTAAGTACAGCAAACCTCAAAATAACCCAGCCTGAGTAGGATTGGACAAAATAAAAAACAAGGCATCAAAAGGAGTACTCTTATAGTAGTCATTTCACCCAGAGTCATAGTTCACATTTCCCTACTATCGCTTTGCGTCCTGCTTCTCTCCCACAATAGGGATGAGCAACTTCCTCTTTCTTCACACAGGGAAGAAAAAGGAAGCAAGTAGTGATCATGTGGCTGTTTTTATAGCACAGCTTCTCCTGCACACAGCAGGAAATGGCACCAATTATTGTCAGAGCCAAGAAGAAGCGGATTTTCCGGGTCTTATTTTGTAGTGTGAAAAACAACAGGAGAAGCAGGAGACGCACCAGGAGGATTGCTGTGCCATCAAAATGACCCGTGAAGATCCGTGAGTGGCCAGTAGCGAACATGTGATAAAAGGCTCATCTGAAAACACTATTAGAATGCCAAACCAAGACTCTGGTCTGCTGTCATTCAGTCTCCATGATCACAACCCTTTCCCCATCTACATTGAGGAAGGTGAAAAACTCCACCCACATTTCTTTTGTGGTCATAAGGAGAAAGCTGTTCTAATACACACCCACAATGAGCAACAGTAACACATTATCTTAACCTGATTGATATCATATAAGTATGGGAGGAAACTAAATCAGCATTAAATGCATTCAAGCTCCAAGGCTGTTCTTTTCTGAGATAACATCAGATATTAGCCACAAATACTTTGCTCTCGTTATACTGATCTTGACAGTAATCATTTTTAATTACGTGTGTGTGTGTGTGTGTGTGTGTGTGTGTGTTTATAACATGCTAAAATGCGCAAGACTTTTAACTATTTAATTTAAGGTTTTGGGTCTTTGGAAGTTAGGGTCTTTAAGGTTCGACATTTTTCACTTTCACTCCTCACAAAATTGCACCCGTCAGTCCATTACTGCTGGATGGAACTGTAGCTATTATTTTGTCAACATGGATATGATACAGTATCATAAGCCATGGTTAGTTTCAGGTTCACCACTACCTTGGAGCTGGATGGCTGTCAGTGGCAGAGTGGTGGTGCTGAGTCCCAGATTTGTAAAATTCCCTCTTCAACACAGCAGTTAAAGCTGCAGGAGCTTTACTAGAGTGACCAGATACAAGAGGGCAGGGCCCCTGTATCTTTCACTGTTGTGTTGAAGAGGGAATTTCACCAGGTGCTGCATGCATACAAATGATACCTGCTGCTATACAACTGTTAAAGACACAGAAGCCCTGTCCTCCTTTTCATATGGTCACCCTATGAATCAAAGCACAGGCAAGCAGTCAGATATGTTACACAGTCAAGAAGCAGAGTCAAAAAGTCCAAGGGTCAATAGGGCAGTGCTTCAATTACAGGGCATGGTCCTGGAGGCAAGACTAACAACACAGGAGCTACAAAAATAGCATTGTTCCCAGCACTGCCTAGCCATACACTGAAGGCTTTTAACACCAGAGCCTGCTGAGCCCCATCCAGCGCTTAGCTGCAGTACATCAGAACTCTCTGGTCAGAGCCCTACTCGTGAGGAGTTGTTTTCTCATTAGGAGCCCTTTTTTGTAGTCAGGCACTTCTTATAAGAGCCCTGCTGATTTGACTCTTAAGGTATGACACCCTCTAGGACTGGGGTGGGTGGGTCATTCAGCCTGTTTCTGAAGCAGAGCTCCCTTCTTCCTGTGGGGATGGATTCATCGTTCTTTCCTCTGAGAGTCCAGGCTCCTGCAGGTGTCCAGATATAGACGGTTTAATGGGATCACCTGTCCCTGGGAGCTTCAGCACCTTGGAGAAGGAGGTACTCTCCAGTAGAGGTATGACAGGCAGGGCCAGATGCAGGTCACTTTGTATATATGGATCCCCCATTAACACATGATGGGAGCTTATCTATAAGAATTATAGGCCTTTAAGGATTTTGTTTTTTCTTACTGTACCAGTAGCCCTTGGATACAATCATCAGATAACTATATATGATTATAATTACCGCAAAGGTTAAGGTCTATTGTAATTTAATGGTTAATGCCCATTATTTTTGTTTTTAGCTGCTTACATTGTTTTAGTTTTTCTATGTTAAATTTTTTAGACTACTTTTTATTATGTTGTATTTTCTGTTTTTGAATTGTTGTAAACCATGCATAGAGCTTTGGCTATGAGCTGGTGTAGAAAATAAATAAAAAAATAAAATTGCAGGCATGTAGAACCTCAGGCCCAAGGGCCAAATCCAGGCTGCTTAGGAGCTAACTCTGGTGCACTAGGGTTCCACAGGTGGCCAAGTTCCCTTCCCTTGTCCCCACCCCCTTCCTCCCAAACACTTATCATTTAGTGGTTTCCCAGCTTTTATGCAGATCCCAGCCCCCCCTTTTAAAAGGTTGCAATGTCTCTCCTAAGACTTAGCTATTGGCAGTAAGAGCTTTAAGCTAAAATAGGCTGGTCCTTTGGGGACTCCACCCCTTTTGGCTTTGGTCCCGCCTCTTTTGTGTTTGGCTCCGCCCACTGCTCTAATACAACCCCATAGAGCTTCTCTGAAATGGACCTTTTTATTCTCCCAGTATTTTAACACTTAATTTTAACTTAAATTTAAATTTTACTGTTTTAACTCTGTATTTTAATCTTATATCAATTTTGCTGCGTGGTTTTATCCTGGTTGTGCTTTTTATACTGTATTTTGTAATTGTGCTTTTAACCTGTTGGTTGTTTTATTGTGGTTTTAATTTTTGTGAACCGCCCAGAGAGCTTCGGCTATTGGGCAGTATAGAAATGTAATAAATAAATAAATAAATAAATATGGCCCTTGGGCTGAAAGAGGTGTTGCAGTCCTGGTCTATTGCTTGCTCTTCTAAGGAAATGTTAAAATTAAAACAAATAATAGTAAAATAATATTACATCTCAAGGTAGGTACATGTTCTCTATCTAACACTGAACCCAAATGCTGGCAGTTATGATGGTGTATAAAGGTTGAAAAGAAAATGGGATACATACATTTGTTGGAGATTTGAAGGCAACAACATTAGCCATCATCCATGAATGAAGCAGTACCTACTACTTGGGGGGAGTTGAAAAAAATAATATTTGATCAAATTTGTCCAATGAAAATTTGGAGCACTTCAAAAAATATTAATCAACTAGCTGTTCCTACTATGTCATCTACTGTCTCTCTTACAAAACTGAATGGAATCTGAACCCTTAAAATTACACTTCTTCTGATGGAGCGCTGACATGAATAGTCTTTTGGATTATGAGGAAACCAATCTAAAGGGAATGATTTATGAGTACTTATTCTTCAAAGCATGTGGACAGAAACAATGGATTCCATTGACACCAGCCCAAACTTACCAGTCTCTTAACTCAGAGAAGTAAAGTTATGAAAGGAAAAAGACCAGAAGTTGGACTGCTGATTGACCTGGAGCAATTTCTGTTCTGTGGTTGACAAATCCTTAAGTATTGTGCCTTGGATGTGTCATGAAAATACCACAGGAAAAAAATGTCTTGCCCAGGAGATCAGGAGAGCATGAGGCTAACTAAAGCAACTCCATAGTACATAATAATTACTACAGGAAACTCATGAAGGACTAATATTTTGCACATCTCAGAAATAAAAGAATTCTGTTTGCACAGTAGATGACTTGTAGTTATGCAGAACTCAGGGTCAGTCAGAATTGACAAAGTCAAGTGATGTAATTTGCTGTACATCATTAGTGAAAACTATATCCTTATTTATAAAAGAAATTTGCCAAAATCCACCAAGCCAAAAACATAATTCTACATGGCTGGGAAGAAAACCTCTGCCTGAATCTCTCCTTCTACAGCTCTAAACCCTTTTATATAGTTTAACCAACTCCCATCTTCAGCTTCTTCCTCCAGGAAGGAAGGAGGTTATGTCTGCTTCTTTAAGCACATAGAATTGTGATTCCACAGTCAGCCTACCCTGTGACAGATTCATCTTGCTGATAAGTACTAGGACAGGATTTCCTATGTCACAGCTTGAATATCTTAAACCTATTTCAAATCACCATATTATTTCATACCATCTTATTAATCCTATTTCATATCACCACTGATCGGGTCTATCTGGTTTAGGGGTGACATATTTTTCTGACCTCAATCTTGATTTGCTGCTGTGAAACAACCCAGGGTTCATAAGCCAACAGCCAACCTTGGGTTAGAATAGAATCATAGGTTGTTGCTGGCTCATCATCCATGTTTGTTTGGGAGCAACAAACCAGGGATCCCAAGCTTGGACCACATTAAGCTATCCCTTCCTGGTTAGTTTTATGCACTGGCATGAAAGGAGGAGTGAAGCAGAAGCGAATGGGCTCCATGCACTAGCATGCTGTTCATTCACAGTAAACCACAATAAGCCAGGACTTCTGGCTTTCTGTTTTGTGAAAATGCAATAAATGTATCAGAAGGTAGTTACACTGTCCTGATGAAGGCAATATAAAACAGCATACCTCCATCCAGAGGTAAAAATGTATGGGAATGAACAGATAGGTTCAGAATACTGAGAAAACATTAATATTTTCTTGAGATTCATCACTGAGTTTAGAGTTTCGTGTTATGTTATGAGATGTCTGTCAAAACACATAATCCAGTCTTATGTCTGTCACTTGCCAGTTTTCATAATATCCGGTGAGCTTTTGGTGTCCCTTAGGAGCTAGAGAAAGCCTCACAAACTCCCATTGACCATATTTAATGCCAACAGTAGGGTCTATGTTTAGGTGTAGTCTAACCTACGTAACCACTTGCAGCTCTATAACTTTGCAACTAAAGCCAACTCATGATACCTTTGTGTAAATCTGTTTTAAAAACAAACTTCCAGCAAACCAAAAAGTACTAGTGCAACATGTCAGATGTGCTAATGTAAACATAGCTCTTCTTTTCCTTTTCTTTTCTTTTATATGTGGTGTGCTCAAATACTAAGATGGAGAGGATGCAGAACAGAGCATCTAACATCACCGCAGGTGGAAACGCAAAGAAATTTAAATGGTACTTAGATATGGATAAATATAATGCAGTTAAATATGTGGTGATACATTGTGGAAATTCAGGAGGGGGGAATATTACCATAGTAATGCTCTGTAGAACTGGCATCTTTAAGTTAAATATCATTTCAAAGTGATTTTTGGCTCAGTCTAATACTCGGCTCTTCTGAGGAAGGTTGCTGGATCCCACTTAAAAGTCTTATCCTGCTAGAGGAAGACCACATAACCACAAGAGACTTAATTTAAAAACAACATTCCAGTTGCAGATTATTATATTGCATTTACCAACAGGCCTGGCTGACTCTGTAACCCGTTAACGTCATAATTGCCATGAATGTTTTCATTTATTTATTTAAATTCAAAATGAGCATCAGCTAGGGCACTCACTTATGCATTCCCAAAAAAGAGGAAATGGGTTGTCAAAAAAGCATACAAATGAGGGTGCCAATTTGTATTTGCAAAATTTCAAGTATGGGTGAAAATTTAGAAATAATAACTATAGTTTAAATAGAAATATCTCACCATAGTGGAGAAGCCTGACTACTTGATCTGTGTACCAGCTCAGTCTGCTGTCCAGGTGCTAAATGTTGCTGGGCAAATTCAAGGCCTCTGTTTTTCCTCCTTTAAGCTTGACTCAGACTGGACATATATTCAAATAGAGGACTGTCCTCTGCCAGCTGTCTAAAATAGAGGACAGTCCTCTGTTAAGTAGGACACCTGGCTACCCTAGGATCAGCTCTGTTTCCCACTCCTAAAGGCTCCCAGGCCCAGACACAGAGTTCCTCTTATATCTAATATAATTCTTGACCAAGGAAAGATCAAAGAAGCAAGCAACATGTGCAAGGTTGAGGAACCTTAGAAAGTAAAATGATGAATAGAAAATGGATCTTTTCACCATTTTAATTTACATTTCAATATATGCATGTCCTAAGAAGGCCTGGAACAAATTTACTTTGGGTTTCTACCCAAGTATTGGCAGAAACAAATATAAATTGTTACAGGCTGGCCCCTTGACTCTGTTTGCTAATCAAGACAAACCTTGTATCCCAGCCTTTGGAGAATGAAAGATACATCACGGTGACATATCATGGGTCAATTAGCCCTCAATATGCAGAGGCTGTCATGCGCTAAACAATCCAGTGGTTAACCCAACAACAAACCATTCGCACGGCTTGTTGGTTTATACATCACACTGCCAATCTCAGGTCACGCTGATCTGAGGATGTTTACAGAAACTGGAACCTGTTTCGCAAGCATCCCCATGAGCCATGGGTTAAGTAATCCACAATTTGCCTCTGTGATCTGCAAACCAGGTCTATATTCCAAAAATAAAGTACAGAGAAGGGAGCATGTGACACTTCTCTGGCTTGGGAGAAAGTGGAGATGTAACCAAACAATTCTTTTAAAATATATATATGCAACTTTGTACCTCTACTCCAGTACATGCAAAAGGTATGTACATAGAATTAAAGATAATAAACTTGTATAGGCCAAAAGATTATCTTCTCCATACCAAAATGTGGGATCACTAAACTGCCAGCTGATCAATATATACATACCAAACACAGACAGTGTTTTCTTGCGTAGGAGGGTAGAAAGGATAAACAAACTGCAGTTGCATTTCTGCTTTACTATATACTAATAATACAAAGTTCTCTCCGAACAAAATGAAAAGGAAGTACATGCACACCACTTTATTTATTTATTTATTACATTTATATATCGCCCCATAGTTGAAGCTCTCTGGGCGGTTTACAAAAGTTAAAAACAGTAAACATTAAAAATATACCAAATTTAAAACCATCAAAAACATAAAAACAACAGTATAAAAACAACTGTATCCATTTAAAAACAACAGTTCTGGGATCCACTAAAAAACAAACTTAGCGTTGTTAAATGCTGTTAAATGCCTGTGAGAAGAGAAAAGTCTTGACCTGGCTCCTGAAAGATAACAGTGTTATCTTGTGCTCCTGGGAGGAAAAGATGGGATATAAATGTAACAAATACATAAAATAAACAATTTGCTTCTATATTTAAATCTAAAGCATTGCTTTCCCCCCTAATAGAGATGAACACTCCACTGTCCTGATGTGAAGCAACTGGAAATTTCAGTTTGTCAGTGCCTGAAAAGTCCGAGAGCTCCAAGAGACAAATCACGGTTCCCCACTGTTGCTTCTCCACCCCTGCTTTTGTTGCTCAATACTTCTTCTTTCTCAGGGGGGAAAAAGAGGAAGTAAACAAGGTCCACATGACCCATTCAGGCCATTTTTATCAGGCTGCCTTCTCCTGCACACAGCAGGAGACAGCGGCAAGTTCCATCTCTAAAAATAAAACAGACTTACCAGGGCCTCTTTTTTTTGTCACAGGAAGAAGTCTAGAAGAGGTGGGAGACACACAGTATTCAGATGACGACGTCAATAGAACCTGCGAAAATCCGTGAGTACCCAGTAACGAGTGTGTAATAAAATGCTCATCTGATGACACTTTTAAGCAGCTCTACAATGGTTTGTTTGTTTTAAGTGCCATTTCCCTCTTCACTGTCTGATTCTGGGTCAGACAGTATAATTTCCATTCTGGGAATTTCTACTTTTAGAGCATCCTTCCCCAATCAGGTGCCCTCCAGATGCATTGGACTACAACTCCCACTGTCTCCATGATAGGAGTTGCAGTCCAACACATCTGGAGGGCACCCAGTTGGGAAAGGCTGTTTCAGAATTAACCACTGAGATGCCGCTACAGAGGGCAAATCAGCTCAGCACCTACAACACGGCAAGCCAGATGAATACATTTGCCATACTGTGCAGTGCCTGAAGCATTTTCACTAATGTCTTGCTGTGATAAAACTGCAGTCTTCAGAAATCTCCACAGCCTCTTGTTCAATTTTTATTATTATTATTTTTTGGAATGGTTTGCCTAATGAGTATGCTACAGATGTAACCTAATTAACACAAGCCACTCCTTTGACTGACTGCAGGGCAATTCTCTGACTCAGCAGAAGCTTTTAAAGCTTTTTAAATAAACACCACTGACTTGTTCCTTGCTTACACCTTAACCTGTTAAAGCCTCTTACACAGGCCTCAAGTTAGTGTTTCAAGGCATGTGGCTTCTTCACATTGAGGAACATGGTAAAGATTACTTGCCAAGGATAATCAAACCCAATAAACAGAGGTGCTTCTCATGATGTACTTTGTGAAGCACAATCCTATGGGTATTTTGACAGGAAAAGCAGCACAATTTGCCTACCCTGTGACATGCATCCCCGACAGAGCCCAATCTCCTACATCCA
The DNA here is from genome assembly GCF_023053635.1 of Elgaria multicarinata webbii. Lineage (NCBI taxonomy): Eukaryota > Metazoa > Chordata > Lepidosauria > Squamata > Anguidae > Elgaria > Elgaria multicarinata. The sequence continues at coordinate 29,482,922 of NC_086180.1, read as the reverse complement.
AAAGATTATTTGCCAATTCAGTCAATTTGGTGGGGCAGCGGTGGGCATTTCGTCCTTCACCTCAGTTGGCAAAATGTCTCATGTCAGGGATCCTGCAGGGTGGAAGGGAGGGATTTGACTTTTTAGTATACACACAACAAAGCACATTTCCCAATCAGGAAGGATTTTGAAGTCACAAGAACTGCCTTTTCCCAAAATATACTTTCCACAAGATGTACTTGCTGAAACCTGCATCAATGTTTGTTTGGGTGGGTAGGTGTTTCATTCTGTGTTGTATTGTTATTTTCTTATAACAATTGAAATTTCTAATAATTTTTTTTTGCTAGCTTAGTATATGATACTGGTATTGACAATATGGACTGGGCCAAATTTGTATATCTATATGCAAGTATTATATGTATGTTTCCTACGTAGTAATATACACAATGGCATTTGGTAGTGTAAATGATACATACCTGGGATTAGATTCATATTTAAGCTGAATCAATTGTGCTAGTGGGAATAGACTTCTCTCCCCTTCTTCCCACGGCATCCTCTCCAGCCCCTTGGAAGTGCTGCATGGAGAAATATGAGACCCTGCGAAATGAGGTGCGCTGTGGGCAGAGGGGCCTTTTGCAGGAGTGCTTTTTCTCAAGGAAGGCAGATCCTGGATCCAACTTATTATATTGCTTTGTTAAAGGTCACTAACTACTTTGCTTTTTTATTATTAATTATCTATTCCTAATCTTTTTGCAAAGACCTCAATCTTCCCCGTCTCCTGTCCCTCCCCAAAGGCACATGTATATATGCCTGCAAATTTAGAATTACACTTCATGCATCTGATGAAGTGAACCCTGGTCCACAAAAGCCAGAATAAATTTGTTACTCTCTAAATTGCCACAAGATTCTTGTTATTGCTAACTTGGCTACCCCTCTAGAAACTATTCATCAAACACAAAAACTATCATCCTAAAATGTATAAGATGGATTCACAACTATACATGCTATAGATATTGATGGATTAACAACTATACAAGATCCAGGTGCTATAAATATTGATAGATTAAGAAATCAAAAAGACAGAAAAAAGACAAAAAGACAGAAAGCTCTGGCATGGGCTGGTCCATGAAGTCATGAAGAGTCGGAAACGACTGAACGAATAAACAAAAAAAACCCCAACTTCTTTCCTTTTGGGAACTAGAACTGTGCTGGGTTGAATTTTATTTTTAAGTATGTTTCCCATAGTGCCCAGTTAGATGCCTCTGGGAAGCCCATAAACAGGGCCTGAGGGCAATAGCCCCTTCTCATGGTTTCTCCTCAGAAACTGGTATTGAGCTGGCTTGTACCACACAACCGTGGGGTAACTTTGCCATGGTTTGTTGTGTCATGTGAACCCAGGTGACAGTGGTTAGACAACCCTCAAATAACCCTAAAACAAGCCATGGGTTATTTGTTTGAGAATTAGACAACCCTCAATCTCTGTTGCCTAGGTTTGCCTGGCATGATGCAACAGCCCCTGCAGGTACATTAACCCATGGTGGGCTGTCGTGTGAAACAGGTCATTGAGTAGCATATGCTACTTCTGAATAGGGAGGTTTCATACAGCTTTCATGGCTAGCATCTTCCATAAATTTATCTAATCCTTTTTTTAAAGCCATCTAATCATCACTTCTTGTGGGACTGCAACTATGTGTCATGTGAAGAAGTACTTTGTTTTGTCTTTCATTGGATAGCCCCCAATTCTAGTATGATGAAAGAAACTTCCCTCTATCCACTTTCTTTCCACCCCTGCCCCCAAATAATAATGATGAATTGAACTGTACCATTTTTATATTGTAAGCCACCTTGGGAAGATCACCTTGAAATATATTAATTAAATGCAAATAATAAGGGGTGTTTGTTGTTGCTTGTCCAACTGGAGAAGGGGTCAGTTGAGATATTTGGTCACAATGCCTGTTGTTTTGGGACAACATCATTGTCTCCAGAGAACCCTAGAATGGTGTCTCATATTTATAAGAGGTATTCCTTGTTTTAGTGCTACATGCCAACTATTAATATTTGTTGGAGATTTGGATTTATTTATTTTTTAAAATTAGCAATATAATTTTATAGACTCCAACAGACTTTCTTCAAAAAAAATTATGATTGCTACAGCGATTGTGCTATTCACAATGGATCATCTCCAGATTCGTGAGTCTGTCTTCCATATTTATGATGATAAGTTCCGTTCGTTCTGTTTAAAAAAAAAAAAAGGACAGGGTCTGGGCAAACACGGAGAGGCTTTAGCATATCACACAAACCCTCTATGTTTTATCATCCAAAATAGGCCTCTCTGGAGCCAATTTAATGGGGTGTAATGTATACCAGACCCTTGCTGGAATAAGTCACGCTCTGTTCTCTTCTCTGATGTATTGCCAATAGGGAGCTCTATCTTGCTGGCTACGTTTCTATTCAGAGATGCAAATACAAAATTTAGCATCCGGAGACATTACGTGCATTTGTGACACTCTTTTGAAAAATATTTCAAGTTCCATAAATCAATAGATAGTCTAGGCACAATTCCAGACTTTTTCCCTTGTGTGAAAGGTAAAATATGTTTTTAACATTAAGGAACATTTATATTGCAAAATCCTAGGTTCAGGCTACATGCGACCATGGCAGATCCATGTGTTAAAGGCTCCCAGCCAGGCTGAGTTCCAGTATTAGACGCTGTCTAATGAAAAGGGATGTCAGGGGGAGGGGTCAGTCTGCTGAGAAATAAGGCACAGGCAGGGGGCAGGTTTAGTACCCCACCGCACCATGTGTGTGCCCTTTTTGTTCTTAAAATGTCCCCCTGCCCTTGATGTATGCAAGACTGGAGTAGATCCAAGCTTAAAAATTTGGAGTTGCTACTGAGTCTTAATCATGACTCTGGAAGATTCTGCCAGAATAAAACCAGTGGATGCCATCTTCACGTGCAAGTGACAAGGAGCTGCAGGTTTTTCAAACTTGGCAGAGTTTTAAAATCAATGTGGGGGTTGCATGTAGAAGGCTCTGCAGAACAGGAAATGATACCCCACCCACCCCCACCCACCAAAATATAATTACTAGAGTCTAATGTAGGAGTAGGCAACACTGGCCCCATTCTGAAGACACCTTAAACCATGTCTTTAACTACAGTGAATAAGGCTTTTTTATTTATTCACCATGGTTAAAACTGTGGTTTAAGGTGTCTTCTGAACACAACCCGGCTTTCTGGCTTAACCACCATGGTTAAAGCCATGGTTTAAGGTGTCTTCTGAATGGGGTCCATTGTGTCCATGGGCTCCATTGTGCCCCAAATACCTTCCTTTAGCCTCACTAAGGCATTCAACTTCCCCCAAATTTTATTTTGAAAATATTTTTATATTTCCTTAATAGCAGCTGGGATTGCTTCAAAGCAAAGTGGTGCTGCTCCTCTGGGCAGGTTACGCATCCTTTGTGAATAGCCATGTCCATCCACGGCAGTCATTTTATTGTTGTGCCTCAGACACTTGCTCAAATTTCTAGATGTGCCCACAGGCCCAAATGTTTGCCTATCCCTAGTCTAGTCTATCTGCAGGTCTGACATCCACACATCACTGATCAGGGTAGAATCTCTACATGGTGGCCCCGTAATTATGTCATAGCCACCGAAATCAGTTACTTTTACCTCAAAGTATATATGATAGATGTCAGATGTTTGTCTTGTTCTACCATACAAATGACACATTCAGATGCCTACAGTTAGACTGTCTTGCCTGCAGAGATGAGAAGAAAAACAGGGTCATTCCACCAATCCTGCTGAAAATCTACTTAATTTCTTCCTTTTCCCTCACCATCCTCTTTTCCTTGTGTGCCATGTTTTTTAGATTGTAATCCTGTGGGAAGGGACTGTGTTATTTTACTTATTGATTGTAAACTACTCTGGGAGCTTTTTGGGGCTTATTTTAAGTAAATGAACAAATAAATAAAAACTAAGTCTCAAACACAGTGGCATCTTAGCACACTATTCCTGGTCACAAAGTCAGATAGGAAGCCAAAGAATGGCCAAGAAAGCAAGGATTTCTTCAGAGAACGCTGTTAATCATCATATAATTGAGATCTGAGCACTCAAGGAGTGTTTCCTTTCCTGGCTTTCTGCTATAGAACCTCTAGGTGGCACTGTGATATAGCAGAATGCAAATAGACAACAGAAACTTATGCTTTCTTTCAGTTTCACAATTAAATGCTGCATTTTCCCTGCCTTAAAAAGCTTACTGAAAGTCCTGGGTAGAAGCAAAACTGGAGGGGTACAATGTCATCTAAAGAACCTGTAAACATCCATAAGCAGGGAATGATGAGTGCACGATGAATGCCTCATGTAGAAAATCCCATAGGCTGCTGCACAGGGAAATCCTGGGCCTGACCTGGCAGCAGTGATTCTACAATGTCACAGTTGACCATTCAGGACAGCCATGGATAGTGTGGACTGGGGAAGGCTGAAAAGAGGCAATAAATCATTTGAGGGTAACAGTGAACTTTTTAAGGACTAAAGATGTCCGTTCCAGACTGAAAATACCTATTTTGTTGAGAATACCTCTTCTCTGTTGGAAGAAGACCCTGACAAATGCACTGGCTTATGTTCAGCAAGAAACAACCTTATTCCAAAGATTGGAATTGCTTATATCCTTTAGATATGCAAAACACTATTCTAACACAGACAGGAATGATCAGATGGCCAGCAAAAACAACCAACTTCGATAATTCTATACAAATTTTATTCATGGCCTGTGGACCTCTAAAGAATCAAGGTTTTAGCTTCCTGGTACCAGGAGGAAATTTGCATCCTGTTTTTTGAAATTCCTTTTAAAAAGAAATGAGCAGCTTGGTTTTTTATACAGTAGGTTTTAGTGAGAGAAAACCTTCCATCACCCCCCCCCAAACTCTCAAATATATATGAGAGAGAGAGAGAGAGAGAGAGAGAGAGAGAGAGAGAGAGAGAGAGAGAGAGAGAGAGAGATGTCACCCTCAAGCAGTTCCATCAAGGGATGAAATTTTAAATCACATCATGTCTCACACCCATTTCTTAGTGCAAAATAAATCATTCTAACAGAGTGCAAGCCAATTTTTTACTTTAAAAATGTTGTGTCCTAAGGCTGTCTTCTTGAACTTCAAAAGCACACTTCATAATTACTCTACCTATCAAAGGAAACTCAATATTTCACCTCCAACCCCATTCTACTTGTGTCATAATTTTTAATTGTTAATCAATTATATTAATTTTGAACTGGTTATTCTCTCTTGAAATTACATGTTTTTTAGAAAAATACTCTAACTTGTTTAACATGAAGATATAACTCTCAAAGTTACATTGTGGTGAGTTGTTTACCACAGTCTATCCCAATTAACTCCTGCATTAGGGATTTAATCTCACATTTCCTTATTCTAATTTGATCTGCATGATTTTCCACCTAGTTTCTGAGCTCTAATATTGCCCATTTAAAGTCTTCAGATGCTTGAAGCTGCAGGATTTTGGATCTTTATTTTTATTTCACATTTGTGTTTCAAAAGAGTTTAACTGAGATGGTGTTCCATCACTGCAGTCACAACTGATGGCCATTTTAAAAGATGATAGCGAATCCATCCAACACAGAGACCCTGTTCAGACAACACGCTAAGCCACAGTGGTTAAACATTTTGAGCTAAACATGATGGCTTAGCATGTCGTGTGAGCCATGACAGCAGCCTTTTCAGACAACGTGCTAAACCATGGTTAGGCAGCTAACCCTTTTGTAGCAAATGGTTAGTGAGCATGTTTAAACTGTGGTTATGTAGCCACCATGGTTAGGAATCATTCACATGACACATTAAGCCATAATGCTTAGCTCAAAATGCTTAACCACTGTGATTTACCATGTCATCTGAACAGGGTCTTAGTGTGTTGTGTAAACCATTCCTAACCATGGTGGCTACATAACCACAGTTTAAATATGCTCTCTAACCATTTGCTGCAAAAGGTTTATTGGCCTAACCATGGTTTAGCATGTTGTCTAAACAGCCCATACATTAATTGGCAATAATACCTTCTCCTTGATGCTTCCTTGTACTGAGTCAGAGAACACAGAAACAAAATAGGTTAAAGGAAAATTTTATCCAAAAATATAATCTTTTTTTTTTTAACTAAGTCAGACCATTGGTCCATCTAGGTCCAGTGCTATGTATTCTGGCTGGCTGGCCTCCAAGGCAAAATTCTTCCCCATTCCCTGTTTCTTGATCATCTTAAGATAGTTGGAATCGAACCTGGGATCTTGTGCATGCAAAGTCTATGCGCTATAACTACAATTGAACTACAGCTCCTCCCAATTGAGCTCTGCTCTCCAAATCCCAATTCTGTCTATTCCAAGGAAAATGAAATTTCAACCATCAGACTCATGCATATTCAGCACAGCTGCACATGTTTGTGTTACACAACCTATTCTGCTTTTCTCATCAAGGATTTTGATAGACCTTTCGGCAAACATTGAGAGGGAATGTTTTGGAAACTGGAGGCAAGTGTGCTCTTGATATGCTGTCCAGGAAATCGAGGCCATGAAAAAAAGGAGCAGGTTACTGAAATGGCATCACACCCTGGCCACTGGATGCCCCTGTTCTGCTCCCACTTTGGCGATTCGACTAGGATTGCCTACATATTAGTGCGATTTTTAAATCAAATTTCCACAGGTAACCAATGAAGCAAGCAGGAAGGAACTTGGTCTTGGGACTCTCGATGGGGCTACCAGGCTCATCCTCCTGTATTTCTGTGTATTGATAAGTATTTTTAACATATAGTGCAACTTCACCTCCCATTCTGTTTCTTCTCTCCCAGGGTGGCATCGGGTAATCCAGATGCCGATGAGGAAACATGGGGATTCTGGCAGCCATCCAGGTACAGGAGCCACCCCCAGGCAGCTTCCCTGTGGAAGGCAACCAGTCGCCTTCCACCAGGGACTGCCCCTGAATTGTCCTCAGGGTGATATCAGATGATGGAGGAGCAGTACTGACATTGCTCCAATTGAAAAAGTCGGGTTAAGTCCCCGACTTTTTCAATCCACAGCTTCGCAGGAAAGTCCTGCACTGGCTTTGAAGATGCGCCTGCATCGTATAACTGACGTAGCACAGATCCACAGCCACCGCAGGGTTTTCCTCGTGTATAGACAGCCCCCTTTGACAGCTCCAGTCAGCATGCAGCCGGAACTAATAGGGAGTCAGAAGCATTTTGGACAAAACATAGGTTCGGAATCTTCAAAGGGAGGAGACACTTCCATTTTGGCTTTTGAGGCTACAGAGAAAAGAAGCAGTAGCATGTCAGTCCTCTGTTTGAAACATATTCTAGTAGTTCTCCTGCGTAACAAGCAGCATGAAACATTTCTCCTAAATCTCTTACTGCCGGTGGCTGAAGCAGCAGATGTGGCAGATCCCAAAGAAAAGGAAAACATCTGTTTATAGTAGCTTTGTTGGACTCTCCAGGATGGAAAGTGGATGCCTTATGGGAATCCCATAGATACTTGTAATCCTAATATATTCACTGTTGATTTATTTATACATCTTTGTTCAAAAATCTGAATAGCACATAGATTCTTGTATGAAGATACATTGTTAGTCATTGAAAAGTTACCATTGAGCTGGGACATCCCTAACTCAAATATTACATTAGCCACAAATTCAGGAGAAAAACTTATGTACCATATTTCTTCGATTCTAAGACGTACTTTCCCCCCCCCCATATAAACATCTCTAAAAACGGGGTGCATCTTAGAATCGCGGATGCGTTTATTATTTCTTAGAATCAAAGCTTTTTTTCTGTTGGTGGTACTGAAATTAGTGTGCGTCTTACAATCGATGGCGTCTTAGAATTGAAGAAATACGGTAAAAGACCTCTGCTCAGTCTAAGTCCCCTATTTCTAGTATTCTTCTTAAGGTGCCTTCTCCTATCAGAAGTTAGCTATCATTACAGCTATTTTTCTTTTGACGCTGCTTCTCTAAATATGGAGCTATAGTAATGCCCTGGCTTATCAAGCTGTTGTAAGGTTTGCAGAAATTACTGATGTAGGGGGGCTTCAGAATGTTAGGGTGGGGGAGGATCTAGACAAAACCATCTTCCATTCATAAACTTTTGTGTTTTCCCACTGCTGCTTCCAGCTTTTTACTCATTAAGGAAAAAAGTTAGAATAGCTGCATGATACCATCTGACTGTTAAGACCAGGACCCATCTCTCTGGAAGCACCTGTGATGTGCTTAGGCATTAGGGCCAAGCCCTATAATAATATTGCTCTTAAATTAAATCACATTTGTTTCCCTATATTAGTCCGTTGCTAATAATCAATTTTGAAGGCAATAGTCAATTTTATTATTGGACACTGTTTGCAAATTGTTACATGGCTAGTACCTGTTCAATCATCAAAAAACCTGCTGGTTAAAAAATCAGGCTATCTCACGTTGGTCCAAACTCCACAAAGCCAGGAAATTGGAAGTTAAGGTGGATGCCTTACCTGGCTTGCCCTATGATCACTCATGATGTTGTGCAATGCCACAAATTGTGCTTGCTTACGACTTACCCTCCATGCACCCACACTTTTCCTGGGTCTTTCAGACCCAAATCCAGATGCAAAGGATGGCATGCCTGGGACCTGCAAAGATGCTCCAGGTTGTCCTGGTCATGTATTGCCTTCTGAAACATCTAGCCCTGATTTCCATTTAACATTTCAGAACCCTTATTCTACTGATCACCTTATCTATTGAAGCCCCAACTGGATGCAAAACCTCTTTCAACCGGAGAGCCAAATTTCATTTTGGAGAAGCTCTCGTGGGGGGGGGGGGGGGTGTTTGTTCTTACTGCCAGTACTGCCTTAGGAGAATAATTTCCACCTTTCAGAATGGTGAAAAAGCTGCACAAAAGCCGGGGGGGAAACCAAATGATTGGCATTTGGGGAAAAGGGATATGGGCCAGGAGAAGGGAGTATAGCCTTCTGTATTATAGGTAACAGCTTTATCTGGCAAAATGCACACACTACTTCCTAAAAATGATTGTACTATTATCTAGCACATGTGAAGTTCAGTAAAAGAAAAAGGAGTGAACAATCAAAATCCAGGTTAGCACACAGCAGCAATGATGAAATTTGATGTGGGGTCAGTGTTGGTCATTTTCATGTACTCATTAAAAAGGTAAATCAACTTAGTGCAGCGAATTGGGCAGAAATCTGTTCTATTGCCAGTGTTCCTGAAGTGTTGACAAGGCAGATCCATTTCATTTGTTTGATAACCACATACAGAACCATTTTCTTCTTCTTCTTCTTCTTCTTCTTCTTTCCACGCTTGAGATAACAGTTTGCAATCTTGTGAGTATGCTTGCATGTGCTTGTGTTTTCCTGCAGGGCTATCGTCTGGGTTATCCCCATTGTTGAATCATCTATCTCAGAAATGTGCAGAAGGAGCCCAGAAACTGTGGGTACATAGGATTGCTCTAAAGATTTCTGCTTTCATATTTATGTCACTAGCATTCATAAAGCTGTTCAGAAAGTGTAGGCCATGTTCTGTGGTGTTCACCCAGAGTAGAGGCAGAGGCAGAAAGACAAATAACATGGGTGGATATATATAATTTGTATGGTGCTTTTTGACCATTGCTTGCATGTTCAAAGGGCTCCCCTTCCTCCACTCCATATAGTCCACCTGCATGGTTTATTACAGCCTTCCCTAACCTGGTGCCCTCCAGATGTGTTGGACTATAACATAGCTGGCTGGGGCATGCTGAGTGTTGTAGACCAGCACATCTGGAGGGCACCAGGTTGGGGAAGGCAGGTTTATTGCAGCAACACTATCCAATGAGATGGTGAGCTGGCAAGGAGCTTGCCCCATTATCCCTGCTGGTGCTCAACTGGTCAGAGGATGAGGAAGATGCAGATGCTGAGCAGTGGACAAATCCCTTGACCCCTCTCCCTGAGAGCCCCACCTTGAAGACTGCTGTGCCTTTGAAAGCTGCATGGCAAGACAGCAGAGAAGCAAGTACAACTTTCCCCCATCACTGCCCCTGCCTTTAGGATAAGAAACACAGTGAATAAAAAGAACTCTAATGTGAGGTTTGATCTGAAGGATCGCCAAGGAGAGAGAGGGACCCAGGCAAAATAAACACCAGGTTCTTGCTCCTGCTGGGCTACCTCCTCTTCCAGGTACAGGGTCATCTACCACCAACTGCCCTATGGGAAAGAGAGGGAGGGAGGCAAGTGAAGAAAAGATTAGGTGTAGGATCAACTTCAGGTGTAAAGACCCTTCCAGCAAAGTGCCCAAAGATAAGTAAATTATTATTATTATTATTATTATTATTATTATTTATTTATTTATTTATTTATTTATATAGCACCATCAATGTACATTGGTGGACGACTCACAGCCCTTGATGCCCAGGGCAAAATATTCAAGGCCAGCATCCTCAGGCAATTGCCATGGTTCAAAGTTGCCGCATGCTGCTAACACCAGCCCTAACAAAGCACTTGCTCCTGCTGAAACAGCGCTGGTTTTGTTGTGTTTTAGGGGGGATACAGTTTTTAATGTATCCATTGCACATTATTAATACTGTGACCAGCTTGGAAGAGTTTAGTCAAAAGGCGGGGTGCATATATGAATAAAATACGTAACCTTCCTTCCTAGAAGGCAGATGTATTATTATCCCCATATTGCAGATGGGGTTGGGGGGTGGGGTTTGAGGGGCTGACACTTCAGATATAGAGGCTTGCCTCTGGTGCCTTAGTAGAGGAGGAGGAGGAGGAAGACGAAGACGAAGACGAAGAGGAGGAGGTTAGAAATAACTAATATTCCATGCTAGTTCTGCCTTACTGTCTGTGTATTTTTTACCTGGGAGGGGAGAGGAGGTGGGGGGAGGGGGGGAGGTTTGGCGTAAGGAAAATGGCAAAGCAAGAAAATGTTGAAGCAACTCCTTTCCTCTCCTGTTCTTCCACACCCACACCCAATCCCAGCCTCCCAAGGCTGTTTTTGATTTTAAAAGGAAGCCAGCAGTAGAATGTTACACACATCTGTGTATAGTGTAATGTTTAGTTTGGCGCAAGGTTTTTCTTTTCCCCTTTGGGTCTGTTAAGAGCCAGAACAGCATTCAATTCAGCCATGTGGCCTGAGATTTTGGCTTTCAGGGGGCTGCTTCACTTGCTACATTTTATATGTGCATCTAAAAATATAACATGCATGCAAAATAAATAAACAAGTCCTTTCAACCACATTCAGTGCTGGCCCAAGACATTTTGCTACCTGAGCTTGATCCCAAATGCCATATACACACTGGGGCAGCACTTTAAAACATTTTGCTGCACCATTCAGATACTAATCCATGCCTTCATCTATTTCTCCCCACCCATGGTGCTGCCTAAAGCAGGTTGCCTCACTTTCCTGTACCACAGAGCCGGCCTGAACCTCCTTAATGCTAGGGAGGGCATGGGGTTGGGAGGTCATGGGGTTGGGTTCAGAGTTCTGCCCTTTTCCCATGCAATTCTTGAAAATCTGCTTATTTAAAAATCGGGGGGGGGGAGGTGTCCAGATTCACCTGGCATAGGGAGGTGCAGTCAGAAATAGAAATTGGCAGCAATGGTCTCTCACCTTCTTTTCATGGAAGACTCCTGCTGGATCCAGGCCATAGCTTCACATTTCAGACATAGTCATGGAGGGTTTAGAAATGTATATGTGTAAACTCTTTACACCCCATTTTATTTATTTATTTATAATATTTATATACCACTCCTCCTTCAGAATTTCTGAGTGCTGGACGATCCGGTGCTAAATCTGTTTTACATGGTTTGTAAATCTTAAGCACCGTATTATAAGGTGAGAACTGAATGCTTATACGTTTTTCTCAAAATTTGTTAATTATTCTCTTCTGCTTTCATCTGTAGTGTTGGGCTGATCATTCCAAGATCAAGCCTGATCAAGCAGACACACGCACACACACACAAAAGTTGATCCCAATGATATTTTTAGACAGTGCCTTAAAACCATGTTTTTCCTTGTAAAGTATGTGGCATGTACAGACTCTGTGACACTGTGGATTGTACTGGCACTCATTCGGCAAGGGGCCATAACTCAATCATGGCTTCACCACACCTGAATATTGCAGCCATCTCGACCTCGTGCCAATAAAAACTTCTTAGCACACAAAAGTATCTTATATTTCACATTATACCCTTAGGCACTTAGATTCATCTCTAGATTCTGTAAATTCATCAATTCATAATTACCCTTTTATGTTGGAGTTCAAGTATTAAGTGAGCTTCCCACCAACACAATCAATCTTCTCCCGTTTAAAAAAGAAAGATTTGACACATCTTTTAATTTATTTATTTATTTATTTATTACATTTCTATATCGCCCAATAGCCGGAGCTCTCTGGGCGATTCACAAAAATTAAAAACATTCAAAGTATAAAACAACAGTATAAAACCATAATATAAAATACAATATAAAAGCTCAACCAGATAAAAACAGCAGCAATGCAAAATTACGAATTTAAAACACCAAGTTAAAATTTATTTATAGACTGTTAAAATGCTGGGAGAATAAAAAGGTCTTCACCTGGCGTCTAAAAGCATATAATGTAGGTGCCAAGCGAACCTCCTTAGGGAGCTCATTCCACAGCCGGGGTGCCACAGCAGAGAAGGCCCTTCTCCTCGTAGCCACCTGCCTCACTTCCTTTGGCAGGGGCTCACGGAGAAGGACCCCTGAGGATGACCTTAGGGTCTGGGCAGGTACATATGGGAGGAGGCGTTCTTTCAGATAGCCTGGCCCCAAGCAGTTTAGGGCTTTAAATGTTAATACCAGCACTTTGAATCGGGCCCGGACCTGGTCTGGCAGCCAATGTAGCTGGAAAAGGACTGGCATGATGTGGTCTTGTCGGCCAGTCCCTTTTAGTAACCATGCTTCCCTGTTTTGTACCAGTTGAAGTTTCCGGACCGTTTTCAAAGGCAGCCCCACGTATAATGCATTGCAGTAATCCAAACGAGAGGTTTTCAGAGCATGGATAACTGTAGCTAAGCTATCTCTATCCAGATAAGGGCGCAGTTGGTATATCAGCCTAAGCTGATAAAAGGTGCTTTTTGCCACTGAGTTCACCTGTGCCTCAAGTGACAGTTCTGGATCCAAGAGCACCCCCAAACTACGGACCTGATCCTTTAGGGGGAGTGCAACCCCATCCAGGACAGGGCAAACATCACCTCGCCATAAAAGCATGGGTTAATTATCAGTTATTAAAGCAAAAACATCTAACTGTAACAGCCATGCCATTTTGGGTTCCTAACATTATAGGCTCCTAAGTTTGCTACATAGTCTGGGGCCTTGCACAAACTTTTTTAGTGAGAGGTGAAGGCCAGTGGAAGTCTACCTGTAAGACAACTTGTTGCCAAGTTGTAATACAACTGTATGTTATGGATGGGGAGTTGTTACTATTAACATTTATATGACACCTTATTTGCTAAAATCGCCTTGAGTCCCAGTACTGGGAAAAAGGCGTTATATATATAAAAAACCAATAATTACGAAAAAGAAGAAGAAGAAGAAGAAGAAGAAGAAGAAGAAGAAGAAGAAGAAGCCGCCGCCGCCACCATCAAGGCAGTGTAAAACAATTCAAAATAACAAAACCTTAAAACAATAAAAAAAATAAGAACATTATATCAGTAAAGCATTAAAACAAGTACATAATGGAGAGAGCAAGTGTCCCAGGGACCATAGGATGGCTTGGATGCCCCCAACCCCCACCCCACCCCACCCACCCACTCACACACACACACACACACTTATTGGTCTCAGAAAGCACCCTAACCTTATAGCTCCATCACACCTGGGGGGAAATGCTGGCTACTGTGGCTTCTCTGCTCCTTGTTTCGTCGCTCAGTTACTTCCTGTTTGAGGCCAATTCAGTCAGGCATTGTAATCACACTGCTTCTCCCACACACAGCAGGAGAGAGCAGCAACTTCCAGTTTTAAAAATATTTCAGTCTTCTTCTGTTTTTTTCTTGTGGTGCAAGGAAGGCCAGAAGGGGTGGAAGGCACACGAGAGGCAGACGATGCCATGTGAAGGACCTGTGAAAAATCAATGAGTGCCCAGTAACGAGCGCGTCGGGTGGAGTCAGAGATCCTGACCCTTCACATGCAATGCAGAGAGAACTGGACTTCCTGCCTCTCCACGGTAGAAAAATTAATGTTGGAGAGGAAAAAGGTGGCATTGTGGTGGGTGAGGAGAGGAAGAGACTGAGGCCATTGCTAGATGAGGAGTTAGCGCGGTGTGAGGCCCGGTCTCCCTCCTGTGCATCCAGATGACGTACAGGGGATTCCGGGGTCAGGCTGGGCTAAGTCCTCGCTTGAACCGGGATAAGCGGATTCGTTTATGGCCCGGCTTTTCCGCAGCCCCAGCCTCAGGCCGGGGCTGCGGGAGGTCTAGAAGGGTCCATGGCTTTTACCGGCTGCTCACTTACTCGCGAGTAGCCAGGAGAAGCCACGGACTGGGCATAGCACTCCATAGGAGCGCTGTGCCCATCAGGCCGGGGGCGGGGAAATCACGGACGGAGGGGCGCGGAGGGGGCATCAGACTTGACGAGCAGGCAGGGGGCAGGCATGATGAGCAGGGATGGGGGACGGGCATGACAAGCGGGCATGGCAAGCAGGGGCGGGCATGGTGGATGGGGGAAGAAGGATGGGGATGGGCATGGCGGACAGGAGGGGGGAGAAGGACAGGGACGGGCATGGCGGATGGGGGGATGAAGGACGGGGACAGGCCTGGTGGACGGGGGGAGGACAGGCGAGCGAGCGGGCAGGGGGGACATCAGGCATTGTGGGGGGGAAATCAGAGGCAGGGGGAGCAGGGGACCCTTTATTTTTTTTAAAAAAAAACCTACCTTTTTTGGCGGTGCACTCCTGCGCACATGGCTCTTTAAGCGAAAAAAAATGCCAGACGTGACGGGGCTTTCCCTTGCCCCGTCACGTGTTACGTCTGGAAAAGGGCAACAGCATGCGCTAGCTGTAGCGCGCCGTCGCCCCTCCTCCCAGACAGATTATGTGGTAGGTCTAGCAAGGCCCTGAGAAGCGAAATTATGATTTATCCTGAGCTTCCTTCATCCAGCCTCCTTACCACCCCTTGCTAGAAGTGCGGTGCTCAGCTTCAACTTGGGGGGAAAAAACACCCCTAGATAAAGGCTATAATCCAATTCACACACTTTGTAGGGCATTCACGTGCAGTACCAGTCATGACTTGAGGGGCTGGGAGGAGGAGAAAACCTCTGAATATAAAAATCCTTCATCATCTACATCTCATTGGACATTCCTCTTGTTCATTTGAAATCACTGTAATCTTACAAGTACCCTACAGAGGCTGGTCTAATACTGGAGTGTACTCCTTTCTTAATGTCTGGGCATTAATGTAGAAGATGTGATACTAATAATTGCCAGCTCTGCATTCACAACATTTATAATGTAAAATGAAGTCCATGTGTAAGAATACCTGCCCAACCACTCCAGACACCCCCACCAAAACAACTTTGCAGGTGACCTCAAACTTACCAAAAATAAATTCTGTCATGGAAATGTCCATTCTCCAAAATCATCCAAGTGCACCATGTGTCCACCATATATGTCAATATCAGAGTGTAACATTTATAAAAAGAAATCCAAGTAGACTTATAATTTGTGGATTTCTTTTTATAAATGTCCGTAGAGTATTCTGTATTTATCCTCCCAAGTCGCCAAGAGTTACACATCAAAGAGCATGTTTGCATTTCTATAATAGATAACAGCACTGACTCAAGCTTCAGGGTTGGTACAAACTATAAAATGAATTAACAATCTCACATTTGTATACTATAAAGATTAGGCAAGAAGGGGGGGTGGAAATCACCTTAGCTGTAGGTGAAGTAATAATTTTAAAGCCTTCCCAACACCATATTTTACCATAAGAAGTTAAAACCAAGCAGGCAAAGTATTACATTAGTTCATAATGACTGGAGGATGGCCAATGTAACACCAATTTTTAAAAAGGGATCTGGTGTGTGGGGGGGTGGATCTCAGAAATCACAGGTCGGTTAGTTTAAAGTCTGTTCCAGGTAAATTGGTTGAAAGCATTATTAAAAACAAAATTAGCAAGCCCATGACAGTAAGCATATGGAAGAACATGTCCTTCTGAAAAAGAATCACCATGGCTCCTGTCTCACTAACCTTTTAGAGTACTTTGAGAATGTCAATAAAGATGTACGTGATCCTGTGGACACTGTTTACTTGGACTTCCAAAAGGCTTTTGATAAAGTCCCTCACTAAAAACTCCTGAGCAAACTTAGCTGTCATGGAATAAGAGAAAAGGCCCTCTTATGGATCAGTAACTGCTTAAAGAACAGAAAGCAGAGAGTAGGAATAAATGGTAAATCCGTCCAATGGAGAGAAACAGATAGTGGTCCCATGGGGATCTGTACTGGGACTAGAACCAGATCTACACCAAGCAGGATATAACACTTTAAAAGTGGTTTGAAAATGGTATATGGAATGTGTCATTGGCCCTAACAGTTCTCAATACCATTATAAACCATTATAAAGCTGTAGTGTAGATCCTACTTGTTCATAAATGATCTGGAATTAGGAACGAGCAGTAAAGTGGCCAAGTTTGCCGATGACACCAAATTCTTTAAGGTGGTTAAAACAAACATATTGTGAGGAGCTCCAAAAGGATCTCTCCAAGCTGGGAAAGTCGGCATCTAAATGGCAGATGCAGTTCAATGTAAGTAAGTGTAAAGTGATGCACGTTGGAATAAAAAATCCCAACTTCAAATATAACCTGATTGGATCTGAGCTGGAAAGAACCGCCCAGAGAGCTTCGGCTATTGGGCGGTATAAAAACGTAATAAATAAATAAGAGATCTTGGGGTTGTGGTGGATAGATCAATGAAAATGTGAAGCCAATATGCAGCCGCTGTAAAGAAAGCAAACTCCATGCCAGGCGTTATTAGAAAAGGAATTGAGAATAAAACTGCCAGAATATTGCCTTTACAGAAATCTATGGTGTGACCACATTTAGAATACTGTGCACAGTTCTGGTAACCTCTCTCTCTCCCCCTCTCTCGCTCTCTCTCTCTCTCTGTATGTATGTATGTATATTGTATATGAGCTTGAAAAAGTGCAGAAAATGGCAACTAATATGGTCAAGGGCCTGGAGCATCTCCCATATGAGGTAAAGTTACAACAGCTGGGATTGTTCAGCTTGGAAAAAAGGAGGCTAAGGGGAGACATGATAGAGGTGTACAAATTATGTATTGGGCGGAGAATGTGGACAGGGAGACATTTTTCTCCCTCTCCCGTAATACTAGAACCCAGGGTCATTCCATGAAGCTGATTGGTGCGAGATTCAGGACAGATAAAAGGAAGTACTTCTTCACACAGTGCATAGTTAAACTGTAGAATTCACTATCACAATTCCTGGAGAAGAAGGCTATTAATTGCTACTAGTCCTGATGACTATGTGTTGCCTCCAGTCTCAGAGGCAGTAAGCCTATATACACCAGTTTCTGGGGAACATGGATGGGAGGGTGCTGTTGCACCGTGTTCTACTTGTGGGTTAGCCACTGTTTGGACAGAGTGCTCGACTAGATGGACCCTTGGTCTGATCCAGCATGGCTCTCAAGTTATGTTTCTTAACATTCCTCATTATTTCATTAGCTTCACTGACTTCTTCTTATTATTATTATTATTATTATTTATTTATTTATAAAGCACCATCAATTTTCATGGTGCTGTACAGAATAAAACAAAACAAGACAATCTGCCATATGGTTTACAATCTAAAATCACCGTAACAGACAGGAGAGGGAGGGGAAAGGGGAATTGGACTTGCAACCAGAACTTCTAAATCTACATCAGTGGGTCAGTTTACAGTGTTCTTTGGGCAAAATGAGAGGACTGAACAAAGCTCTTGTCCAGATCACAGATCAGAAGGCAGAATACCAATCTCCAGTGGTCACTTATGCTTTGCTAAAAAGAGGAAAAAAGAGGAAAGAGGGAAAAGATTTGCATAAAATTTACATGTGCTAAAATGTGAATTATTATTTATTTATTTATTTATTTATTTATTTATTTATTTATATAGCACCATCAATGTACATGGTGCTGTACAGAGTAAAACAGTAAATAGCAAGGCCCTGCCGTATAGGCTTACATTCTAATAAAATCATAATAAAACAATAAGGAGGGAAAGAGAATGCAAACAGGCACAGGGTAGGGTAAACAGGCATAGATACAATTTAGAAGTAATTACTATAATTTAAATAGAAGTACAGTATATCTCAACATAGTAAAGAAGACTGTACACCAGTGATCCTGAAAGCCTGTTCCTTCTGCTGTCCAGGTGCTAACTTTCAGCTAAAAACTTTTCTTTTCCCTATAGCTTTTAAATGTTGAGTTTGTTCTGACTCTATACTGTTAGCCTCACCCTACCCGGTGCCTGTTTACACTTCCCTGTGCCTGTTTGCATTCTCTTTCCCTCCTTATTGTTTACTATAACTTTATTAGATTGTAAGCCTATGCGGCAGGGTCTTGCTATTTACTGTGTAATCTGTACAGCACCATGTACATTGATGGTGCTATATAAATAAATAATAATAATAATAATAATAATAATCCCGGCCTGCCCATGTACCCCTCAGTTCTCTGGAACAGCTAAAGTGTACTCTTCCCTCCCCACATTCTTGGACCCTGAAAATAACTCCCTGCAGGTTAAAAACTACCAAGTGAGGGATTCTAATTCTAACTTGGTCCATACCCTCCAGAGCTCATTTTCTGTTTACTCTGTGTGTGTGTGTGTGTGTGTGTGTGTTTTCAATACAATGAGCCATTTAAAAAGTGACACCCTCACCCCATGCAGCCTAAAGTGGTACATTTTATTCTACCACCCTGGGACACTCCCACCTCATTCTGCTGAATGTGTATACACTCCCTGTAAAGCATGCTAAACGAGCCATAGGAATGCTAGGCAATAAAATAACAATAAAACTGTTATTGGCTTTAGTGAACCTAAACTACACTAAAATGCAACATGAATTAAGGAATTAACTATTCATAGCTCCCAACGGAGAACCTAGTAATTAATATGTAGCTTAAACTACAACACTTGAGATAGTTATTGAGCTCTGGCACTTTGGCCTGCAGCCCCTTTGTTTTAATTGCTCTTGCTAAAGATAGAATTCTTCTGGTTCAAAGTAATCTGAAGACATTCTGCTTCTCTATCTGGGCTAAAATGGAAGTTCACAAGAGGAAAAGAAAATAGCTCAGAGTATTGTGAAATCGAGACTTTCATTGAAATTAAAAACTGCTTTGTGGAAGTGTTTAAAATTGAATCCTGTGGGGCTGTCAATTCGTTTTTATTAGTTAAGATTTATTATTTTGTGGGTCACTCCGTTTTAGCAACAATCCGTATGCAAGGAAAATGCTGCTGCTTCTGACCTATAGACCCTCTCTGGCTAGGGATACAAATTCGAGCCCCTTTCTGGGGTCACAAATCATCTCCCACCAATTCTATATTTCCAGGAATCTTCCAGGGGGCTGCCTCCTCGGCGACGGGTTGCTGTTGCAATATACTAAACCCCACTTTCTTGATGCTTCAGAGTGGTGGTGGCTAATCCTGACGCTGCAGCAAAAGCATGGGGGTTTCTGGCAGTTGGGATGGCGACCAATGAGGGGTCACCATCCACCCAGCCACACCTCCACATCAAGGATGGTGCATGGGTAGTTGACCAAAGGGCCATATTCCCCTCATTCCATTCTGAAAAGTTGACTTTTAAAAAGTGAGGCTTCTCTGAAAAGCCCCATGATGGCTTTGAGGTGGCTGCTGCATTGTTTAATTGACGCAGCTCCACCACAGAGTCACCTCGGGGCTTCCAGAATGTTTAGACAGACCCCAAGTTTAAAATGCTAGTACTTACATTTAAAGTCCTAAATGAGCTGGCCCTAACATATCCCCAATAGCAGCTATTCCATCCTACATGTTACAATCTAGCAAAGAGGCCCATCTCTGTATTCCTTCTATACAAGAGGTTCAACCTTTTGTTGATCATGAGGACAGGATGTTTTTAGGTGGGAACCCCAAGATTCTGGAATTCTCTCCCTAGAAAGGTCCACAAGTTGTCACCCCCTTTTGTCTCTTCAGAGGCAGATAACAAAAAACAAAACACCTTATAAATTTGTGGACGTGGCCATGAATGAAGTTTATTGTACCATTGCATAAATGCCCTTTAGGTACACGTTTAACTCTCTGGAGTTGTTGCAAACTGTTGTTGTAGATAGGCAGTAAAAAGCGGGCATTGTAAACTTCCCTATCTACTTTCTGAACATCATGGATAATTTTATACACCTCTATCACCTCTAACCCTCCAACTTCTCACCATTTTTTCTAAGCTAAAGAGTCTCAAATACTGTGCCTTTCCTGATCCAACCCTTTGATTATTTTCGTTGTCCTTTTCTGCACTTTTACCAGCAATGCTATATCTTTTCTAAGGAAGTATTCCAAATGTGATTGCACCATAGATTAGTATAAAGGCTTTCTGATATTAGCGATGCTATTTTCAATTCCTTTCCTAATGATCCCCAACATGGAACTTATCCTTTTCAGATTGGGTCAATGTTTTCAGTGAACTATATTATATTATTATTATTATTATTATTACATTTGTATACTGCCTCATAGCCAAAGCATTCTGGGCAGTCTACATAAGATTAAGACACTTAAAAACAATATACAAAAATTAAAAACCACAAAAACATACAATATACACAGACCTTTAAATCACTATAACAATTTAAAAAGAAACTATCCACCAGAGGCCCAAGAACCCTTCCTTGAGCTAAGTTTGCTCTGGAGTCTTTGGTGAGGGACTTCGTCAAAAGCCTTTTAAAAGACCAAGTTAATGTCTATTGGATCACCCCTATCCACATGCATATTGACACTCTCAAATAACTTTAAGGGCATTTATAGGTGAAGCATTTATTGTGCACTCATCGTTCCCTACTCATGGTTGTTTATGGGTTCTTTAGACAACATCATAACCCTGCAGTTCCGTTCTATCTCTAACTAGCACTTTCGGTGATTTTTTTTTAGAGCAGGGAAAATGTGGCATTTCCTCGTGGAAGCGAATGAAAGCATGATTTCCTCTTGTGTATTTGTGTTCTTCTGCTATGCCATACTACCAATTAGAGGTTATGTAGCAGAAAAAGAAAAGCTCCTTGTGTAGTGCTTGGATGTCAATTCTGTGACAAAAGTAAATCCTTCTGAATAACTGCTTCATGCACAAAAGAAGTTAGAAAGATAGGGCTTACCTTCCAGAAGCTTCAGCATCTAGACTTCCCCTTCTATATGCTTGATAATTGTATATTTAACACCATTTCTTACCAATTTACCTGGAAAAGTCAATAACCTAATTGGCCTGTAATTTCCTGGAACCTTTTTTAAAAATACACTGGCCACTTTCCAGAGCTCTGGTACAGACACTGAACTTAGGGATATATTGCATATTTTTGTTCAGAGATCAGCAATTTCACATTTGAATTCTTTCAGTAGTCTCAGATAGCATCTGGACCTGGTGATTTGTTTGTTTTCAGTTTGTCAATATGGTTGAGAACTTTATCTCTTATCACTAGGATTTGCCTCAGTTCCTCAGGCTCCCTGACTAAAAATATCAAGCACAGGTATCTGCCCTACATCTTCTGCAGTGAAAACAGACACAAAGAATTAATTCAGCATCTCTGCAATCTTGTTATCATCCTTTAAGATTCCATTAACTCCCTTCTCAACCAACACTCCAATCAACACCCTACTAAGTTTCCTGCTTATGATGAATTTAAATAAATGTTATTGTTGTTTATTAGCAATCAACTCCTTAAAATCCTCTCTTTTTTTCATCCCTTATCATCTGCTTGCATTTTTGTGCAAGTTTGACTGCCTTTTTGTTCTCCTCTTTGGGGCAACACTTCCATTTTCTGAAGGAAGACTTCCTTTCTCTCATAGCTTCCTTAACAGTATTTAATAACTGTGCTGGTGACCTCTTGGACTTACTGATACCTTTCCTGACCTGAGGTATTTATTTATTTATTTATTTATTACATTTCTATACCGCCCAATAGCCAAAGCTCTCTGGGCAGGTCACAAAAATTAAAACCAAAATCTTCAGCAGAAAAACAGTATAAAATATAGTAATAGATTTAAAACAGCAAAACTAAAAGATTATAGTTCTAGAATGTTAAAATGCTAGGAAAATAAAAAGGTCTTCACCTGACACCGGAAAGAGCCTAACATAGGCAGGTAGGTATTCTAGCTGAGTTTCTATTATTGTGGTTTTGAGTAAACTCCCAAGCGTCTACCTTTACAACTTTTTTTTTTTTTTTGCCAGTCCTTTCATTTTTGAACATTTTCTTCCTTTGAAGTCAAATGTGACTATATTGGACTTTTCTGGCAATTTCATGTGCTTCTTTTGTGGAAAAATGTTTTGTATAGGGTTGGGGAGGTTGTTTTGCTTTTTGTAATGTTAGGAGGTAGAGGTGGGGGGGTGAACACACACACACAGTTTTATGGGTCTGTGCATAGTTTTAACTGTTTGGGTTGGATTGGCAGGGTGAAGTATGAATAACGAAAAATAAAATTGCTGTTTGTCATGATTTGTCTTTTAAATTTGTATTTCATCAGTTTGAGGCTTTGTCTATGTAAACCAAAAGTCTGGGGAAGTGGTCATGTGAATATAATGTCTTTCTTTCTCTGTATTTTTTTCATGTTTGATTAATGCTGACATAATAATTGCTTAGCAAAAGCTGTTGGTTGTAATAACTACATGGGGGTGTGAAATGCATTTGTGCTACATATTATGTAATTTGTGATTCAACATTATATGTTGAATTTAGATTTAAATATGTCACCTCCCATTAACTATGGTAGTGGAGGTAGTCTGTTTAGTAGTGAAGACCATATTTGGAGGATATTTTATTTATTTATTTGTTTATAATACTTATATACCACGTAATATAATAAAACCTCTTAAGGGCTTGACAGATGTAAGAGTGAAATGCCCAACAATCCCTTCTCTATCAAATTAGAGGTTTGCCACAGAAAAGTTGCCTCCAATTCCCTCCCCCATTCCCTCCTTAAAAGACTCTACTTAACCCTTCCCCAACTTGCTGACCTCCAAATATTTTGGACTACAGACCATTAGCCATGGTGGGTAGGTATGCTAGTAGTCCAGATCATCTGGAGGGCCACAAGTTGGGCAAGCCTGATCTAGTTGTTCAATTTTATTTATTTATTTCTATACTGCCCAACAGCCGAAGCTCTCTAGGTGATTCACAAAAGTTAAAACCATAAGGTAACATCTAAAATACGGAAGCTTAAGACCACAAAAAAAGTTTTTAAAAAAGAAAAGCCTTTTAAGAGTGCAAGCTTGAATTCATTCATTAACTAAAACATTAATATAGGTTTCAAATTTGCCATCTGATTCATCAGTTGTAGAGGGCACCTTCCTGTTCCAAATGAAATTACGTTTATGAGACTCCCTTGCAACTAACAATTTGTCACAAAGTCCCAAATCCAGGCCTGACATCACCAGCCTACATGAGGTGGGAAGAAATGTTCAGGGCCACCAGTTCTGATACTGTCATTTAATCTTTTAAGAAAATGTTTTTGTTGTACTCTGAAAAGACATCCCAGGTTCGCAGCTTGGGGGGTGCTTCTGGATCTGTCACTCCAAATGACAGCCCAGATAGATGCGACAGCCAGGAGTGCCTACTATCAGCTTCGGTTGATACATCAGCTGCACCCTGTCCTAGAGTTGGAAGACCTAAAGACGGAACTTCAAGGCTTGAATTCTGCAATGCGCTCTACATGGGGCTACCACTGTGCCTAGTCCGGAAACTTCAATTATTCCAAAATATGGCAGCCACGCTGGTCACTGGTACACCTAGGGGTGACCACATTACACCAGTTTTAAAATCTCTTCACTGGCTGCTGATTAGTTTCCGGGCGAAGTACAAAGTGTTGGTTATTACCTTTAAAGCCCTACATGGTTTGGGCCCAGGCTACCTGCGGGATTGCCTTCTCCCATACAATCTGCCCCGTACACTCAGGTCCTCTGGGAAGAATCTACTTGACAGTCTTTTAGAGTTTAAAAAAGCAATAAAGACTGATCTATTCCGGCAGGCCTAACCAGTGAAATTTTAGAATGTTTTAAGGATGTTTTTAAAGATGTTTTAATCACGTATGGTATGTTTTTAATCACTTTTTAACATGTTTTTATATCATGTTTTCATACTGTTTGTTTTATACTTTGAATAAAACATGGTTTTCGTTTTTGTGAACCGCCCAGGGAGCTTTGGCTATTGGGCGGTATAAAAATGCAATAAATAAATAAAAACAGCTGTACCAACCACCATCTTTATTATTGCAGAAGACCTCTGTGTACTTTGGGGCCCAGGGGCATTCTGGGGAAATGAAGGTGATGAGAGCTGTTTTAATTGGACCTTCTCTCCTGAATGCTATTGGCTGCCCTACTAGGGGACAGGCAGCAACACACAGTGGCTCAGGCTGGCAGTGGCTCTAAGCAGAGAAATATCAGGTGAAGGGGCTGCAGCAGCTACCACTACCTTCATTTCCCAGGGAAGCCCACCAGATAGGTGCAGGGGAGCTGGAAAGCAGTTTGCCCAGGTCTCCCTCAAACCTGGCACTGGTCTTGCCCAAATCTATTCTTGGAGACGGCCACCTCACTCTGCCGAGCAGTGAGTGCTTATCCAAAAAAGGCTGGATTCAACACAGACATCAGTTTAGATTTCCTTGTTTATTTTTAGTTGCATTTTTTGTTGCATCGTCATTATGCTGTCTGTGCTTTTGAGCATTACCAGGCTCCACATAGAAGACATGATGATGCTGAGATAGAGAACCCTTCTAAACAATACTACAAACCTAACCAATACAAAACACTTCTTCAGTTCTGGTTTCTGCCCACATATATCATTTTCTATGCATCTCTGAGCCTTTTATATCTTGGTTGAATAAAGTCATGTCAGCAGCAGGAGGTAGAAAGCAATGACTCATCTCCAAAATAGAACCAAACTTCTCATTTGGGAGTATAAGGAAAAAACAAAACCTCAGCACTTATTCACACTTTCCTTGTTGCAAACCATGCAGAAACCGGCTCGGGCCTTTGGACACGTACTATGGATCAGAACAAGGTCAAGAAATCCCAAGGGAATGGGAGAAAGATCATAAACATGTTTGCTCACAAACATGCAAATTCCATCACATTGCACTGCATCACAAACTTGCACAAGACTTGCACTTTTTCATAGCTTTGGAAAGTTACTCATTGGTCTCTTCCTCTTGCTTGGAAGGCCACCTTTCTTAGCCATTCAAAAGAAGAAAGCAGACAGGCAGGCAGCTTTGGACACATGTGCAACATAGGAATGTCCCACATCTGAGCTACTCTCTTTGATTCCTCCTCCTGGATAGATTGGCACCACAAAAAACTACATGGGATGGGAGGTGGGTAGGAAATTAGACAGTAATAT
The DNA here is from genome assembly GCF_023053635.1 of Elgaria multicarinata webbii. Lineage (NCBI taxonomy): Eukaryota > Metazoa > Chordata > Lepidosauria > Squamata > Anguidae > Elgaria > Elgaria multicarinata. The sequence goes on along the minus strand of NC_086180.1, from coordinate 29,457,368 downwards.
CACTACCTATCATTCTGTCCTCTACGTGTCCAGTGAGATCCCGGTGGTGATTGGGGTCCAAGGAGGTTACTGGTGAGCATCAGCAACTACAGGCAAAAAGATTGTCAAGCCCACAAGTCCTATCATCCCCATTAAGAGCCAGATGACTGAGTACTTGCAGGAGGAGGGCCAGGGAATGGCTGAGCTTTCAGGTGGAAGCAATCAGAGACTTCACTATATATATAAGGCAGGAAAGCGATATATCAGGAGACAGAAACAACTGGAGGACAGGGAGTGGTCCAGTCCAAGCCTTAAACCACTGGTAGGCTAGAACCCCTTACCAACCCCAGACTTTGCCAGCTCTCCTGGGTGATCTGCCTGGGCCAAAGCAACAACATTTACTCAAGTCTGTTGATGAGCAGCAGCCAGGCATGCAATGGGAAAAGCTTAAGTTGTGAACATCTGGAACCTTGGATGTGGGTCTGGCCCAGAAGCTGCACTCTAGTACTTATCTCTGCCCTGTCCATGAGTGCAAAAATAGTTCTACCCATCTTCACCTACTAGGATTTTGGAACTGATGAGCTTCACTGCCTTAAAGGGCCAACTTATTTCAGAACCATCCTGCAAGCAATTTAGGTGAAATTAATCACATGTAGCCATTCAAGCAAGGACTTGTCTTTAGGATTTCCTTACTTTGCTCTACATACGTGGCAATAAATGAACCAGTTGGCTAGTTTCTGTTTGACAAGTCCCAAGTAAAGTGTATTATATGGGATTTGACAAACCAGGGCCATTTGATGTTTACCTTCCACTAAAGAATGTGACATGTTTGTATATATATTTATTTGCAAGGTACGTGGCATTTTTTATTGTGCTTTCTTCACAGGTCACTGTTTTCCCTCTGTTTCATAGACTGTGGACTGAGGCTGTGACCCCATATACTGTATATGCTTACCTTGGAGTAAGTCCCATTGAATTCAGTGGGACTTCTGAAGATGCATGGAATTGTCAGAGGTTGATATATTGATTGAAAAACAAATTTCCAACAATTGGATCACACTGATTTCACCATTAGGGCTTTGTGCCATAAATAGTATTAAAACAGAGGGACAAAATAGGAATAAATGATGCATCTAACGCCACCAAGGACAGACGCAACACCCTTGCGTTTGCCCTCCTTTTCTGGAACATTATTAAGAACAATTAAGAACAATTCCCATTTGAACCGAGTTCCCATCATTACCCCCTGTATTTCCAGGTTATGATTCCTGCAAACAGGGTAGTGCCTTTCTTTGTGCTAAGTGACCCATTGATGAGCCTACGTGTCAAACCTGTTTCCTCATTATCTGAGTTCAAGCCAGTTTCAGTGAAAATCAAAGAGCTTCATGTTTGCCTGTTTTTTGTTTGAAATACAGCCTATCACCTCTAGGTCACAGGTTCAAATCTGGCCCACGTCAGTGGTGACAGAAAGGTCTTACCAGCTGCTGACAGCTCAGGGCTCTGTGTGAAATGAGCTGAAGGAGTTGTACCTTGTTTCTAAGGAAAAGGTGTGACAATCCCAGCCAGAAACACCAGCTGGTACTTTTGATGCTAGGATCAACTCAAGAGGCCAAATTTAACTTCTGAGAGTGATCTTTTCCAGGAGAAAGTTGAAAGTTATGAATGGATTATCACTGCAAATGCTATGCCAACATCTGCAATATGTAAAGAGGGAGAGAAGTCCCTGCCCCTCATCACTGGCACATTCAGCAGTCACTAGGCCTTGGTCCATTGTGAAAGTAAATGCAAAAAACCTATCCCAAGTATCTTTATTTATGCATTCGTTCATATTTTTAAAATTCCCAAAGCCTCAAACAGCTGAGTCAGATTTTTCCTACACATAAGCAGTCTCAAATACCCCTGGCTTGAGTAATAGCAAATACAGCTAGCAACAATGAATAGAGCAGCTGAGGAATCACAATGCTGTGATAGCAGGAACTATGTCCACCACGGTCATTGGTTCGGACAATATGGATTTCAACATAGGTGCATTCTTCATGTAAAGATATAGATAAGCATGGAGGCTAATTTGAGCAATATCTGAAATAACTTGGATTGCTCACATGTAGAGCAATGTTTCTAATACATGCATGGAGAATGGAGAATATGTGGCCCTCCAAATGATGTTGGACTACAGTTCCCATCATGCCTCAGCATATGTCGACTCAGGCTGATGGGATTTGCAATCCAACAACATCTGGAGGTGGACCAGACATTCACCACCCCTGCTCTAATGTAAATTTGCCCTAAGGCCTCAATACAATGCAAACTCCGGGTAAGCAAACATAGGTTTGGACTGAAATGTGATATGCTCCCCATAGTATGACTGAGTAACATTTAGAGCACAATCCTATGCATATTTAGACAAGAAAAAAAGCCCTACAACTTCCAGCATTCCCCAGCCAGCCATGTCTAAACATGCATAGGATTGTGCCCCTAAGTTTTGTTGTAGGTGCAGTGTTAACTTTAACTTTATCAGGCTTGTGTAATGCTTACGTTGGTTATGAATTTGAGCTCTTGCCAGAAGCATGGAACTGACCTCTAAGGCCTTGCAAAGTTGATCTTTCTTCTCACATACGGGGCAATCCTGTGTATGCTTACTGAGAAGTAAATCCTACAGTGTTCAGTATGGCTAGTATTCTCTTGTATATATGCAAAGGGATGCAGCCTTAATAGCCAAAAACATCAGCTAAAGGGCATGGCCTTTTTTCTTTAGATGGTCTAGACGCCAATTATTTACATGTCTACTCAGAAGTAAGTCCCTTTAAGTTCATTGGGACCTATTCCCAGGAAAGTGGGTATAGTATTGTAGCCCCAGTGTGGGGCTCTCTACAGTTGCAATCCTATACCCACCTACCTGGGGAAAATCTCCACTGCATTCAATGACACTTACTTCTGAAAAGACACAGGTAGGATTGAATTCCAAGTATATTTTGCCAGAGAGGTGAGACAGGGTTCCTGTTCAGGGAAGGTGGTTTGGCTTTTAACCCTTTTAAACTCTTTAGATGCGATCTACAGACGGCAGTAGTAAGGTAACACTTGCCTCCCAGTGGAGGCTGGTGGCTCTGAACTCAGTGGGGCTGTAAATCCACTCTGGGTTTTAGTCTGAACCAGTCAGAACTCTAAAGGTGCTATCCAAGGTGCAGCACCTTGGATAGCTCCTTTACAGTTTGGACTGGTTCAAACTGAAACCCAGAATATATTTACAGCCCCACTCAGATCAGAGCCACCAGCCTCAACTGCTTGCCTCTTTTCAACAGCACTACTGCAGGCAGCCAAGCCCTGGCAATCGCCAGGCATATCCGGATGGAGACATAGCTTATATCCCCAATACTGATACTTGTAGCTGTTCCAAGCAGTCACAACAGTTCTTGGACAAATGCTGCAGTCCCTAGTTTCTCCAGGGACTGCAGCATTCGGCTATCGGGTGGTATAAAAATGTAATAAATAAATAAATATGCAGATTCTGGCTAGAAGCTGCTCGGACTGGCTGTGGAAACCTCAGCAGAAAGTGCACAGCTGCTTCAGTCATGTGGTAAGCACTCTCATTCATTTCATTTTGCAATTTTCGGAATGGTATAAATGGTCCCCGTGGCCCTAGGATAAGTTTAGTCCCTTTCAGGATTTATATGGTGTCTAAACTTAAGTCAATTTACATATGGCCCATGTAAAATATACAGCTTGTTTGCATGTTTGCAGCCTTCCTGAAACAATTATTTGTAGCTATGGGCTCTTGTTAGAATTTGCGGCATCCCAGGCATTGCACTTTTAAAGTAAGTTCCTAGTCCTGTTGATTGCAGAAATACCTGTGAATATGTATGTTGATGGTTTCCTGGTGCTAGAAATTCACAAAAAGTGTTGGATAGTGCTGTTTTGTTTATTTAGTATTTATGTATCCCACCATTTTTTCAATTCTGGGACACAACTGGCCAAGAATTATCTGAGAAAATCCAAGAGAGTGTGGGAAAACATACCATTCACACAGTGACACATTTTCCCTATTTGAAAATCTGATAGCAGCTCTCTGTGTCCTTGAGAACCATGCCCAACAGCAAACACAATATCCAGATTTGAAATAGTTAAGTATTGGTGCTCAAGCCCTCAGTTTCTGAGAGGACATAACAGAGGACAGAAATATTCACTGTCCTTGGTCATTGTTTTAAGATACCAGGCAATTGCCATCCTACAAGTGCCAAATGTGGGGACATAATGCATTATTATTAAAAATCCTGAGTCAGACTTCTGTAGAGTGCTGACTATTCCTCCATTCTCTCCATGTAATCCCAGTCACTCTTCCACGCATGCGGTACACATCACAAAGCAACATCAACAAAAACTTTAAACTCTACAGCAAAGATACCCAAACAAGAAGTCTATTAATATCTTAAACTCCTTTGGTATTTGCTGGAGCACAGTTCAACTACTCTCTGCATAGTTTCCAGCCCAGATTACACACTGCACATAGTAAACGGGTCACCTGACTTGTTCGTCAGCAGCACAATTATTAAAGATTTTGTTTAATTCCTCAAAGATGAGCAATTTAGGGAATGCAAGCGAGGTAACTCCTTCCCTCTCTCCTATTTCAAATCATATGTGACCATTCTTCTAGAATCCTTATCTTTCTGGTTATTCTGAGGTTTTGAAAAAGTAACCACAACAAGCGCTCTTAAAATACATTGGTTTGGGGCAATCTAATATTGAATATATACAAGACCAGTCCCTTGGACATTGTAATTAATTTTCCTTCTCCCCAATCCACACTGAGATCTTCTTGCCCTACCCTATTGAAATCTAAAAGGACACCCTTGCTTCTTAATGTTGGTTAAGCAGTTGCAGGCTAATTTGTGGCTTGTGGTGAGCAATTCCAATTATCTGGCTATTATTTTCACAATACAGCCTAGGCTAAAAATAAAGCAAACAGTTGTGTGAACTGGCCCCAAGTCAAATTGGGATCCTAGTCCCATATACAGCCTGACCCTATTCATGTTTACTCCAAATTACTCTGTTATGTACAGAATTGTGCAATGGACTTACTCCATTGTGCATAGGATTGGAGAGAAAAAAGAGCAATTTCATCTGTAATCCTATGCATAGTTTCTTGGGAGTAAGTCCCATTGAACTCAGTGGAATTTATTTCTAAGGAATGCATAACATCAGTAAACAGGAAATCTCAACACGCTGGAAGTAAATTCACAGGAGAATCGTGCACTGTACATAACCCTCTGTATGTTTACTCAGAAGCAAGTCTCACTATCTACTGCTGTCGAAGACTGCAGTCATGCAACATAATCCTATCTATTCTTACTTGAAAGTAAGTCCCGTTGTGTTCGATAGGATTTAACCCCAAGTAGGTGAATGCAGGATTGCAGTCAAAGGCTGCAATCCAAACACCAGAAGTGAGGGTTGGTTGGTTTGTCCCCCCACCCCACTCTCAGGGTGCAAAGGGCATAAGAAGGGCCATGCTGGATCAGACCAAGGGTCCATCTAGTCCAGCATTCTGTTCACACAGTGGCCAACCAGCCGTTGACCAGGAACCCACAAGCAGGACATGAATATAACAGCACTTTCCCACCCATATTCTCCAGCAACTGGTGTACATAGGCTTACTGCCTCTGATACTGGAGGTAGCATATAGCCATCAGGACTAGTAGCCATTGATAGCTGGCTCTTCCATTAATTTGTCATGAATTATCCCAAGCCACCACCCATGTTAATGTAATCTAAAGAGTACCAGAGAGAGTCCTGCTGCAGTAAGTAGGGCATATACTGGCCAAGGTGTAGCTGCCGGGAATATTTGCTCGCTGTTCTTGGGATGGTCATCTGGGAGCTCCCTAGGATGCAGACTTCAGCCCTAGCTGCAGCACTGGATATAAAGTCCATAAAGTCCAATGTAACTCAATGGGGCCTACTTTGGAGTAGACGTGCATAAGATTGAAGTGTTTGTCAGTGGATAAGTTGTTCTGCTTAATTTGCCTTTCTTAATTATCCATCTTAATTTATTTGATTTTATTTATTATGAAGACGTCTGTTCCTTGCCCATCGAATAAATTCCCAGTGCCTTCTTACAAAAAGAAAAAAATACTACTAGAATATTTATACCACATTATTTATATATCACTCTGTTAAGCTACTCTGTCTGAAAGCTATGTTAAGGATGTTTTAGTTTAACAAAAGGAGCTCTCCCTTTAATTAGTCTTAAGACATGCCTGAGCAAAGAAACATGAAAACTGCACTTACAACAGTGCACAACCTCTGATCCCACTAATAACAAATTGGCGCAAACTGCTTTGGGTTATATTTTCATAAAGAAAAGTCATTCTGCACATGCTCAGAGGCAGGTCCTCCAGTGCAGCTTGGTCCTAGGCACCTTGACTCAAAATTAAAACCCACTTCTTGCAAAGGTGCTTAATCCCAAGTAAGTGCATAGAGGGTTGCAGCCTCGCTATTCCTCCAGATGTCCCGCAGCTAAACCTCTTGGGCAAAACCGTGCTAGGATGCCTGATTCGTCCCATTAAACCCCTCAAAACACTGAGAGGAGTGGGACGTGGGAGGAGGGCATTTAGTTACAATTAGTTATTATTCCAGCATATGATTCCAGAATAGCATCATTCTACAAATTCTTTCATTAGGCCCTAATGCGTTACACTTGCTACGTTAGCAATTCCTTAGCTAAGGCTAAATCCATAGGGGGGAAGCCCTGCTGCATCTGAAGAGCCTGTTATAAATCAAATACGTTACACGCGTTTGGTTCTAAATATATTTGCCCCGGCAAAACCGCTCTGTTTTTACTACGGTTGTCACTCGACGGTATTTTCTGACACACCCAGCCCCAATCGCTGCAGATCTGCCAGAGTTTACTGTGTGTGAAAGGAGGTTCCCTAATTAGGGGATTAATCCGGAGGCCGTTTTGCGCCCTCCCGCTCTCTTTTTCCCCTCCTCAGTGTAGCGTTGTTATGATGAAGGTTTTTGCAGTGAGTCATGGGGGTGGGAAGCGAAGCCCTAATAATAATAAACCTTCTTCTCATCAGCGCCTTTGTTCCAACTGCTTCAGCTGGAGAAAAGAGACGTGCGAGGCGCAGAGTTGTTGCTAAAATAATATTGACAGTGGAAGCTATTGAGCTACACACGGAGTGCAAATGGAGAGCGAGCCCTTCTCAAAGAATTGCCAACATACCAAACAGAAATCTGGAAAAGGAGGACCTGGGGTGGGGGGAGCTGAAATCGTTTCCGCTGATTGCTTTTCTTTTTACACTGAGCTCCCTCCCAACTCTGTTGAGGGGCTGGAATGTGTCCAGGCTTAGGTGTGTATGGAATGACGGGGGGGTTCCATCCCCCTTTCTTTTTTATTATTGTTCTTCTTCTTTTCTTTCAATTCGCTTTTCAGATCCAACTCCCCAAACTCTTTGATCTTTGTGTCTGTCTCCTTACCCGGAAGAGAACCCTCGCCTGCTCAGCTGGGAGCTTTACGCACACGTGGAAAACCTGGCGCGGCTCCATGTTCTCGCCAAATTTAGTCACACAAAGAGGCCAGAAAAGGGAAGAAAAAGAGGATGAAAGAGACAGCCGGCGGGACATCAAAGGGAGCCGCCGCTCCGCCCCTGCGCGCCCCCTAACCCCGCCTTCTGCCTATATAAGGGCAGGATCGCCGCGGCGGCCTTTTCTCACGCAACAGCCAGCTCCGCTTCGGCTAAGCCCCCTCCGTGGATTCTCTGCAGTCAATTTTGCAAGGAAGGCTGGTAGCTCTGATGTCAGTGGGGCTGTGAATCCGCTCTGGGTTTCAGTCAGAACTCTAAAGGAGCTGTCCAAGGAGCTGAACCTCACGCCCCAGAAACAGGTTCAGCACCTTAGCTCCTTTAGAGTTCTGACTGAAACCCAGAGCGGATTCACAACCCCACTGACATCAGAGCCACCACGACAGCTTTTTGACTACTTTCCTCTGTCTCTCTTCCCTTTCCCCCTATATGTACTGTTTCCAACCTTTGAGGTGCCTTCCGTCCCAATTGGTTTTTCGTAAAGTAGGGCTGAGTCAGTCTCCGACCATAGCTAAAGCCTTCTGCGCGCTTACACGCGAGTAAGCTCCAACGAAACACGGTCGCGCCAGAGTAAAATGTGCACAGGTTCCAGATCTAAGAGCTGGACTCCTAAATCACGCTGACGATAGATTGGATTTCATTGAAAGCAGTTGGACTTACTTTCTAGTAGACGAGCTTAGAAGAGACCTGCTGCAAACATGTTTCAGGATTGTGAGGGAGGGTTTTAAAAAACCGTGCTGCTTTTCTGAAATCCTTACAGGGTTCAAAGGAGGGTCAGTCCCCGAACCTATTTGTAATGATCCTGAGTGGGTGTGCGGCGGTAGGAGAATGTTTCTTTTCTAGCATCACCTGCGTTGCCTCGCCCTCGCTGCCTTCTCCCACATAGCTGGGATTTCGGGGCGGGGCACCGAAGTCACTTCTAGCGCCGGTACTTCTCTCGTGGAGACATAATTTCCCCTGCGCGCATTTATTTCTCTCTTTGCCTCTCCTTTTGCGAATTTCATTTTTTAGCCCGGTTGACTATATTCGACTTTTTCTTGTTGATGCTCCAACTTCTGTGTCTGTGTGTTGTTGCTTTGCAGTCCGCAGTTCGATTTTAACTAAGGCTGCGGTCCCTCACACTCTTACGTGGGAATAAGCCCTTTTGCGTGCAATGAGACTTGCTGCTGAGTAAACATGCGTATCCTAAATTTGCTCGTTCAGAAATAAGATGCATTGAACTCAAGGGCGGTGAACTTCGAGCGAAAATTAAGTCCAGTTCGCTCTCACCCATTTCATCTGATGGGGTTTACTCGGGTAGATCAGGGTAAAGTTTCGCTATATCTGCTCAGCACGTTTCAATGTCAAATAGATCTTCCTTAGTTTTATTTTGGTTTTTTTCTTTAAGGCTCTCAAGACCACGGGCATCCTAACTCTAGATTTTTAATAATTACTTGGGGTGACGAGACATGAGCGCTTGAGTCAATCCATCCACGTCATGAAGAATCTGATGGGAAGTAAAGGCAGTGAAATGATATCAATGCCCCTTGTTTTGCCTACTTCATTCGAGGAGGGGATGATCTAAATTCGCTTGCATGTCTATCAGTATTCCTGCTCTGATGTCCCACCAAACGCAGGTTATGGTAGATAATGCATTATATGCATATCTCAGGAACTCGGCTATCCGGACACTTAGAATACTGTGTACAGTTCTGCTCACCATACCTAAAAAAAAAGATATTATAGAGCTGGGAAAAGTGCAGAAAAGGGTAACGAAAATGATTAAGTGGCTGGAGCATCTTCCCTATGAAGGAAGGTTACAACAGGTGGGATTGTTTGGCTTGGAAAAAAGGAGGCTAAGGGGAGACATGATAGAGGTGTACAAAATTATGCATGGTGTGGAGAATGTGGATAGGGAGACATTTTTTCCCTTTCCCATATTACTTGAACCCAATGGGGTCATCCTATGAAGCTGATTCAGGACAGATAAAGGGAAGTTCTTCTTCACATAGTACATAGTTAAATTATGGAATTCACTACCACAAGATGTAGTGATGGCCACCAATTTGGATGGCGTTAAAAGGGATACATTCCAGGAGGAGAAGGCTATCAACGGCTGCTAGTCTTGATGGCTATGTGCTACCTCCAGTATCCAAGGCAGTAAGCCTGTGTGCACCAGTTGCTGGGGAACATGGATGGGAGGGTGCTGTCTTGCTTTGTTGGTCCCTGGGCTACAGTTGGTTGGCCACTCTGTGAACAGAGTGCTGGACTAGCTGGACCCTCGATCTGATCCAGCATCGCATTTCTTATGTTTTCATGTATTTTTCATTCCTGTTACCTCCCAATAATCTGCTTTATGCTCCGCCTGTTTCAGCCCATGTGTATATTCAAACAAACACAATTCAATTAGAGTGGGGGAGAGGAAAGATACACCAGAAGTCTACCAAATCTCATGATACATTACTGTGCAATTCGATGCGTGTTTCTAGCAGGTAAAACTCCCAGTGTTCATCCTTCCTACACACATGGGAGTAAGCCCAATTAAACATAATGGGGCTTCATTCTGAGTAAACGCACACTACCTAGGAAGTAAATAGCCGTAGGGTTCAATTCTGTGTAAACCGGCGCAGGATTGCGTTGTAAATTAGGTTCAGCCTGATCCTTTGGATTCAACGTAACTCCTAAGCAATTCTGCATAAAAAAAGCTGCAATCTTAGGTACACTTGGAAGAAAACTGAATTCAACGGGACTTCCTTTCAAGAAAAGATGCATCCTTTCAGGCTGAATTTTGAGGTGCCTGAGAGAGAACCCAAACTTTCTTGGGTGCTTTGGCCATCATGCTTGTCCAGATTAAGTCTCATTGAGTGAAATGGTATTTATACCCAGGTAAGTGGTTACAGAATTACAGATGGAACTGAACAGGCTTCATCAGAGGTTAAATCCAGTTTGCATGAGAGTAAGTCCCGCAAGGTTGAATGGGACTTACTCGCACGTGCTGGCGGGGGCATTAGCGCTTATACTTCGACCTAACTTTTTTCCTTGCTCCTAAATTTTCCCACTTCCCTAACCTCTGCTAAGGGCTTGACCTCCGTCCTTTTATATTCAGCTTTCCCCAGCCCTGGCACGCTCCAGCTGTGTCGGACTACAAACCCCATCACCACAGCCAACTTGGGAGAATGGGATATGTAGTCCAAACCACCTGGAGGGCACCAGATTGGGGGAAGGCTGAAGAAACAGACACCGCCTGCTTTTTAAGCCGTCCACCCTCTGAACTCCAGAGTCCTCCTGACAGCCTCGCGTTGTCTCCAGTCAAATCTGGCGTTGGAGTTGAGGTTTTCCTGAGTTTATCCTCTTGTCATAAATCATTACGCTTCTCTTCTCCCACCGGCTCCCCCCTCTCCCTCTGTAAAGGACTCCCGGAAAAAAAATGGGAAAACCTCCAGCCCACATGAAAGGGATGAGGGGACTCTTTTTGCCTCAATTAAAAAACAAAACAAAACGCAGAGGTGGGAGGGAGGGACGCAGCTCCTTTCCCTTTAATTAAACACACAGTTTATTTTGCTACAGACTAATTTGGCAGGGCATTGGTGCTGCTCCGACTTTAGCCCCTCTGGCTACAAGGCGAAGAAGGGCAGCTCCGCAACCCGGCGGAACTGCGCACAACATGCCTCTACTTTTCCAGCGAGTCCTTGTATTTCACATCAAGAGTGTGTCTTTTGCAAAGAGGGCGGCGGTGATGGTGGTGGAAAGGGGAAAGCATGTTTACCAGCCGATAGCTATGTAGGCTGATAGACGGGGGAGGGGGAGGGGGAGGACGGGGTGGGGTGGGGAATAATAGATTTAGGGCAAATTTCAGAAACAGGCACAAATCCTTCCCTAATTGTTTTATTAGAGGGATCAGATTAATACTAAACCTCCGTGTGAACAGTACTCCCTGGAGAAAGATTCTCTTCTCCCCGCACCTCCTCCGGGGTCCAGGAACAGTAAACACCACCAAAATTGACACAAATCTCGTTGGAACTGGAAAGGATTTCACCACCCTTCCTCGATTTTTTAATGGCAATTCCAATCGATTAGACACATGCTAATTGGAGGCCCAAATGCTAATCGTTATGACAGCTAATAGAGTTCTATGAAGGAGAAGAAAACGCACAATGCCTTTCCTGGGGTATTATATTGGCTGCTTCTTATTGGGAAGGTTTCTCATTAAAAGATCTTTAAATATGTCATTTCTTCCAGGGGTCATCTTCCCCCCCCACCCGCTTTACTTACATATATAACCCCAACACACACTCCACGGCAACATATAAACAGCAATACACTAAAATCACATACACTTGTTAAAGAAAATCCTTGGCTTGTCTAAAGGGGCTTGGTTGGTTTTTCTAACGGAGAAGATCTCCCTGCTAGAACACATCAAATGGGACCTCCCTTTACGGCTGCACTAATTCTTTCCCCTCTGCCCTTAAGTGGTTCCCATTAGATAGTTCAAACTACAATAATCTCGAGGGCAATGGGCAGACGACAATTAACCTGCAGGGGGAAACAGGGGTCGAATGAGGTAGAACAAGAGCAAAACTTCACCACTTGTCCTTGAAACTTCGTGAGGTTCCAGCAAAGAGAAGGGCGTGAATGTACCACAGAGATACTGTCAAACGCACGTTTGGGTAGCAGTCAGTCCCATTCATTTGCTTCCAGGACAAATATGTTTGCAGCCCTGTCTCATTCATCTTTGCTCAGCAGCAATTCCCCTGGATTCTAATGAACTACTCCCAAGTCTTATAGACCCTTGGGAACATCTTTCAACTCTCTTCTCGAAAGATGTGCTTACCTTCAGGCTGTGGTTCCAGGCGCAAGCCCATGCCTCCTTGAATACAGAGCAACTTGCTTCTGAGTATACACGGATAGGATCCGCCTGCGAATATTGCAGCCATGCAGCGCAATCCTAACCGTGTATATTCAGAGGGAAGTCCCGTTGTATTCAATGGAGTTTGTTCTAAGGTAAGTGCGCCTGGGCTAGCATCTCAGACTTCCAGGTGTAAGTGTCTTTCTCCCCGCCAATGGTTTATGAGAAACAAAACGGGGTGTGTGCGAGAGAGAGAGAGATTCTGTATGTAATGCACTTGCTTCGGGTTAACATCGGAGTGTCTCGTTCCTCTCTTCTCCCTCCTAGCTTTCTGGTCGATTTTGCTCCTCAGATCACCCGAATTTTGGTTATAGGTAGAAGAAGGGAAATTATGTCATGAAAATATTCCACATTTGCTTATTTCACGTCAAGTTTTAGAATAGCCTCATTACAAGAAGCCATGTTTCACTCCACTCCCACCCCATGGGTCTTAGCAGGCGTCAAAAATGTTCTTAGAAAGGATTAAGGATCGAGGACTGCACATTTGCTTACCATGTTTGTTGCTCCGTGTTCCTCTGCTGGCGCTTGGTTAAAATAAACAAACACACACACACCCCACTATATACAAAATAAGAGTGCTGCAAACCTAGGAACAGGTTTACTAGGAAGTCCCATCCAACTCAATGGCAATTACTTCCAAGTGAACATGCCCAGGATCTGACCAAGAGTTCGATTTGTCTTTTTTTGAATACATATATTGCTTGGGGAAAATACAATACAAATAAAATCAATAGTATGTTCTATTCCATTTTACGATACTAATAACTAATCGTGGCTATTATTTACAAGAAAGTAAGAAGGCTGGTTATAAATCTCGTACCAATATGAATATCTTTTATGCATCCCGATCCAATGCTTGCTCGAAGTCAGTACCGTTCGGTTCAATGAGATTTGCTCTCCAGTAAATATGCATAACGCTGCAGCCTTAAATGATGGGGAGTTAAGTGTCATCCTCTGAATTTTATTTCTATCCTAAATAATATTCTAGAGCTCATTATACTGATCTGTGAACCAGAAATCTTTGTCGTTCTGTTCATTTTGGATCCCTTTATCACTCTTCCTGCCTTCCCATGTTTGTTGTGTGTGTGTGTATTCTAAACAAACTGTAAACAAACAAAAACACCCACGCGAAGTCCCCCTTTTTAGCTACAAAACAATTTTATGTGTACACCTCCCCCTCCTCTCCAAAAAGGAAGTCTTAACAAAGCAGCCCTAGAAAAACATCCTTGTTCCAGATTTGTCTGAAGATGTTCAGATAACTATTATTTGCCCTCTCTTGAGAGGTTTCCTTGGGGAGGGGGAGAGTGAATTAAAAGCCTCCACCCCTTGGAATAGCAATTCCCTTCTCGCCCTCCTCCCACCCCATTCTTTTCTTTTACTTAGCCCATCTAAGATAATAAAATAATAACAATAAACGACGCCAGGAGAATTGGGGAGTGGGCAGTCATCAAAGCCAAAGTGATTAAAGTGTAAACAATTAGGAAAAAGACGAGCGAACCTTTCTTGAGTGTGAAAACACACACACAGATTTCGACCCATATTCCTCCTTTTGGCTACACCTTTACTTTATGACCCTCGCAAGCACCTTTCCTTACGTGGAACGCACTAGCTGAGATTTGTTTTGTTTTAACTTCGGATTCTTTGCTGGCATGGTCTATTTCTGCGCCAAGACTTTGGGTGCCTTTAATAATTAGAAAGAGCTTCCACCCCACTTCCAGTTTGCTTTTTAAGCTAGGTTTAGGTCGTTTTTCCTCCTCCTTCTTCCCTGTATGGATACATTTCCCTTCTCTCTCTCTCTCTCTCTCTCCCCCCACCTCTCTCAAGAGCGTCTATCAATGCGCTGTCAATCAGCGCGGCGGCTTCCCTTTCATCTTCTTTCCTCCCGCCCCCGCCCTTTCAACAGAGCGAGCGAGAGCGCGAGGGGAGGAGGAGGAAGGGGGGAGGTGGAGAGGGAGTGGGTGGAGGGGATGTTAAAGTTACATTACAGAGGGAGAGAGCGAGAGAGAGCGCGCGAGACAGCCGGCTTTCCACTTCCCCCGGCCCGCCTCAGCTGGCTCATCCCAGCCGGGCGCGTAGAAACCCCGCGCGCTCCCTTCAGGCCAGCGAGAAGTCGTGGGGCGAAGCGGCGGGAAGGCCAGCGGGCTCCTCGGCGCAAGAGAAGGGACTCGGGAAACCGCTCGCGCGGCGCCGAGGGAGTGGGCGCGCGAGCGCGCGCGGGTCCACGCGCCCATATACACACACCTGTGTGGATGGTTTTGCCGCGCTAATTGGTCTGCGAAGGGGAGCTGCTTCACCTGGACGAGGAAGAAGTCAGATAAGAAGAAGAGGAGGAGGAGGAGGAGGAAGCAGCAGCCGGCTCGGCCCTTTACACTGAAACTGTAATCGCCGGTCCTCGTTTTGAGGGGTTGGTCAACCTGGAGGAGCTCCGGCGTTTTGTTTTAATTCCTGAGGGAGCTAACTTTCCTTTTTAACGAAAGGAGCGGGGCTCTTTCCTGTCACGCAAGAACTTTTCGATTCCCCCCCCTTCGCCTAGGGGTTTGTGTGTTGTTGTTGCACCATTCCCCCCACCCACCCCCCGCGTGTAAATCCTCATCCTTCTGTTTCCCTTCTTCCTCAAGGGAGTCGAGGACAGAGAAGAGGACTGAGCAGCCAAAAGCTCCCTGGCCAAGGGACAAAGGCAGAGTCCTGGTGGGTGCGCGAGCGACTTTTCTTTCTTTCTTTCTTCTTTCCTTCCTTCCTTCCTTCCTCTCTCTCTCTCTTCCGCTCACCAAACCGCTCCTCTCCTCTCCCCCCGCCCCCTTCAAGAGGTATCTCTGCCATTTCTCCTGCCATCTCCGACTTATTCGATAAACGGGGGGGGGGGGGGGGAGAGAACCCTCTCTTAACCCAGAAAAATAGTCACACAAGGTCCTCCTCCACCTCCTCCTCGCTTCCAGCACCTGGAACCAGAGGTTCTAGCCGCTGTTAGTCCTACTTAGAGTAGACCCATTGAAATGGGTCAGACTAACAACCCAGAATCCCTAGACTTTTTTTAAAAAAATTGCTTCTTATAAATTGGACAGTGGTATTCTGCTTTTATTTTTTTTAAAATAAATCCAACCAATCAGGGGTCAATGAGAAACTTGGCATCTCTTCATAAAAACAAAACCAGAGGAGATAAAAGAAAACGTCAAATCGGGAAGGGACGCAAACTTGTCCAGACTTTCCTGTCCTCTCGCCGCAGACACAACAGAAACCGGGAGAGGAGGGGCGGGGTAGCGTGAGCGTGTGTCCCTTTCCTCTTCTTCTTCTGTTTTCTCCCCTCCCTTTCTTTTAAAGGCAGGCAGACAAAACAGACAGGCCAGGCTACTCTCGATCCCTTTCCTGCTCTCTCCCCTCCCCCAGGTGTTTAGATATGGCTGGCAAGGAGAGGGGAGGAAGGCGCTGGGCTTAGGGTGGGGTGGCGAGGAGAGGCTGGAGCGCAAAGTAAGCCGGTCGTCCGAAGACTTTCTAACTTCCATCCTTCCTCCTGTTGTTCCCCTCTCTCTCTCTCTCTCCCTGCCCTCCCGGCTTCCTTTCCTGCATTTCTTCCCGGGGTGGAGCAGACTCGCCAGAGCAGCAGCCACTATGCCTCAGCTCTCGGGCGCCGGAGGCGGCGGCGGGGGAGATCCGGAGCTCTGTGCCACCGACGAGATGATTCCTTTCAAAGACGAAGGCGACCCCCAGAAGGAGAAGATCTTCGCCGAGATTAGCCACCCGGAGGAAGAGGGAGACTTGGCTGACATCAAGTCCTCGCTGGTGAACGAGTCGGAAACTATCCCCAATAGCAATGGGCATGAGGTACGGGGAGAGGGATGGGTAAAAAAACCACTACTGGTGTTTTTCGTTTGTGGGAAGGAGTGGACGACAGCTGATGGAGCGGAACAAACTTTCTGGAACGGGCGATGGTCAAGAAGTGTTGGCAGCAGGAGCGCCCATGCGATAAAGTTATGCACAGAGAACAATCCGGTCTCGCTCTTTGGGTGGGCTTTGCGGGCGGGGGCGGGCATCTTCCTCGTGGTTCTTTAGCCCCCTTATCTCAAACAGTAAATCGGCTGTGGCGTGCTAAATTTCCCTGGAATGCCTTACGGTGGGTGGTTTTAATATTCTGGGGTTAGTAAAAGGGATTTTAAAAAAGTTCGTGAAAACTCAAGATGATGTTTTTAAAAGGGGATTATTATTATTATTATTTTAAAAAGTGGTTTTGGTTTTGAATTGCTGAAGAAAATTATTTTTTCAGGCGAGCTGAGGAAAGGGTGTGTGCGCAGCCAGCATGGAAAACGGGAGGCTATAAGCCGCCGAGTGTTTTGATCACGGCGCTTTGAAAACCGATACTCCGCTGTTCCCCATGAATGAGTAGCGCTTGGCGTGGTGTGGGAGGGAGTGGAGTTTAAAGCCGCTTGCTGTAGCTCCCCACCCCTCTCCTGCCTCCTTTGGAATTGAGGGCTGGGGCAAGCGCAGAAGTTGAAACGGAGCGATTGTTTACCCGGCGCTTTAATCTTCTCGCTACCTTTCCCCAGCCTGAAAACATTTTGCGCGGGGGAGCGTTTAGTAGGTATGCAAGTCTGGTAGTACTTCTATTCATCTCTCCGCCCGCCCCCTCACACACACCGCTTTTAAAACGTTTTTGCTAAACTAATCTCCTTTCCCTGCGCTCCTTGTTAAAAGATAGCCATCAAGGCTGAAATGTAAGACTCCTAACCTGGCCGGAGATTAAAATTTGGGTTTGGTGCCGCGTATTCTGTATACATTATCGCGGTCACATTGCAGGAAGCAAGGAACGGAGTAGGAAAGAGACACGTGGGTGGCAGCGCCCCAACTCCAGAGGATGGACAGAGCAAAGGGGAAACCCTAGGAAGTTATCCGCCTTTGCATCTTTCATGAGGAGGAGGAGGAGGAATGGGGAGATCCTAGGGAGTTTTAGATAAAAAATATTTTAACTCTTTTAAAAAAGACCTACTGTAGGTTTAGGGGTGGAGGTTTGCCATACTGAGAGAGCTTCTGTAGCTTTAAGCAGGCAGACCTTAGATTTGTTGCTGAAGGAAATGTCTGGAGGCACTCTGACTCATGCATTAATAAAACCTAAAGGCCAGTAGTTCGAGTTTGTTGGGGGGGAAGCAGCATTGAGACACACTGAGAAACTTTAGTATTCTTGACTTCTGTAGCCTTAGTTGCTTGACAATTGGAGTTAGTAGTTGCTTATAAGCTGGGAGAGCCCACTTTTCTCCTGTTGCTTCTCCAAAAATACTAATATCTTTGGAGAGTAGACAAGAGGTTGTGGCCCATCAATAACACTCAGGGAAATGGTTCCAAGCACAATCAAGTAAGTTCTACTCAGAAGCAATGCCATTTACAATTAAGGCAGCAGTCTTATGTATACTTGAGAGTCAGCAGGACTTAGTTCTGGTGTACAGAATTCAGTTGTGAACCTGTTTGTATTTAGATTGCCTGCTTAAGGTTTGGTTGATTGCCTTATTCTTATTTACTATGATGCTAGATTCCCTCTTGAATTTGTATGATGTTGAATTGATTAAAATGGACCTAGTGGCCTGGTATTTTATTGTTACTGACTAATACCTGTTAGTGTAGTCCAGTATTGGAAGTAAGTGGTGCTTGTTAACTATTACTCTTTGTAGCTCGATAACTATTAGTCCTTGTAAACAAATACTATAATGAATAATTTTTGTGAAGATGG
Organism: Elgaria multicarinata webbii; assembly: GCF_023053635.1. Classification (NCBI taxonomy): domain Eukaryota; kingdom Metazoa; phylum Chordata; class Lepidosauria; order Squamata; family Anguidae; genus Elgaria; species Elgaria multicarinata. Next base: position 29,439,220 of record NC_086180.1, on the reverse strand, counting down.
AGTACAGTGTGAGGTTTTTTTCTTCTCTAATGCTGTAATTCAGTACATGCTTATCTGGGAGTGAGTCCTATTTAAAATAGCCATACTTACTTCTGAGTAGACATGCCTAGGATTGAACAGTAAATCACTTTTCATGGCAAAGGAAAAGGCAGGTTTGTATGAATCACAGGATCATATAATAGCATTAGGCCTAGAGTAGCCATGAAATTTCTTGGGTTAAAATGAGCAAGGTCAGAGCATTAGTCATAAACACTTTAAGGGATTTGCATAAACTGTGGAGCAACTTACCAACATTAAAACTAGAGGGTTTTTTTTGTTTTTTAAAGCTTGGATAGTTCAGAGACTCTCAGAATGCATTTTTTTCACTAAAGCAAAAACTTGTGCAAAATATGGACCATGGAATCCATTGTTTTGTCACTAAAACCCGAAACCTAATAAAGCTGTGCAAATTGAAAAAGAATGTAAATCAAAAGTTATCTTTTTCTTTCTTTTTTTTAGCACATTATCACATAGTGGATAAAGTCGGAAGTGCTTCTGCTAGGTTAAAATGTTATCAGTTTTTATTATGAGCAAATATAACGATTGTAATACGATAAATTAATTGAAACGTAGTAACGATACATGGTTAATTCTTTTTGACTAGGTGTCTAGGCAAGGTCAGCCTCAGGAATCTTACCATGAGAAAGGCAGAGAACATCCTGAAGAAGGTAAGATCCAAAAATATTTCTTAACACAGGCTCCAGATTTAACTCTTACATTGTTGTGGAGGTAGATGTACAAATGCTGACTTCTATATAGATATGAATGAGCTGGGTTCTGTTGCAATTATTTAGTCTGAGCAAGCTTAATTGGCAATCTGACATCAAAAGACAGTTCATCATGTGTCGTCATCCCCCACAAGCAAGAATCATGAACATCTAATAACAACTGGTCATCTGAAATTCTAATTAACTAAAAATCTTGGATGTGTCCCATGCTTTCTGCTTCTGCTGAATTTGCTACCATGATGGTGGTGTCAAAAAGGTAGCAATTTGGCAAGAAAACATGGCGCATGGGAAGCATGCACCTTTTGGAGGGGGCAATTAGGAGTGCAATTGTACTTGTCAACAAGGCGTGCACTCCCTTTGCACCTCGTTTTCTTGCAAAATTGCTTTTTTTCCCTGCAAATTCATCAGCAGCCATTGCGACAGCAACAGGAGAGGGGTGCAGCCCCCAGGGTAACGCAACTTGCTGCCCCCTAGAGGTTGCCCACCCTGCTTTATGCCATGGGAATGTTTCCACAAGTCAATTCTGCGTCCACAACTTTTTAAGAGAACAGGATTAATTCCTGCATCTACATGTACAATTCTCTCCACGAGAGAAGATGACTGTATTTGCAATCTACCTGTTCAGGCCTTTTTTTCAAGTTTAGAAGGGGTTACTTTAGCGAGGACTGCTTTGTTCTAAAACTTGATGTAGGAAGCAGTGTAATTCAAATAATAACTGGTAATGAACTGAACTGCTAATTAACTAAAAATTTTGAATGGGCCCCTGTGACTTGGCTAGATGTTGTTTTTAGGTGTACATGATTCTTCCTGCAGAAGGTATCTGTTTCAGGTTACATGCTCAACACAGAAATATCTTCTGTTACTGGGGGATAGTAGAGAAGGACTGGGCTACCTCTGTCAATAAGATTTGTAAGTCAAACTCTGTAGAAATCTGCATTTCAGCTTCTGTCTGGATGATTGCAAAATAGCTATTATTATTTAAATTAGATATTTAGCAGATTAAATATGCAATCCCCCTCTGATGACTAGGACCAGCACTAGCAGCAGGGTACTGTTGTACACCAGCCTGAACTCTTTTTTCTCCTTAATTGCTTCTAATTGGCATGATCAGAATACACTTGTTCATGCTACATATATATAGACTACCAGAAAGATGTTTTTTTAAAAGCCACAAACTAGCTAGAACATCTTAGTACTCCATCTGAGAACAGTACATGCAATGCACTCTTAATAGCCTAAGATTTTTACCTGTAGGGGTAAACTGGCTTATCTGAAGTTAAATTCTGAGATCCCCACCCTTCTAGGAAATATCCCCTGCATCTCCAAATTTCCCAGAAGTCATACAGTAGAACCTATTTAATTGGTGATCTAAAATGTTACACACACTTTAATACTGTCCTCCTAAGGGTACAGTGCTGTTTGGGGAATATTGGGAGATGTAGAACTTTTGTCTCTAAACATGCATAGGATTGATTGCATGTAATAGGCCTAAGAACTTTAAAGATGCAAACATTTACAGCAAAACACACACACCCAAACATCTAAAATTACTGGAAGAATATTTATCATTTTATCTTATATAGAGATTTGCTGTACATCAGAAACTTAAGTGCCAGCTCAATTAATAACGCTTGCTTTTCACAGGAAAACATTCAGATGGTGTTTTATACAGTAAAGGACCCTACTCCGGTTATTCTGGGTATATCATGATGCCAAATATGAATAATGATCCCTATATGTCTAATGGATCTCTTTCTCCACCGATTCCTAGAACAGTAAGTTCACTTATATATCTCACACATATATAAACAAAGAAAGATTGTTGTTGTTTTTTGGAAAGAGGCTTTGTTTACAGATTAGCAAATCTTTATTTTTGATAGGATTTAAGAGGAATGTTTGTGCTGACAATGCAGTCCTGTTGCTCAGGCTCATTTCTCAGTATATAAGCTTTTAAGGAAATTTGAGAAGCCAAGTATAAGAGGTGAATCCTACAGATGGCAGTTATAACCAGTGGTATATGTTTATGGAGCTGATGATGAAGTGGGCCTTCCTAGGAAGATGCAGACAGATGCCATAGGAGATGAAAGCTCCTCTTAGGGCACAATTGTATGCATGTTTAAACAGAAAAATCATACAACCCCCAGCATTCCACAATGAGCATGGCTGGGTGGAGAATGCTGGGAATGGTAGAACTTTTTTCTGCTTAAACATGCATAGGATTGCTCTCAAGGGCCAGAGCTACTCCGAGCAGGATATTGCACTATGAAAGCAGTATATAAAAGGCAGGAGCCACACTGTTGCTTTATAGCGTTACTGAAGTGCACTGACAACTGTTGGGGCCCATTGACAAATACCATATACTGCTTTCATATTGCAATATCCTGCTTGGTGTGGCTCCTGCCTCTTCTATACAGCTTTCATACCACTTCCATAGTGTTATATCCTGCTTGGTGTAGATCTGGCTATAGTGATTAGCTTGATTGGGTTAAAGAGGTTGAGCTGCCTCTCTAACCATCCTGCCCCAAACAGCACAAAACATATGTGTATCAGAATTGGAGATCAGTGAAACAATTCTATGCAGAATGCATTTTGCTTCCTTGGAGTCCCTCTTCCAGCATTCATTCTCTGAGCCTATGTTGCCCTCCTTCTGCCTCCTTTTAATATAAATACAAAAATATTGCATATAGGAACTGCTTGAATAAAGCTATTGGCATCATTAATAGACTTGGTTCCTCAATAGCCTTCTAAAGTAAGCTAGATTTTTTAAAATTGAAAGCTGCTTAAATATATGCTGAATTCTCAGAGTGCTAAATGCTATTAATTTTATTGCTCTCTGTGTTGGGCATTTGCTATGTGAATGAGGCTTGCTTAAATAATTGCACAATTGTTTGTTAGAAGGAGTAGAGAATTCATCTTAGAAGAAGGGTGCTTTTATTTTGGAGATCACTATTTATTTCTTATTGTCAGTTGGCTGAGTAGCATAAAGCAAAGTTAGTGATTAAATTGAAGCAGCTGCCTTTGTGTCCTGATTGTACTGGAGTTGTACTTCTAACTTTTGGAATTGAATGCAAAATGTACATACATATTTTCCTCATATAAACATGACAAATATTAACTTAGCCATGTTCTCAGTGCATGTTTTATCTAGCCCAACCTTCCCCAACCTGGTGCTCTCCAGAAATTTTGGTCTGCAACTCCTAGCATTCATAACTAATAGCTATGTTGGCTGAGGCTAGTGAGAGTTAAAGTCCAAAACATCTGGGGAACATCAAGTTCGGGAAGACTAATCTCTACAGAGCTCTGGAACTGACTGTATTTCTGGCACAAAACTACATTGGTGGCAAATATGGTTTATGCCTGAAATGGCTCTAAGGCTACATCCTTCCTATGAACGTTTATTTGAGAGTAAGTCTGACGTCAGGGGGACTTACTTTTGAGTACATCTGCATATGATCTTATTGTGTGTCTGAGAACTCCTGGTGTAAGGTCTCCTTTTGATATCTGAAATTATGTTGATGACTATAGGGGTTAGGATCTCTATTCTATTCTGAGACTGTGGTTTTGAGTGAGATGGACAGATAAAATTGTTACACAGTGATGCACGTTATTTTTATATATTTTTACCTAACGTATGCTTTTGAAATTGAAGCTGGTATGTTAAGTTCACAAGTTCTAGAATTAAGCCAAATACCTGAAGATTTAATATGTGAAACAGCTAAAATTGTATTTCCTGCTCAAGTATGCCTTCATGTTTGCCATTGGCTTACTCTAGATATTAACAATGGCTTTGGTTAGATGTGTTTGGCATATGCACCCGAGAACACCAGTATTTTATCTAGTAAATTCATTGTGTTTCCTCATAAATTGAAAATACTGTTGTGGAGGAAAACTGAATGTATACCTAATGCTAGATGCTATATTAGCAGAATCATATTGGACAAGACAATATTTCTTGTTATTATAAACACCTTGATTTGTATTTAATATCCTAGAAAAGGGAAAAGTACAGTAAATCTTTATACATTTAAAACACATGTGCACATGCACACGATATACACAGTAGTTTAATAATAGAAACTCTCAAACTATATCTGGAACAGTTTTCAAAATGTACCAAGATGGGAATAGAACCCTAAAACCCCTAAAAATGCCTTTCTACGTCCAGGTTTGTGTTACCTTGTCAAATTGTTTCAGGAACACATATTTTATAGGGTAATGAAGCCCTTCTAAAGTGAAAGGACCTACACAGTCACTATCCCTTGGTTTCCCTCTTATAGATAGAATGCAGATGTTCTGATAAATTTAAAGACAAACAGCTCCTGACCATTTGTTTGTGAATTTGCTTAATGGTACATGTGGAATTCTTCATTAGTATAACAAAGCATCTGCCTGTTGATTACATCTGTTGCCCCAGAGGTGTTAGTAAGGATATGAACTACTTTGGAGGTGGTGAATGTTTTCAACTCATTCTAGACAGCTTGACTTCCTAATGTGCAGGGAACTTGATGAAAACCACTTTTTTTAAATGGAGACTTTTGTGTACATTAATTGTTGGCCTTATGGTTGATAAATATTTTGTTGTTGTTCTTGTATGTAGCTAAACTGTTCATTATGGCATGCTAAATTTCTTAGTGATTATTTCTCTTATGATGATGACGGCGACCTGATTCCACCCTACTGAGTACTTTCGGACAGTAATGTGCATGTTAGCATTTCTCTGAAACTTTACATGTTTTAATACAAGCTTATACAAGGCTTGAATGTATGCTTGCATCCTGTGCCAGGTAAAAAGGCACTGTTGGTGGTGTGTTCAAAGGATTGATATAGTAACAATTTTTAATTATATAATGTGGAAGAACAGTATTTGTGGGGGAGGGTTGGCATGTTTTTGATGCGTAAAAGAAAGTATATTGCTGAAGTCACAAGAATCATAGAATCATAGAATAGCAACGTTGGAAGGGGCCTACAAGGCCATCGAGTCCAACCCCCTGCTCAATGCAGGAATCCACCCTAAAGCATCCCTGACAGATGCTTGTCCAGCATAGAAATTCAGATGATTTGGGAAAGCTGGAGATTTTTCATGGCTTTATGTCAATGAATTAAATTATACATTCATCTTTATTATATGAGAGAGATGGCAGCCTTGTGAATGGATGAGCAAGTCTGGCTATACGTTTTGGAGCCATCAAGCCATACCTTGAATGTTTCTGAATTAACTCGCGATCTAGGAAATGTATTTCCTTCCAGTGATTAGGGTACATTATGCGTGTTTGCTGCTTTGACATCTTATCCTTAGAAGGTCTCCCTTTCTAAGATGGTTCATGTAGTAATGTCCTCAGAGCTAAACTTTTCTACAATACCGAACAAAATAAAGCAATAGTATGATTTGCTATATAAAATATTTCAAGGCTTTTTAGATCCAATCACAAGATTGCTTTCCATATAAATCTTATTGCGTGGAGTTTGCAAACAGCACCTCCTGAAGTGGCTATATAAATTGGCACTAAAAGAAAGTTTTAAAGACAGTTGATGCTATTAAAACCTTCCAATTCTTTTAGATTTTGTCTAGCTCATTTTTATTCTTAAATATCCCTGCAATATCTTAGGTTACAAACTTCCAGGTTACTGGCAGAAAAGCTGCTAAAACCATGGAAGAAGACAGCATGAACAGCTGGAAAAGCAAAAGGCAGAATGCTGCTCTTCATAAAGCAAGTGCTAATTTAGCACATATGTCAAGAGTAAGACCACAGTACTTGTGAATATAGCCTTGTGTGCCTTTTGGTGGTTTCCATCTGATCAAAAGTGTCAAAATTGGAAGGAGATAGAGAAAAGAAAGAGAAGAAGTCCATATTTTTGCACTTCAAGGAAGATTTGTTTGGTCTTGAAGCCCAGTCTATCCTTTCTGTATTTCTTGTGAGAGAATTCCCTTTATTCTCATGTTACACTATTTGTTTATTTATTGCATTTATTTTCTGGCCAATAGCTGAAGCTTTCTGGGCAGTTCACAAATACATATTTATATATATTTATTTCTGAAACCATAATCTAATCACTTGAGTAAGATGGCAAGAGGTGGACTTTCATTATGTAGTCTGTGTTCGCAGCAAGAAAGAAAAGTCTAGTTTGCTTTGCATCTAGTTCCTAACTAGAATAGATTGATTGAGCAATAGGTCCCACATATGATTGACAGGGTGGATGAGGACATGTTCCAGTGGCTGAAGGCTTTACTGCTACCTCCTCTACAAAAAAAGTCCCTTCTTCACAGTCGAAGTGGGCTGGCTCCCACTGCAAGCACCAGCCTTAAAGCTGGAGGTGGAGCTGCTGTATCAGTTCCTGCAAATGGCTCCTGCCTGCAAAGACTCAGGTTTACCAAGCATAGCCAGTGATGAGGGATCATTGGAGTTGTAGGCCAAAATACCTGGAAGACTACAGGTTGACCTCCCCTGGACTAGACATTTACATTTGATGGGGTAGGAAACTTGTTGGGTATAGGGAGTGCCAATAGTACTTTGCCTCTACCTCTCTGCTATGTGCTTTGCCACCATAAACCTGATTCCTGATACACTGATTAGTATGCACACTTTATTAATATGTGTGAGCTCTTTTGCACACTACAGTAAAATATTATTCAAACATATACTAAATAGAGACACTACAAAGAGAGCGCAGCAATGCAGAACATTAACATATAATATATAATATGCTAATACACACTAGTAAAACAGAACACAGAAGTTTATTGAAAATAATAAATCCTAAACTATAGAACTAGGGCCCAAATTTGGTGGGGCAGGAAGGGAAAATAACACTGGCTATATAACTGAGACATTCTAATAAGGTGCAAGACAGATTAACAGACAGTAAGAATAACTGAAATTCAACATCTCAGGAAAAAGTGGATTAGGATGGAAATGGATTGGAATAGAAACCGAATTACTTCAGGAAAACAACTAGGAAGCTGGAATAAGAATTAGTTGGAAGGATAAGCAGGGCTGGTGCTACCATAGAGGCCACTCAGGCGGCCGCCTAGAGCGCCAAGCTTAGAGGGGCGCCGGGCGCAGCGCAGCACTCATGCGCTTTGGCTGTGAGCCAGGCCAGCCTGAGGATTCAGCTGGGCCTGGGTGGGTGAGATGGTGCTCTGCACCCGCCCAGCCGAAGCGAAGCCAGGGACGGTGGGGTGGGGGTGGGGCGGCTCCATGTTCGGACTTCCGGAACACGCCCGGAAGAGAGAGAGAGAGAGAATGTATGGGTGAATGGGGTGCATGGGGTCTTTGAGTTAATGCATGTGTTCGTGTGTTTGTTTGGAGTGAGTGATGCTGAGTGTGTGTGTGTGTGTCCATGCATGTGTGAGTTGGGGGGGATGATTTGGAGGTGATATTCCTATTAAATAATGCATTTTAGACCTATAGACGTTCCTTTCCGATTTGTTTGCTATAATTGGCATGATGCATTTCTTGCACTTTAAAATAAATTTATCAGTTTCAAGTTTTGTGCTTCTTATTTTTTCCAGGAAACATTTGTTCTTAAAAATCAAAGTTGGCATTTTTGGGGGGGGGAGGGGAGGGTGAAAGTAGCTCACTTTGCCTAGGGCACAAAATAGTCTGGCACCGGCCCTGAGGATAAGGAATTAGGAAGAATTAAGTAAACAAGCCATAAAGTTTTCTCACTCTACCAAAGCACTTCAAATAATCATGCGCAGATGAGACAGAATTAGCAAAGAGCTCAGAACAGATTGGAGCAAAGCATAATGCTAGAATCAACATCATTCCCCCAAAGCATTGTGATTGGAGAGCCCCGGTAAAGCTAAGAGGATAAGAAGAGCCATTCTGGATCAGATCAAGGGTGCATCTAGTCCAGCATTCTGTTCACAAAGTAGCCAACCAGCTGCCCACAGGAAACCCACAAGCAACAGCTGCTGCCTGCCATGTTCTTCAGCAACTTGTGTATCAGGACTCATAGCCATTGATGGCCTTTTCCTCTATGAATTTATCTATTTCCCTTTTAAAGGCATTCAAATTGGCTTTAAAAATGGACTGCTAGACAAACATTCCCTGTGATTAGAAAGTAGACCTGTCAATCACTCAATTCCTCTCCCCACCCTGGCATCTTCCATATATGGTAGTGCTTTGGAGGAAATGTAGATATTCTCTCTGCCTTTCTGCAAAATTCTCCCAAAGCTTTGGGAAACTTCAGATTCAGTGCTGGTTGCTTTGGAGTAACTGTGCTTTGCTTTGGAGGGCCTACAGATCTCTCCAAAACAGCCCAATTTGGGTCTGAAACTGATGCACATCCCCATTTAAATACGACAGAGATAGAGTACAGATGGCATTCTAAAGTTATTGGTCATTTTTAGCTTTCATAAGATATCCTCTTGCTTCCTCTCAAAAACTCTGGAGTTCTTGAAAATTTGCACCTTTTTTGTGACCTTTTGGCCTAATAAAGGTACTACAGTAAATGGCCAGCATGAGCACTTTTGTTTTGTGTATGATTTGGAGAGTACCAAATATAGTCATTCTACAGCAGGACCCTACACTGGAGTAAGAGTATTTTATATCACCTGAAGCTGGGACTTTACTCTCTAAGAGTTCATTCCTGCCAATTGCAAGGTAAAGCCTCCCCATTTGGCTTCTAATGACTTTTTTTAAAACCTAGGACAGCAGCTAAAATTACCTCCAGCTTGTTAATATAAAGACTGTTTGGTTGCTTTCTGTGTCCCACTGATAAAAGGGCCTGTGTGTTCCACCTGGGATGCAGACACTTCTGAAAAACAACTACGTTTCGTATTTTCAAAAATGGGAGATCAAACATTTTCCCTTTGCTTGCTTCAGCAGTCCTAGGGGCAGCTTGAGATCTAACCTATAACGATCACATAACCTGTTAGAGCCTAATTTGAGTGTCTGTAGACACCCTCCTTCCACCATCAAGTTCATGTTCCCCCCTCCTATCCCCTACCCCACCCCACCCCAGCTTTTTGTAACATCTTGCCTGATGAAGAGATCAAGAGATCTTGAAAGCATATTTTTGTGTCCTTTTGGTTTGTTTAATAAAAATATTACACTAACATGGACTTGAAACTATCCTTCTGTTTGCCAGTAACTGTCCTGATGGTTCTGTTATCCAGACTTCATTCTTATTGCAAACCAGGCTTCTTTCTTCCTTACCTCTGCCATGTTAAGCAGAAAGTTGATATGATAGTGTTTTTAAGTGTTGCTGGCAATCAAATTACTGTTTCAGATTATTGTCTTGGAAAGTGTTAATCTTGTATCTTGTAAAAGGACCCTGTGAATCAGCTCCAAGTATTGTGTGCATGTGTGTTAGAATCACTGATCAAACTGCCCTGGGTACAAATGGGCAGGCTAGTAGAAGGTTTTGTAGGCTTTTGGATATGAATGCGCAGAAAAACACACACAAATATTCATCTGCAATGCTTTTTTTAGAAATAAGTGTATGATAGCATTTTGTCTCTTTAAAAGTATATGAAATTTAGTTTAGGAATAGCTTATAGCTACTCTTCAAACTGACGGATGAAGCAGAGCAGAAAGTACCTCAAATGATGCAGGGAATTTTTTTTAGCATAACTATGAAGCAAAGGAGGACAGGGCTTCTGTGCTTTTAGTGGTTGTACAGAAACGGAAATGATGGTAGGTACAGAGGAGAAAAGAAGCACCTGTCTAAATATCCTCTATCTAGAAATCTATATTACAGAAAAGATCACTCACAATGTATTCTCAAGCATTGTTGTAGCACCAATGTCCTTTTATTCTCAGGAAAAATACCAGAGAAAATCTGCAATATGGAAGCTATATCTATTAAATACTCATAATACTTTAAACACAATTAGTTTGTTAGGAGACTTGTTTCATTTTGTTAGCGTTGCTGAAGGATCACTCATCCCAAACAGCCCATGTGTAACACATGTACTGGTTCAAAAGACTTCCATTCTGTACCACGAGAGAGATACCCCACACCAAGAACCTGTCTGTACTAAATGGACATAAGCCTGGGTCTTGTGGCTTAATGAGTTTAGATGAGAACACTAGCAAATCCACAAATGCAAGACAAATGTCTGTTAGAGGCAATTCAGTTTTGAAGAAGGTTAAGGCAGGATGCTTACAAGTGCAGTGGTTTGAGGCTGTAACCTGTGGCTGCTTTGGGGTAGACCCCAAATGGCAGGTGAGCCTAAACTAAAAGTTAGCCAAGGCAACTGCCTGTTAATTGTTCTAGCCCAAAGCCTGGTGCAACTGTTGGTCTGCATTGATACCTTAATATCCTTTACTGTGGTAACTTCCCTGTCTAGGTATTTTTTACTTCATGTGTGTTTTGTGTTGTCCTTTAGTATTGGAAATGTCTTCATATTACCATTTCAGATATGCTATTATCACAGGCAAACAGTGAAGATGAGTGTCTCTTGTAACTTGTAATTAGTAATATATTTGCTTTTTGGTAAGTACTGATAAATTTCTAAGACATTTGCAAAATACAGAAAATAGAGGAACATACCTGACAACTTGCAGGTTACCAAGAGGTGAATATTCTTCCATTTCCCATGAACTTTTTGTTTCATTTATATCCCATCTTGCTGCCATAACATGCAAGAAAGTATACATAGGGTTCCCCAGGTGGTCTCCCGTCAGGCACTGACCAGACCCCACACACTTGGCTTCAGCAAATTCCTGCATCAGGCCATGCACCAAGATCTGTAACTTCAGAATGCACATAGTGAAAACCATAAATAATGGCTCCTACGTCCTTTAGAAACCTGAGAAAAGGACCTCTGTGTAGGACAAATTGAGAAGAAAGGAACACTCCATTACGCATCTGGAGAGTATTATTTTGTTGCCACATTTGCAGATGCCATTGGGAGTAGGGCTGATTTAAGAGTTCTCAAGAAATGTACCCTCTCTGCCTAAGCTGGAGTATACTTCATAGGCTTTGGGCCCAGACCAAATTGGCAGCCCCATCTCATACTGTGGAAAGCAATATGGAAATGTTCAAACAAACAATGGCTTTCCATGTTGGCTGTAAGGGCTGCTTCTTGCAAGATATTTTGTCCTTGGGTTCTGATACCCTAGTACAAAATGCATGCTTATTGTGTCGCTTATAAAGAAAGGAAGCACATTTGTATAAATTACTATTTTCTTCAAAATGTCAAGTCTTTTCCTAGTAGCATTGTTTTGAAAGCCATGATTTAAGCAAATATGTGCCCATCGTAACTGGTGTAATATGTGCATAGTTTGTGCATACTTGATTACTGGAACCAGAGCCCATAAATAGACTTTAAAGAGTTGTTATAGATGCTATCGTTGCTGCCATTTAAAAATATATTCAGGCTTTGTTAACTTGTTTTCATAGGCACATACTCATAGCTACTCTGAGTGAGGCTGAGCTAAGGGAGAGTAGGGTTATTCTGCCAGCTCTGCTAAAAGAATTAATTTCCCCCTTCTCTCCTGATTCATTTTTCCTTGTTTTATTGTGTATTTTTTTATTGTGAGCCTGCAGGTTAGGGACTGTCTTGTTAAATTGATTATATATAAGCCGCTCTTGGAAACTTTTTTGGCTGAGGAGCAGCATAAAAAATACTTCAAATAAATAAATAATACACCAGAATGGTTGTTAAGGGTTGGTGCAGGTGTGAAATTGTGCATTTTGTTACTGACACAGGCTTGTCACAGTCATTTTTCAACCTTTCCACAAGCGGGAGATGTAAGGGTTTTGTAGGCTCACTCAGTCCAATCTATGTTAAAGAATAAGACTGTTTGAAACAAATGGATCTCGGGCACCTAATAAAATGGACTTCCTACGTGCTTTGCTGGCAAAGAGCCTAAGGGTGCATTTAATTATAAAAGCCAAATTAATTACTTAGTGATGCTGATCTTTTCTTAGGTGAGACTTTTGCTAAAAGCATTTTATGAAGCAGTATAAGTAAAAGCTGAGTAAAAGTCTACCTTTTAAGGAAGTAGAGAGCTGTTCCCCATAATAGTTTGCTGCGGTTAAACATCCAGGCTTAGTTTTTCTACTACATGATGCTAACTCCTTATAGGGTGGCCATTTATGAATTGCTGAAAATTAGGAAATACATCACCAAAAAGAGGATACACATTTGCATAAAATGTATCATATAGATGCAAATGTAGAAATACTAATGATAAATTAAATAGAAATACATTATATCTCACCATAGTGTGCAAGACTCTAACCAGGTGACCCATGTGCCTTGCTCAGTCTGCTGTCCAGGTGCTGTTGATAGGCATCTTCAAGGCTTCTGCTCTTCCTTCTGATGGCTCCATCTTTAAAGCAAACTCTGGCTGGACAGCCCTTCAAACGGAGGACTGTCCTCTGTAAAAGAGGATGCATGATTACCCGACCTCCTTAAAATATATCAAGCATAACTGAGACATGTTTTTAGGATTCAAATATTATCAACGTGTTTGAATGTCCACTTATCATTTCTAAAATCTCTGCACAAAAAAAGCCTGGATCAAATAACTATGGGCTAATTGAATCATTTTGAACTCTAGCTAAACATTAGGCTAAGAATCCAGAAATTCTTAGGACATTGCTGAAGAGGTAGGGGTGTGTGTGTGTGTAATATATAAAAATCAGGAAGAATTTTATATTATAAAGAACATGATATGAAATATATGATATCAAAAATCATATCAAGAATAAAGAATATGATAAAATCAAGACTTGACTAACACTACTATTTACAGCAGCTAGTTTTACAGCTTACTTTATTGGTGAGAGGATAGTTTTGTTCTTGCTGCTTACAGTACATCTCTAGCTGGTACAAAAAAAACCCTTACACCTAATAGACAAGGATTGATTTGTTGCCAAGAATTTATTTGTTTTCAAGCAGTTTATCCACACAGGTATCTCTCTAAGCAACAATTGGTACTTTGCTTGAAGTGGTGTGGCATTAGGTAATATGTGGGTAGATCCTACATAACTTCAAACTGTTAACTGGAGTTGCCTCTGAGGCTTCTGTATTTCTACTTCATAGCAAGCATATGCAGGCATGCCTTCAGGAAATGTTTTAAGTGTAATACTAGCAGTCATCCCAGAATGTCTTGTGGGCTTGGTTTTTGAGTTCATAATCTTACAGTTTAAGAGGAAGGTATATTTAAAAATTATCTGGATAAAATGAAAAGCCTCTATTGCTACAGTAGCTCCTAAAGCAAAATGTCCCAAAATGTCCCAGAAATTACTGGTCCATTAAAGATGTTTTACAAGATTGTCCCGCTTATGTATATTAGTCATGCCAATCACCTGAAAGGTTTCAAAAAACAAAACTTCCTTCCTATTGACAGTCTTCCCTGCTAGGAGGCAATTCTTACTTGCCACAGGCAATTGAGTGAGTGGCATTTTACAGGCTTGGCATATAGGCCTCAAGAGAAATTAGAAATCTGGTATTAGACACTCCACTGCACATCTTTGCATGTAAGATTAGTTTTTGTCATGCCAGACTGCATTCCAAAACTTACTTTATGAAAACAATCTTTTTAAATGGTGATTAACGTCATTAGGTGGCATCCTTTCATGATCATGGTCTTTGGCTGTGACTTATAGTGGATATCACTATAAGGGTGAAAGTTATAAAGTATAAAGGGTGAAAGTTATGCCAAGTATCAGCATTAACCAAGATGGAATGGAGCAATCGGCTCTCTTCCTCCTCATTCTGGGGGACATCCTAATCATTTGCTGCCTTTGTTGCCTGTTTATGTGTAACCCAGAAGCACCTTGCTAGATACTTTTGGAAACAGGACACTAGACTAGACAGACCAGCCTTCCTGAACATGAGTCCTTCCAGATGTTTTGGACTGGAACTCCCATCAGACCCAGCCAGCATGTCAGGGATGGTTGGAGTCCAAAACATCTGGAGGAATTCAGGTTAGGGAATGCATTGTTAGATGTTTCTAATCTAAACAGGATTTGGGTTTTTTTTTAAAATGTATCCTAATTTATGTAATTGCTTTTATTTACTTATTACATTGATTTCATGCCTTTCTTCCATAGGGGCACACAAAGTTTCTAGATGGTATCCTATATAGCCACTGACCAGACCTGCTTAACTTTGGCAAGATTGCTGTTTAGCAAGGTTCACCTGGCTCTGTTTCTGTTGGCTTTCTGCCACCTGATTAAGACATTTATTTTCCAGCAAGCATTTGGCTTGTTGGTTTGATGAATTGCCATGAATTGACTTCTTGTTATAAGATTGTTTTTATCTACTGTGTCTGTGCCTTTGCTTCATTTTAATGATGCATATTTTGGATTGTTTTAATGTGATGTGAGACACACTGAGCATTGTTGTACAGTGGAATGATATGATATAAATATTTTAATTGTATATTTTTATTTTTACATTTATAACCTCCCTTTTTTCATTTTGGAAGGAATCCAAGGTGGAGTACGAGATCCTCCTCCTCCATTTTATCCTTGTGAGGTAGGTTAGGCTGAGAGTCAGTGGCTGGCCCATAGTCATCCAGTGAGCTTCACGGCCAAGTAGAGACTAGAACCAGAATCTCCTGAGTCTCAATCCAACACTCTAACTACTGCACTGGCTTTCATAATTAATAAGTGTTTCTGCAGCATACTTCCATAACCCAACATACTGATGAGCTATACACAATAAGCATGTTACTTTGCATACTGTTTACCACCTGAAAATGTTCCAGCCTTTGTATGCAATGTAAATGTCTGTGTTTAATAGAATAAACAGTAGAATTCTGGAAGTGGTGTAGAGATAGAATAGAAGTTTTAAATGTTCAGAGGTGTACAGTGGTGAGACATGAATATAGAACTAGAAAATGTTGATGACTGATCCCATCTATTTTATTTATTTATGATATTTTTATGCTGCATCCAAACGTAGTTTTACATATATAGAACCACAATATTTTCCTTGGTGTAATAAAGTTCCTGAAGTGCTCTTCCAGATGCATTGTTGCTAAACAACCACAACCACCTTTTAAAAGTATATCCTAGCATTTGTATCCTCTATGGATACCAGTAGTTTTGCGGTTTGCTGGAAAAGGGAGGAATATTATTTCTTGGTATGATGCAAAGTAACTGGGGATCATACAAGGCTGAAAGGAGAAAATAAAGAGATGGTAGAGATTGGTGAGTTATGCACAATCAGAATAAAATGAAAGAATGGTACAGTAGTGTCCAGGATGGCAAACATTGTGAACAATTTCTCCAAATTTTCTCAAGAGATGTTGTGGTTCAGTTAGCAGTTGATAAGGGACTTATCTGCAAATGTAACACTAGGCTAAACTAGATGTGACACAGGAAAAGTTCTCCTTGATGCATAAGCACCCAGTTATGCATATTTAAACCAAATGGTGTCAATTGAACTTAGGGTTATATGGAACAAGCAAGTGTCAGTAAGTGTGATATGTAGGAAATTCTCAATTAGGATCTCCCAGTTAAAGAATAAGAAAAAATAGCAATCACCAGAGGGAAGGGAAAACTGATTGGAGCCATAGTTCTGGGGGAGGGAGACTGAACTCTTCCCCCTCTATGCAGTTTTTTAAATTGCCCCTCCCTCAAAATGTATATTTGTCATGTGTGGGTGGGTGGGGAGAGGACTTGCAGGTATCATATGGTACCTGTAAGCTTGCCTCTGCAGAGAAAATAACTTCAAGGAGGAATTTTAATTGGAAAAATGCCATGGAAGGAAAGGATTAATTTCCACTACCCCAACACCATGAGCCCAACTGATTTACCCTTCTCCCTGGGTTGGCTGCTTTTGCTTTTTTTTTTTTTGGAAAGATGGTTATTACATTCGCTGTGTGTGTGTGTGTGTGTGTGTGTCTGTCTCTGTCTGTCTGTGTGTAATATATATATATATGTATGTGTGTGTGTGCATTGTCTAATTCAGTTCTAATTGGGATAGCACCCCAGATTAGGTGCAGACTGCAGAAGCTACATATCACACTTACTGTCACCTGCTTGTTCCATATAACCCTAAGATCAATTGACACAGTTTGGTTTAAATACGCATAACTGGGTGCTTATGCATCAAGGAATATGTTTCATTAAATTCACAGGACTTCCTTCAAAATGAATTTGTACTTTTGAGGTGGCACGTTGCCACGTCTCCTACACCAAGCTGATTTTAAACAGGACTTCTTTGTGGAAAGGCTTCATGTCTTTGGCAAGGCGGACACATCCATTATTATTAATATTATTATTATTATGGTTGAAGTTTGAGTGGTATGTTTCACAATGTCTGAAATAACTTCATAAACCAATATAACCAGGTTTGAACAGTGGATGCTAGTAGACTATGTTCTCTATTCGAAATCTTTTTAAAAAGAGGGGGTAATGATACACTGGATTAAAAATGAATATTTGCTTTTGCATTTCTAAATGTGTTTTTGTATTGTGAGAACTCAAACATTTCCTGAATGGCAAGGGATGTATTCTTACTACAGGGGAGTTGTTCATATTGTACCTTAGTTGAGGTGCTTGACTTTCAGTTGGACCGAGTGACTTGTTTTAAAGCCTTTGTTTTCTAGCCTGGCTTTCTGTATATAGTCATGCTTTATTTTACTCTTCAAGCCTCACAATGCATGTGCATAATAAGCAGTTCGTATTGTGTGGTCCAAGCTATAAAAATGGCCCTTCTGTTCTTTCCATATGAAAAACATGTTTTTCATTTTGAGAAATCTTATATAATTTTGTGTGTGCTCACAAGCTTTTCTTCTGTATTATTACAGATTAAAAACAAATGCTTCCCTCCCCAGACTTTGCATGTTCCAATTACAGAGTTGTGAAAATAAGTCATCTTTCAGCTTTTTGTTTCTTTAAAACAGCTATTGGTGATGTCAGAGTCAATACTAAAAGCATTAAGAATGCTGGCAGAAAGTAATGCAGCTGCAATCCAACATGATGTTGGAAATGGGGTTGAGAACATAAAGGCTTTCCATATTCCCAGGGCGCACAACTGCTTGCGGCCTTGGCTTTGATCTCTTCAAAGGCTGCTGCCTCCTCCTAGATGGAGAGACTTGGCTGCCACTCGCTTGCATTGAAAAAAGGCAGAGGTCTCTATTCAGGCAGAAATCAATCACTGTGCAGAAACAATTATGTGTAATTCAACCATCATGAAAACAGGATGAGATTATGGGTTTGTTACCTGAGTGACTGCGTAGAGATGGGGGAACTCTGAACACAGGAGCCCTGCTGACATGCCACATCTTGATGACAATTATAGACATATGAATGAGGTAGCGGGCGGGGGAGGCATGATGACAAATGCTGGTCACGCTGTCCAGCAGAGCAGAAAATGAGGTTACAATTGGGAGATAATGTTTGCATATGTAACCATATTTCATCAAGCTGGGCAACTTCAGGGAACAGGCAACCTAGGCTATGGTAAAAAGGACGCATCTGTAGTGCCGTGCACTTGCTATAATTCTTCTCCATATTTATATATCAGTGTGTTGTCAAAGGATTATATTGACAAATATCCCAGCAATGTTTGCAGAGGTGGAGGTTAGGAGGAGCGAGAGGACAAAGAAGGGTCAGGGGAATCTTGAGTTGTTCTGGAGGAGATTATATCTGAAATACGCTCCCAAGGCTGCCTTCCTATTTTTGAAAATGCTAGTGGTGGTCTGATGAATTGCTGTGTTTTTGAATTGCAAGTATAAATGCCTCCCACTGCTTTCCCATCCAAGTTGGACATTTCAGAGGGCTTCATAGTCACATTTGTGTAAAGCTGAGCCTTGTTCTATGTGCAGAGATCATAAAGCTGCTATCAAAATATTTCAGCCATGATGTTCTGTTTTTAAAATGTAAAGAGACATTTAAAAAAAACTTCTATCCCCCCCCAAGAATGAGACACATTTGAAATGGTAGGGGCTGAGGGAACAATAGCCCGGATTTTGTTTTAAAGTACTTTTACTTTGAGAGCATCACTTATAGGTAGTATTTTAAAGTATCACCTTAAAATATCTGCTTCTCTCTGCTGCCCCCACCACCACATCAGCAAAATAAAATGCAAAGAGATAGCTGATTATAAATGGCATCGCTGCTCAGTTTGATACACAGGACTAGGTTTACCTTTTATGCTGCTCAGGCTTTAGACATCAGAGGCGTGAGAGCTGCTTTGAGTTACAGATCTTCAAACAATAAGTCAAAACAAAAAATCAATCCCTCCGGTCCCTGGCTGCAGTTATCTAAAGATAAAAGGGAAAAATAAAGTTATGCTAAAGCAGATAGAGGAAAGGAACAGATATGCCAAGGAAACACAGAGGACAAGTGCAGAGTTGAAGTAGGCCCAGTGTGAGCCAACATCAATGAATTTTTATCTTATCAAAAAGTTTTAGGGTTGCCAGTTCTTTTCAATCTGGATCCAGTCTGCTCCAGGGCAGCCTGAAGCATTGGCTTCAATGAAGTCGCTTTCTTCCACTCTCTTAAATATAGCCACAGAGGAATTAAACTATATTTCACTTGTGGTATAAAACTTTACCACAAACTTCAATAATAAATTAGAGACTGGAATGACTTCTCCTTGCTATAGGCTTGAGTGTTGGATTGGGAGTTGGGAGATCTGGGTTCTAGTCCCCACTCAGCCATGGAAACCAACTGGGTGACTTCAGGCCAGTCACAGACGGTCAGCCCAACTTACCTCACAGGGTGGTGGTGGTGGTTGTGAGGATAAAAAATGGAGAGGAGGGGGATTATGTATGCTGCCTTGGGTTCCTTGGAGGAAAAAAGGTGGGATATAAATGCAATGATAAATAAATAAATAAATAAGTGGTATAGTTTTCTTTTCCTTGTAAAGTATTCTCAAAGTTACAGAAATATACTCATCTACTTGAGAAAAATTATTTAACTTTCTATAATGTACTGAGCTGAGATTCATACTGAAGCATTTTTGTTAACTTAGTTGTTCACTATAGAAAGTGTGTGTATGTGTGAGAATAGGTGATATATTAAAACATAGAAGCAAAATGCACTGAAGACTAACATTTTTCTACATTCTCATATTTTCCAATGCATTATCTATATTATTGTCTGTGTTGTGAACTACCCAGAGAGCTTCTCCTATTGGGTGGTACAGAAATAAATAAATATTAATGTGTGACTGCAGTTATCAACCAACACTTAACCCTGTTCTATTACTTTCATGGTCTCATATATTCTACATCTTTTCCCTTCCACAATGCTTGATTGTCCTACAGCTGTTGCTCCTGTCTTCTTCCTGTGCAACATGATTAACCTATGACCTCTAACTTTTGTGACTGCAGTAGTGGCATCCACAACATACCAGTTTATGGTATTCGAAGTTTGCAGCAGATAATTTTTTTGAACTGTATAAACCTACTACACTAACCAGCATGGTAATTTGTCTGCCCTGTGAGACTCATGCCTACATCATATTGTTATGGCACTTTTGCTTTTATCCTTGAGGGATTGCCCCCTCTTCCCCTGCCTATGCAAGAGCTAGCCTGTAGCTTCTCTCTAGAATTAGTAGTTGCTTAAAGTTAGACTTTTGATTACCTGGATATAAATAAAAGTTGCCTGTTCGTATAGCCCCAAGAGAAAAAGCACAAATTTCTTGAAATTCTGATTGGTTGGAAAAAGAAAAGGGGGGACACTTTATCAAGTAGCATTTATTTTTTTATTTAGATCTATAGCCTAGCCTGTCCTGCCCCAATGCTTGAGAATGTATCAGTAAAAATCATAAAAAAATATTTCAAAAAGGAAAGATAATCACACGAAGTTAACATCGAATTTTCTGCATGCTTAAGCCTAGCCCCATTTAGGCTTAGATTTGGCATGGTGTCAAGAGAAGGGGGGGCACAACTGTTGATAGCACACCTTTGCTATCTGAATCTATATAAGGGTGGTTTTAGAGGGTGCTCTTAGGTTTGTCTTAAGGCTGTTTCTAACAGCCCTTTCTCTCCCCTCTCCATAAACAGCCTGGAGCCTTCAAAAGGCACATACCAACAAAGGGAAAGTTTGTGTAAATGGGACTGTAGTTGGATACAGCCTCCTCAGTTTCTGTGTTTGAAGCAGCTGGGGTGGGGGTGGGGGGATACTGTCAAGGAAATGAATTTGGCGTTGTCCGTGTACAGCCCATTTTGCACTGACTTTTACACAGGATGATATCAAACACTACAAATGTAGTGAGAAAGCTGTTGTGTGAATTAGCACTTGTAGATTGTGGTTTTGTCTACAGGGCAGGAAATGTGGATCCTGGAGCAGTAGTATAACATTATTTGTTGGATCAGTATGTTCAGTAACAGCAGATGTTTATGAAGAGTCTTTAAGTGCAGCTCCTTGAATAACTGCTCTGAGCCCAACCTATTATCTGCTTTTTTGCTGGCTGAATTCCAGGGCATGGTTTACTCCATTGGGGAAGACATGGGGCAGGAAAAGTGTTGGGAATATTGCAATCTCCTCTGCAAGTTACAGGAATGTGACAGTGTTGCATCTGGGCCCAACTATAGCCTACAGTGTGGTTCCTCCTTTCTGCTCCTTCCTCTCTCTCTCTCTCTCTCTCTCTCTCTCTCTCTCTCTGTGTGTGTGTCTCTGTCTATGTGTGACTTCCTCCATTGCTGGGAGCACATGACTTGCTCTCTCTCTCTCTCACTCACTCTCACACTTCCTGTCAGTGTTATAGAACAAACAAACAAAAACAACCAACAAAACAAAACAAAAACAGACAGACTGAACAAATTATTTTTGAAACATCATGCTGTGCCTATATTTGTATATGCAAGAATATTTGTGAGTAAAGCTTTTTTCTTTCTTTAACTAAAGAAAGGTATGTTCTATATTGTAGCCTTGTGGGACTCATTCTGTTCTGCCTTTTGTTTTTCCTCTGCTAGCTGCCATTCTAACAGGAGTCAGCAATACCAAATAATTCCTGTTAGAAAGCAAGTAACTCGCCACTTGCCTCCCCATTTATAGTGACGGGAGATAGCAGCTGGAATTCCTCTCTCTCCTAGCTTAAAAGGGGCAGGGGCCTGGAGAGGGACCCAAAGCCTCTGTGGACTGGTGGGGATCTTTGGTGGGTTGGAGTAGTTCTGGGGGATGGATTCTCCATCTCTGGTTTACTATAAAAGAAAGTCTTTGTTAGAATTGAGTAGGCTAATTGAATAACTTTCTGTGTCTGGCTAACTTGCCCATTACTAGAATAATTTTCTACACGCTGCATTAACAGCAACTTGTTGCACTGTTTTTCATGACTTGCATAATAAGCAAGCTTTTTAAAATTTATGATGTGTTTAAGACTTTTTGAGAGAGGAGGAGCTTTATTTTTGAGGAGAGAAAGTTTATGTTTTTCCAGATGGATAATCATTAATATCAAACCTCCTTTATTCCCTGTTCATATTCTGGTGACAAATCTGTTAATTAATATGTCCAAATTCAGCAGGGGAGTACTCTCACCTTTGGATAAAATATTTTCTGTGATTCATATTAATTTAAACTGAAAGCCCCTGATGTGACGTTCGGTGATGCTCTATTGAAGAACATCAAATGATGGGAAGCTTTCCACCCCAAGTACTAAAAATTAGGGGTGTGCACGCTCCGCCCTGCGGGCCGATCCAAAAATTTTGGATCGGCCCGCTCTGCTCCGCCCCGCCCATACTTTGCTCCTCTTCGCCGCGGAGCTCCAGTTCCGAATCGGAGGGGGAGTGGTGCCAGGTAAGGCCGGGAGAGGAGGACGGGGGGGTTACCGGGCCCTGCCGCCGTCGCCACCCATACAGCGACGGCGGCAGAGCCCGGTAAGGGACCAAGGGGGAGGGGGGCCTTACCTGCCTCTGTCCGCAGTCCGTCGGCTTCTTCAATTGAGCCCGCGGTTCAACCAGGAAGTCTGGGCCACAAGTGCCCGGTAAGGGACCAAGGGGCAAGTGCGGCCCAGACTTCCTGGTTGAACCGCGGGCTCAATTGAAGAAGCCGAGGGACCGCGGACAGAGGCAGGTAAGGGAGAGGAGGGCGGGGGGGTTACTGTGCCCTGCCGCTGTTGCCGCATGGGCAACAGCGGCAGCGGCAGGGCTCGGTAAACCCCACTTACCTTTCCGGCAGAGCTCCAGATCGAGGCGAAGGATCCGCCTTCACCTCGATCCTCTTTGCCACGCTCCGCCAGCCCCCCAATCCTCTTCGCCTCCGCCTTAAGGGGAGGCAAAGCACCCCGCTCCGCTTCTAATTCGCCGGTCCGATTAGAAGCGGAGCACATCCCTACTAAAAATTATAGGTGGCTCAACTTTCCTCATTGTTACCAGTAGGCTAACCAGAAACAGTTTCATCTTTCTTTATCTGCAAAATGGTTAGAATGCAGGTATATTTTATGAAGGAAGCTATGTAAGTATATTGAAAACTCTAATTTATAATGTTACATTCCTCTGAGTAAGGTAAACTTTTGCAGTATGGTTTGCATGTAGTCATGCTATATTCCAAGTATTTTTACAATAGTTCCTAGGTTAACAGGATTCAAAATTCTTCTTCTCCCCAACCTACTTCAGAGAACAATATCATGGTGTACTTTTCAAGTCCAAATACAGTATTTTGGCATTCATCCTATGTTTGGGTGCACAGTTCTGTTCCAAGGCCTTAGTATTATCTAAAACCAAATGCAAGTTTGACATATCAAGTTTCTTTTCAGTTAACAAGCTATTGGGATTTCCAATTAGACTTGTGGGTGAATGGGAAATGCACATACCGTGTATATATTCATTCCCCTATGGGCCTAATAACAGTTTCAAGGGGATGTTTGTTAGGTTGGAAAACAGTGCAGAGGGAAAGGGTTAAATGCCACTTTCCTGATCAAATCTGAAAGTGCTTGTTCCTGTTTTAAACTTTAAGAGAAAAATGCTGCTGAGGAATCCAATTTCAGATCTCATGTATCATGTGGTTTGGCTCTAATGTTTTGCTGTTTCATAAGAAATTCAGTTTTTGTCTAACAATACAGTTAGAGTTTATCTCTCCGATGTATACACATTGTAATACAACTTCTGTGTCTTAATACTTGTAAGCCTGGGAACTTCAAAACTTTAGTTCCTGAAGCACTGTGAGAAAAACAGCATTGTGCGTGCTGAATGCTTGTTGTTGCGCATGTAGCTTAGGAAGAAGGGGAAAGCTTGTGTTCTTGCTGTTTAAATAGTCATTTTAATATTTTTCATATAAACTTCTATACAGTTATTTCTCTGTCATAAAGTTCCATCATCATAAATCAGCTATACATCGCAATTTGCTACTTCGTGTATTTCATATGGAGTTTATCAAGAATTTATCATGTTATATATCAATTTTATATCCTATTCAAAACATAAACACGTTGATATGTTTTTCTTTTCACTATTTTAAACTCTAATACATGGTGTCTGTCATCTGGAATAATGTAGTTACCCAGTTATAGGAGCAGCTGTGCTGAAACGGGTTCCCGCATGTCATCCAATACCTGCAGAATAACTTTTGTGGCGTAGGACTACAATTATGTGTTCAGTTGCTTTTAGCATGCTCATATTTAAAATCCTCTCATTTTGAGATTCACCTATTTTGAGGATGCAATGGCTGCATTCAGACAACATAATAGTCAATGTTGGGTTAATAGTCAACTCCATGGTTGTTGATCGAGGGAGTACTCCCCACAGAACATGATTATAATCAACCGTGGAGTTGATTAAGGCCATCGTAAAGTTGATTATTACTCAAGGGTGTGTTTGATTGACACATCCTCCTCCCGCCCCCCGCCCCCCAGTCCTCTCGCTGGTATCCCTTCAGTCATTGCAAGTTCTGCCGGCTGGACTAGAGCAGCAGTTACTGCTTTGTTTTCTCTTATCAGGGGACTCTATAGTTGCTGAAAACAACCAACTGTGTGTGACAAAATAGTTCACAGTGCCCGACACACGACACAATAGCCAATGGTTGCTCAATAAACTCTGCACAGCGTTAGTTATTTGCGTTGGTTATTTCAGCCGAATAACTGACCATGGTTTGAAAGAGTCCCAACAGACGACATAATAACCAGCTATAGACTATTGGTTATCATGTCGTCTGAACCCAGAAATACTTCTAGATTTTAAAATAATTAGATTGTTTAGAAAAGCCTTGGAAACCCCCATGTTGAAAACACAACTGTATTAATATATATCAGCACAGAATTTAAAGTGGAATGTTAGAGCAAAATAATTAGGAAAAGCCAGTAGTGGAGAAAACATTGAAGAGGTTTGTTTGGTAGGTTTTACTCAATGCAGTGACTTGCTGATTGCTTTCATTTACTGTTTTTTATACTTACTATTTTAAAGCTAGTTAATGTAACCAAAGAACCTTTCTGAGTCCTGCAGTTTCTTTTGTAAGGAGGAGAGCTACAAGTGTAAAAGCAATTCTGCACTAAGGTATAAAGATAGAGTCCAGGTGGGACCACTTGAGATACCCTTCATTATCTACATGGAGATAAAGCCAGCTGCTCTTTTGTGAATGGCTTTGTACATTGAATAGATGGTATAAGACAATAATACACTACAAATGCAATGCCTGTTGTTTTGATACGGCTGCTACACTTTATAGCTGCCCTTCTTACCCGGACTCTGTGATTCAGAAATGGTTTCTGGATTACTTTACAAAATTATAATGGAGAACAGCATCTTTAAGGTGATAGTCAAAGCCATACACAAGAAAGCTGCCATGCTAATTCTTTATTAATAAATAGCATGTTTGACTTAGCTGATTCCAAAGCTTGGGGGGAAATGCAGCTAGAGCTAGTTAAGTAGATGTCATCACAAAATTTGAATTCCTTTATTCATGATTATTTTTCATCCCATTCTGATTAATCAAAATGTCATTTTATTTTACTCTTAATTGACATCTTGATTTACATCCAAATGTTGATCTTTTCTGACAGGAATACTTACCTAACCTCATACATTTAAAAGGACAATGAGTAAAATCTGATGAAGAAAGCCTAAAAGCTTTATGGCTCATTATCTCAAGAAATGTATAGTTGGACTGCAGTCCATGTTTACTAGGGAATAAACCCTGTAGAACACAATTGGTGCATTCAGACATCACATTAAGTCAGGTTTTGGGGTTTTTTAAAAAAATATTCTGGCATGCAATCATGCTGGTGTATACTGCTCTATCACTCTCATGTGGCTCCTCCTGTCAGCAGGAGCAGCTAAAGAAGTCAGGGGTTAGGAAGATAGAAAGCTGGCTTATACTGAGTCAAGACGGTTGGTCCACCTAGCCCAATATTGTTGACAAGACTGGCAAAAATGGCTCTCCAGGGTTTCAGCCAGGATTCTTTCTTTGCCCTACCTGGAGAAGCTGGGGGATCAAACTTGGGACATTCTGCATGCAAAGCATGTGCTCTATCATACTGACTGATCGCCTCTCCATCCATGGTTCTTCATCCATGGTTTGTTTATCATAATGTCTGAACTGGGATGTCTGGTTTGTCTCTTCCCTGAAAGGTCAGAGTCATAAAACAGGGTTTGTTCTTGACTTATGACTCTGATTTGTTGGGGGAGAGCACCAACCTTGGATCCCCATATCTTGTTGGACATCTGGGAGCCCAAGGTTGGGAAAGGCTGACTTAAATGTTCATATAGTCATGCCTCTGAATCTATTCTTGTTGTATAGGATACCTAGTGGCTTTTTGATACAACTGCCCATGGTTTGTGGCAGTACAGTTTTATGGTGGCTCTAATTTTATCTGACTTAGTATTGGGGACTTCTACTTTGGTCTGTGAGGTTCCATCATATTCCCCATGCTATTCAACTTCTTTTGTTTTATTATATTTATAACACACCTTTAGATTTCAAATGATGCTGTTGCTAAACGTGCACAAATTTGTGCACGTTCTCAAGATACACATCCATTAAGATATTTTTTAACTTTGGCAGTAGTACATTGTAGCAGGAGGGGACCCAATGATATGCAAATGCACATACATACACGCACAGATGTTTCTTCAAATCCAGGGAGAATTTATTAAACACACAATAATTTAAAATGTACTCTCATTACTTGGAACTAGGTGGTAGACCATTCATTAGAGAATGCCATATTGTTGGCATTCACGCACACAATATGCAGAGCAAACCAATATATACAGTCAAGAAGTGGACGATAAGTAAGTCTGTGCACCAGACTTGAACGATGGGGGAAGTAGTGTAATAGTTCTCTTGTGCCTAAACCAAGGGCTGTGGTGCATGGTCTAGGATGTAGACATGCATGTAACATCTGATCTGGGCTTCTGGGTACAAGAAGGTTACAGAGATAGGGGCTAGGCAAATGGACCAACAGTCATGAATGGAAGCAATTTGGTGAAATGGCACACTGAGAGCTTATATTATTTTGATAAAGGCTTCAAAGATATAGTGGGTGTCAGTTCTGACATGGCAATGACATAATCAGGTGGTGTCAACAGCATTCCAGGTTGAAAACAAAAGGTTGGCATACACTTCGCAAGAACCATTTCGTATGTAAAGAGGGTGACCTAGAATAGGGAACTCTAATCAGGGTGATTCTGTACCCAACGCAATTGAAAATGTAACCTCTCCAAAAGTGTGGAAATCCATGATCTTGCTCCTTGGCCAGTGATATAATCATATCAGGGGAGATCACTTTTGGGACCGCATACGTGTGCATACTTGGTAACTCAATCATCACTTGCCCAATCTGGGGCTTCTGATTATGAGCAATCTTGATTGGATTGGTGCTACTGTTAAATCTGACCTTCTGTAGGTGACCTGGAAAAATGCAGGGTGTTTTTAGCAGTATCATTTTGAGCTGTCAGTTTCGCCTCCTTTGCCTAGGCTCAGGCAAGGTTTCTTAGTGGCCGTATCCATGGATGTCAAATACTATGAGAGCCTGTAGTGCCTGCCCTGCCACTGAGCAGCCTGCTAATGTCCTCAAGATACCTACCAATGATAAATACAAAACTAAAAACAAAACTTAAAAGCAAATGAATTAAAAACACCACAGTAAAATTAAATTAAGAGCACACACCATTTAAAGCATATTTCAGCAAAACTGAAGTCAGCTTAAAGGCTGAAAGCGTGTTTGAATAGGAACGAATTTGCCTGCTGGCAAAAGGATATAGAAGATGGAGCCAGCATGGCGTCCTTTAGCATCTACATGAAACAACTGGGGGAAGTCATTTGGTCCAGTGGTTTGTAGTATCACCAATATGCAGACAAGACACAGCTCCACCTTTTTTCTTTCCCATGTTTTAATCTCAGGTGGCAGCAGCAACAAAGAGTGTTTTCTACCACCTTCACCTGGTATGTCAGCTGTGAGTCTATCTAGGGAAAGCAGACCTAAGCTCAGTTATGTATCCCTCAGCTAAATCTGTACTGGACTACTGTAATATATTCTATCTAGGGCTGCCTTGAAGAAGACTCGGAAATTTCAGCTGGTACAAAATGCAACTATTCAAGTCTTTGTTGAGGGTAGACAGTATTACACAAATTCTGTACCAGCTGAATTGGTTGCCAGGGCATTTCCGGGTGGTTCCACATGGACAATGGCCTGATTGGAATCCACCCAGAGGAGAGACTTCAATGTGGTGCCCACCTTTCTATGGAATTCTCTGCCTCTGGAGGTCATGAATGCGCCACCATGAGTTATTTCCGGTACCTACTGAAAACAGCTTTAATTCAGAAAGCTTTCCTTGACTGACCAGCCACAGTTTTTTATTGGTATTCTGTTTTTAAAAAACAAAACAAAACTACAAACACAACATTTTTAATATGGAATCTTATTCTTTCACATTGCTTTTTATTCTTTTTATTGTTCACTGTCCCAGAATCTGTCTAGCTGTAGAGCGGTATATAAATGCTGTAATAAATAAATTTCTGGACTCAATTCAAAGTGCTGGTGTTGACCTTTAAAGCCCCAAACTGTTTGGGGTCAGATTATTTGAAGGACTGCCTACTCCTGTATGAACCTGTCTGAGTTTTAAGATCATCTTCTGGGGCCTCTTTTGTAGACCCTCCACTAAGATCAGACGACTGATGGATATTAGAGATTGGGCCTTCTAAATGGTGCCCCCTCCCCTATGGAATTCCTTCATGAAAGATATACATCTGGCCCTGTCTGTGGCCACTTTTATTTATTTATTTATAAATATATTTGTTTCTCTGGCTTTTAATTGAAATATTTTTAAAGGGGTTGTTGTTGGCTATTTGGAATTACAATTTATTTCAGCTAACTAATTTTAACACTGTTTGCCTTTTCCGTTGTTTACCTTTAATGTGCTTTTGTAATTGATTTGTGGCATTGGATTGTGTTGCTTTTATACTATGAGAAGAACATGTTCTTGAAAGGCAGCTAAATCATCAATACATACAGAGTAAATTGGTTAGTAGAATGACAAATAAAGAATAGTAGTGTTGGAAGGGGCCTACAAGGCCATCGAGTCCAACCCCCTTCTCACTGCAGGAATTTAAAGCCTGTGTTGTCTTTCTGGCCTGCCAAAGCTTTCTCCCTAACCTGGACTAGATCTACACTACTGCTTTATAGCAGTATTAAAGTGCACTAATAACTATTGGGGCACAATCCATTATATCCTGCTTTTTATTCTACATTCTTAATAATTTGACACAAGGTGTAGATCTGGCCCTGGTGTGTACCTGCTGCGGAAACTCACCACTGTCTGATAATTCTAGTAGGAAAGTAAGGGAATGCATTTCAGAGCCTTAGTCAACTCTCGGCATACTGGATAATAGGCCTCGCATTTCTGATCTATCTGGAGCATTCACGTAAAATGCAGCTTCTTTGTCATAGGGAGCTTCCAGATGGAAAGGTTTTTGGCTTACCTGACATTTGCAATCAACAAAGCTACCATGCCGATCTCTATGCTAATTACTGCTCATCCATGGGTCTCAGTTGAAAATACGTGGGATCAGAGGTAAGCTCAGCATCATAGGGAGCACTGCAGAGGGTTCAAAGGCATACACATCAGCTCCCTTGGAGTCAGCTCCCTTGGACTAATTTTGCTGAGTGTACAAGGCCATTCTCCTCCCCTTCTCCATTTGCATATGATGCCACACACCATTACACATATGAAACCTACTTTCATGTGTTCAGTTTTCAAGCATGCTTCCAGACAGAAGGCTCCAAGCACAACAAAACCATTCCATTTCTGCTGTAAGCTACAAGCAGAGTTTTATTTATTTATTATATTTTTATATTGCCCAATAGCAGAAGCTCTCTGGGCAGTTCATAAAAATTAAAACCATGAAAAGCATAATAAAACAACCAACAGTCTAAAAACACAAATACAAAATACAATATAAAAAGCACAACCAGGATAAAACCACACAGCAGAAATTGATATAGATTAAAATATGGAATTACAACAGCAAAGTTTAAATTTAAGTTACATTTGTTGTTAAAATACTGAGAAAATAAAAAGGTCTTCAGCTGGCGACGGAAGGAATACAGTGTAGGCGCCAGGCAAATCTCTCTGGGGAGCTCATTCCACAGCCGGGGTGCCACAGCAGAGAAAGCCCTCCTCCTAGTAGCCACCTGCCTCACTTCCTTTGGCAGGGGCTCACGGAGAAGGACCCTTGTGGATGATCTTAAGGTCCGGTTAAGTACATATGGGAGGAGGTGTTCCTTCAAATAACCTGGCCCCAAGACGTTTAGGGCTTTGAATGTTAGTACCAGCACTTTGAATCGACCCAGACCTGTACTGGCAGCCAATGAAGTTATAAAAGGACTGGCGTGATGTTGCAGTTGACCATCCAGACCTAAGGGTCTAGCACTTTTGGGTGTGTGCATCTCTCTATGTTCCACTCATAGCACAGGCACAACTTAAGCTGCATGGGCAGGGTAAGTCTCGTCGATTTCATCAGTGAGAATTCCAAACCTTAGTGTAACCCTTGGGTCGGTACCCAGGGCCGAGTTCTATGTCTAGGGGTTGTTAGTTTTTCCCTTAAGGTTAGCTCAGGCTCAAGCCCCCACCCAGGAAACCTGGGACACCAATTTAGAGATGTCTGAGTAGCAACCTCACCCACACATCTGAGGTATAAGTACTGGTATTTATTCAGTTTGACAACAAGCAACAAAAATAGAACATGGGAAACAACCTTTTGATTAACACATTTCCCTCCCAAGGTCTAGGTAGGCCGATGGAAGCCTGTGTCCTTTAGCCTTATTCACAAGCCCAGGAGACAGTGAATGAATAGGGATCCTCCAGGCATGCAATAAGGTGGATGGTAGGTGGCAGCAACCGGAACTGGGGTGCGCTGCAAAGAGAACTGATTCAGCAGCATCAGGAACTGGGGTGCGCTGGAAAGAGAACTGATTCAGTAGGCCCAAACCAGGAACTGGGGTGCCCTGCAAGAGAGCTGATTCAGCAGGCCCAAACCAGGAACCATCTCCAACATTAACAATGTCAAAGTTCAGCTCCTCCTTCTGCAGCCAGAGACTGTTGCATGCACAGCACTATATACAAATGAGCTCCTTCGTGTTAGGGCATGTTTTCCCTGCTCCCCCCCACCGGGTGGCGTGTACTCATTTCTCTACTGTTTTACTCTGTACAGCACCATGTACATTGATGGTGCTATATAAATAAATAATAATAATACTGCTTTACATTAGTCTAGTCAACTTTACAACTAGATCTAATCAGACAACCTGATCTAGTCAGTTTAACAACCCAGACAGAAAACTTGTGGCTTGATTTTTACCTGCTTGTTAAACATGTTTATTAACTAGAGTTGTGATGTGTGATATGAAATTGTTCTGAAACTGGAAGTGCATGGCAAGCAACAGGGAAAGAGAAGCATCTCCAATATGTCATTCACCTTCCACTACTCTTCTCACTGTGCCTCAATAGCGCATTTTCCTATCTGCACCTATAAAGAGATTGTGATGCTATTCTGCTCCTTCCCTTATTAACGTATTTTCTGCATTAAGAAAAAAGATGGTAAAACTAGTGGAAAAACATAGGAGAATTACAATTGGCTTACAACATCATCTGCACCCCCATAAGATTGTGCGAAGGAGGCACGGCAATTGCGCATTAAGAGCATCACCTGGAAGGACCCATAATCAAAGCACATGGCTGCTCTTTGCTTCTCAGCTTATTTTCTTCTAGGTAATAGGAAAACCTATAAGTTTTGCTTGCAGTTATTTTTTACTTTGCTTTTCCTCTCCCAAAAAGGACTCACTCAAAGTGGCATACACTAAAGCACATTAGCAAACTAAAAGCAGCAAATAATCCTACCTCCACCACAAACTGTCAATAAATAAAACTAAGCAAGGCAGACTAAAATACTTGTTTAAAGAGAAATGTCTTTACTTGCTGGCAGAACCCAGATAAAGAGGAAAATGACCTTACCTCTTGGCTTAGGCCATCTGGGGTGCTGCAACAGAGAAAACCTGAGTATTGCTGCCAGCTGAAGGCAGCAGCATATGCAAGTTGGGTGCAAGAGCTGATCTTACATTAACACATGTAAGTTGTGCAAACTGTACCCCTACAATATGTGTCTGTAATATACAACAAAATGTGACTTACTATGCCTAACTTTTTTGTTGTGACTGGCTTTGTTTGAAAACACTCATACTGAATTTTAAAAATTGGATATATTTGTTTTTCCTACAACACCGACTCATGAATGGAGAATGCATCAACATATTGATGCAGTAGCCCTAGTAAATTATTGTTCTGATATTCATACACCTCATACTGAACAGCATTTTCATGCTTTGTTTTTTTGTGGCTAGAACAAGTCCTGTCTAAGTGAATAATTTTTCTGCCAGCTAGTTCATGGGGAAAGATTCATGATTGCCTAGAATCCAGCATTTTTGCCAGAAAATGATTATCAGGCCTATTGTGGTAGCTGAAGAGGATGAACTTGTACATACAAAATGCTAGCATTGCCTTTGTTCATGCTTTGATATAGCCTTATCTCCACATCCTCCCTTGGGTTAAGAGAGAAACAAGTATTTAAAATCTGAATGTGACATGACTTTACCATCCAGTCTCCTGCCCTGCATAATTCCAGAGGAGGAGCTTATGAAGAAATGCAGATCTGTTCTATGCATAGTAAATAGTATTTTTGTATAATCCTGTGACAAAAGTGTGTCCCGTTTTAAACTTGTCATACCATTTAGTAAGTTTGAGAGAAAAACATTCTAATCTTAACTATTAAAAACTAGATTCAGATTTACCCAGTGTTAGGGTTTTGTGATCATGACCCCGAAATACACATGCCTAAGTCTCTCTATAGTCTTGCCTCATGCTATCCTACAATAATAATGCCAATAATAGTAATTATATAATAATATACTGAATTTTGTCACTGTAATACAGAATAAAAATATCAGTTCACAAGGTCATTCACAATAATATAAAGATACAACAGCAATGAGATTTAAACATTGCACACAATCAATGAAACTATAAGCAGTAGCAGTAAAATCGCCCAGCAGATGCTTGAAGACAACAGTAGTTTTTTACCTGTCTCTCCATATTTCTGTATATATTCCAGCTTGTGGCTACAACTACTCTTTTTGCTTTACTGCCTTCAGCTATTAAACGGCTATCTCCTCTCTTTAATGACCACCATTTGCTCTTGCTGTTTCTTGTGTTTGGAGTTCCATCATATATTATATTCTCTCTTCAAAATTTATTTTTTTCCATGGGGAATTTGGCTTAAACCCCTATTCATCCACAACTAAAACAAAGTACAGTATATGTGTGTGCATTTTATCACATCCTTTCTTGCCTCTCCTTTTCCATGTCTTCCTCTGTGTTCCCCTTTGTTGAAATGTAGCTTTTGTAAGCTCACTGGGACGTAAGTATATTTAGAACATAAGAGCCATGTTAAATCAGACCACGGCTTATTTTGTCTAGCATTCTGTTTGCACAGTGGCCAACCAGATGCCTATGAGAAGCCTACAACAGGACCTGAATGCAATAGCACCCTCCTGCTTGTGTTCCCCAGAAATGGCATACAGAGGCATACTTCCTTTGATACTGGAGGTAATATATAGCCATTGTTGCTAGTAGCCATTCATAGCCTTATCCTTTGTGAATTTGTCTAGCCTCCTTTTAAAGCTAAGTTGGTGGCCATCACTACATCTTGTGGTAGCAAATTCCATAGTTTGACTATGTGCTGTGTGAAGAAGCGCTTCCGTTATTGATGGTGCCATATAAACAACCAGGAGTCTTTCATGGGATATGCAATTGCATGGTATTGAAGAAAGCAATGAAGGGCATAGTATGTATGATGTTTAGCAAATATAACTTAGGGATGAAGAATAGTACATTGTCTCCATTAATCGTGTCCCCGATCAAAGTGGTTTCACCCAAACCAAAGTAGATCTATGCTGTCATTCCAGGCCAAAGAAAATCGCATGTTGCATAGAGGCAGTTATTCCCATATCTCTTCCAATAACTACACCTGTGTTTCAGTTGTATTCAAAGGTGCAGACACCCATTAGAAAGGTACATGGGAAACTTCCTGACTACATTCTGAATTGTTCTGCAGTGTACACGTGTGCTTTCTCTTAAGCCACTCTGGCAGAAGGGCCTTCTCTTCAAATTAGTACATAGTGCTTGTGCTGCACATCTCCTCTCTTAGACATAGTGTTGATCTCACCCCATACCTACTTCATTTTGGCAGCAGGATTTTGAGTCCGACTTGAAACTTCCAAATGGAGGTTACCATGCAATACCTTAGACCAGAAAAGACTCAAGAGAGTATAGCCTATTAAGAATAAATATATAACATTTAATAATATTATATAAATAAATAAATAAATAATAATAATAATAATAAGAATGATAAAATCTAGCCTATATAGTAGAAAGTTCAGCTTTTGTGGAGCCAGACCAATATGAGATAGAGTACACATTATACCTGTGGTAAAAGAACTGCAATGGCTACCTATTAGCTACTGCCCAGGGAGCTTCGGCTATTGGGCGGTATAAAAATGAAATAAATAAATACTGAGCCCTCAGCAAGCCAGGACTGGAGTACCTAGCCTATATACCCCCAGCCAATTATTAAGATACTCAACAGAGATCTTTTTGGCCATTCCATGATCCTTGGAATTTTAGTAGTGGCATCTACCGTCTGGTACTCCTGAAAACGTATCTGCTTATGTAAGCTTTCCCTGGCTTGCCATTGTTACATCCCGATGATGCTATTTTTTCATTGTTTTTTTTCTATTATTTTTCTTGTACCTGTATTTGGGTATTTTAATACAGATTTTTAATACTTTAGTAAGTAAACTGTTTAAGAGATTTTACTATATCAAGCAGTTTGCAAGTATTATAAATAAATAAAATGAATGCGTGGAATATTTTTGGTAAGAGGACCATGAGGACATATCCCTAAAACCTTCTTAGCAGTATGTCTTGACTTTGGACTCAAAAGTTTTAGAATGTACATAGGTATGGACAACTTAGTAAATGAATGATAAGTAGATTGATTGTGCATTAATTATATTGTGTTCATACTCACACAAGAAACATATACACCTATTTACATTGGAACTACATCTACTTTTGGAAGGGAGGGAAGGAAGGAAGTGGGAGAGGAATACGCACAAAGTGCTGTTTCTTCCAGAAACGTAGGAGAGGCATAGCAGCTTGCCTGGCTTTACTCAAAGTCTAATCTACAAATTCACCTGGTAACCAGATAAAGCGCTTCAGTTAGGTGCTGGGCTGCAGCTTCTGCTGTGAGAAATGTACGCTGGAGGAGTGCTTGCAGGCTTCAGTGTCACTCCTCATGGAATGCCTGACCTTTTCCAGGGCTTTGATCATGCAGGCTCACAGTTTGAGATAATGAGTCCTTTGCCGAATCTGGAAGGGTGTGGGTTTTTTTTTTAAAATGCAGCTTTCAGGGCTTTAAAATTATTATTATCATTATCATTATTATCCCTACTAATGTGTTACCTATGTTCCTGGCCCCTTACTCAATTTTGGAGATACTATATTCCCAGTTTAGGACCTTTTTGTGTGTGAACCTTCCATGTGTGTACTCATTTCGGAAGAAGATTACTTTGAGACTTGTACCCTTCCCCCACAAAAAGTCCAGACTTTCCAAAGCAAAAGAATGAGTTGAGAACTCTATGTGCACAGTGAGAGCTGCCAGATCAGAAAATCGCAGGACATCATGGAACTGTGGTTTCCATACAAGGGTTTGTTGAGACTGACATATCAGGGGTATATCTTACTACAGACTTAAATGGGTTTAATAGTTATTCATTTCAACAGGGTGGGGGTGAGAAGGGGCCAGCTACTGTTCTGACAAAAACACATACTCAGCATTTCAACGTACTTTAGTTCCAAAGATTTTTGGGTGAAACAATTGCAGATAAAACTATATAAAAACAACATATCTTGGTAGTATAGATATGTACAACAGTTTCATGTAGTAGGTACACATTGCTGCTGCTTGCTATCAAGTTTGAAAATGACCCTCATCTATTTTAGCCCCTGTTGTAGCATTTCAGGATGCAATAAAAAAATCTTCCATTTGCTGACAACTGAATGTATTCTTCCTTGTATAAAATATTGCTCTTTCAGCTCATCTGAATTAGTCCCATAGCTCCTTGCTTAAATATAAATAGGATGATAAGCATTTCACATCTGGAGCTTTGGGGAGGAATGTGCTAATTAGATAAATTTTGACTCATTTTCCTAAGTTATAACTAAAGCTACGTAAATACCTGGCCTATTTTTATATACATGGAGAATGGTGTCCCTTTTAACAATTTTGCCCCAATGTTTTTTAGTATTTGTAGATATTACATCATCCCTAGAATTGTATAATATTAACTTCAATAATTGCTTGTGCACTAGTGTTTATTAGAACAGGGTTGGGCTACCTACGACCCTCTGCCTAATTTCAATAGTCCTCTGCATTCTATCAGTTCAGAACTCCGGCGATCTGACCCTGCTGCAGGGAAGGATGATGGAGGGCTCATCTACACCAAGCAGGATATTCCACTATGAAAGTAGTATATAAAAGGCAGGAGCCACACTACTGCTTTATAGTGGTAATGGCCTGCACTGACAACTGTTGGGGCCCATGACACATCTACACCAAGCTGGATATAACACTATGAAAGTGTTATATGGTATGTGCCATGGGCCCCAACAGTTGCCAGTGCACTTCAAATATACTATACTAATATAATATAAAGCAGTAGTATACATCCTGCAGTGCACTTCAATACCACTATAAAGCAGTAGTGTAGCTCCTGTCTTTTATATATCACTTTCATACTGCTTTCATAGTGGAATATCTGCATGGTATAGATGAGCCTGGAGAGAGGAAAGAGGTGACCCATCTACTTTTGGCTCTGGTCCCATGCATTGCTTGGTTTAGCCCCCCCCCTCCCCAACATGTGGGTTCCTAGAGATTACACATGAACGAATGTGGACAGAATAGAAGTTGCCCATTGTTCTGTTAGAATAATTCCTTAATGTTGCATGATTGCTAACTAACTTATTGAGTAAAATCCAACATAAGTCCTACTTAGAGTAGGTGCATTGAAATGAATGCTACTTAGACCCAAGTCCCATTCATTTCAATGGGTCTACTCTAAGTAGGACTTATGTTGGATTTTACCCATTGTCAAAACATTATTATCTTATTATTCTGAATAAGAATTGAGACTGCATCAAAATCTGTGAGCAGGAAGGAGAACAGAATAGGACTTGAAGGTGAACGGAATGAAGATTTCTTAATAGAGGTCTAGTATTTGGGATAGCCAGGCTTCAGTGTTTAAATGGGAGATAAAAGAGAATTTTTTAAATAAATAAATAAAAATAAATCTCCTTTATCTCCTGTTTAAAAATGTCTTTGTAGAGAGGGTAATGTCATCAGCAGACAGAAGACCCTACATAAAAATCTAAAACTGTTCCATGTGGAATTCATAATAACTCTTTTTACAGACTTCCAGCTAAGTGAGTGAAAAAGATCAGGTGAACAGATTGACATAAAAGAGGGGTGATAGAGGAAGTACTACTGTAAATATCAGCTGCCATGAATTCTTCTCATGGCTCTCGGGCTATGACATTGTGGTTGGGCATGCAACTATGGTATGTGTAGCATGCAAGGAAACATGTCCGTAAATGTGTCTTGCATGCTGTTGGTTAAAGAAGCTACTATCATATTCAACCCTTTGAGGAGTTGGACAGGGTGGGGATGTCAAGAGATTATTTATCAGCTGTGGGTTCTTCTGATTTTTCTAGCAGGTTGGGCTGAAAAAAATAGCTTGACCCTATAAACGTCCTTAGGTCAACCATTTTAAATGTCCAACACTTAATGTTCTAGGCAGGCACAATCCTATGCATGTTTATGTTTATGCAATCAACAATGCTGGGTTATAGGACTTTTTTTCTGTCTAAACGTGCATAGAATTGCGCCTTTAGACTCAGTGTGGTTTGAATTCTTCTGATCGTAATTCAGCGGAATGGTCTCATCAACTTTTAACTTGGGAGACCTGAGTCTGAATCTCAGTTCAGCCGTGAGCTTACGGAATAGATTTAGACCAGGCCTAACAATAATGGGAATAGTAATTGCCCCTTCTCAATGCTGAAAAGGTGAGAATAGTAATCCAGTTCCAAACTGTGTAAATCAAGGAAATATGTTTGTTACATCAGTAGTCTGCGAAAGCTTATTCCCACGATACATTTGTTAGCTTTTAAGGTGCCAGGAGACTCTTAGTCTGCTGCAGCAAAAGTAACAAATTCAACTACCCCTCTGAATTTAGGTTTAAATAGGATTACCACCTTTACAATGACAATGGCCGAAGAGAATGGGCTTCTGTATTCCTTCTCCCCACTACTAGAGTGCAACATTTTCTTTCACACTGCTAAACATCTGTTGGGGCAGAAGAAAAGAGCACAGGAGATCCCTAGCTTCATCACATCCCCTCCTCAACAGCTGTGTACTATATTAATTCTTTTTACTGCCATAGCACTAATTGTTAACTAGGGCAGGAGTGAGTACCTGGACTGAATCATCTGCCTGGACAGAAGCCACTGAAAAATTGCAAAATCTCTCTTTTTTTCAAGCCCACGTTGCAACCCTGTTTCCAATCCTTTTTCTTCCAGTAAACTCATCTTAATAGATCACTAATTACTTGCAGCTATCCTCCCTACACAACCATTATGCTGGTACAAGCCTAAATGAAGTGCAGGGCTAGTCCAAGATATTTTGCTTTCTGAGCAGAGCAAGAAATGCCCTCTCCCAAGTCAAAATGCATAGTACCCAGTGCTGCTGAAGTTGTTTTGGCACCTGAGGCAGTAAATCTCCCAAATACTTCTTCCCTTGCCCTCCCTGGCAGCAAAAATATAACAATAAATAACTTACCATTTGCTGCCCTTTCATGATACTCCAAGGGGGGATCCGCATGTCGCT
The DNA here is from genome assembly GCF_023053635.1 of Elgaria multicarinata webbii. Classification (NCBI taxonomy): domain Eukaryota; kingdom Metazoa; phylum Chordata; class Lepidosauria; order Squamata; family Anguidae; genus Elgaria; species Elgaria multicarinata. The sequence continues at coordinate 29,400,098 of NC_086180.1, read as the reverse complement.
CCCAGAGCGCTTCTATGCGATCCCAGTGCACCCCGAAAACGATAGTCTGACTTCCCTGTAAAAGAAACGAAGAGCCGTCCATGCTGCCGCCGCCGAGGACAGCTCTCCCCCAGCGAGGAGAGGGCGGCAAAAGAAGGAGGGGTGGAGAGCCGCTCTTCACCCCTCCTTCTTTTGCCGAGCTCTCCTCGCCGGGGGAGAGCTCTCCTCGTCGTCGTCGTCGGCATGGACGGCTCTTCCTCGTTTCTTTTACAGGGAAGTCAGACTATCGTTTTCAGGGTGCACTGGGATCGCATAGAAGCACTCTGGGAGCGACGTGCGGATCCCCCCCAAGTGAGCTGCCTGATGTATCAGCCTCATTCTTTCTAATGATAAGACCAACCCTGGCAAAATGAGACGGTGAGATGGTGCCCTGGTTTGCACATAACACTAACCCATGGTATGTGCTGTTCAATTCTGGCTTGTCATGATGTATTGTTGTGATGTGTGAACAACCCAGAAAGGGAATCCATGGTTTGTTGTTGGGTTGTGAACTCTGGTTTATTTAAACAGTAGGTTGTTACGTGTGAACCCAAATTTCCTTGGACAGTGATAGTCTAATTATGTTTTTTCACACCCTGGTAGCCTCCTGGTTGGATTCCTACAATATATGAGGCTGCCTTTGAAAATTGTTTAAAGCCTTCAGTTACTTCTGCATACAGGTGCCAGAATTTTACCTAGTAAAGTTTGCTTGGATCTCATCTCACCGGTTTAAGAATTTTATTCACTTTATATTTGATTTTCAGTTCAAAGTACTGGTGAAGCCTTAAGTGGTTTGAGATGCAGGTGTTCTCTATTTCAGGCTTCCCCAAACTTGATGCCCTCCAGATGTTCTGGACTTCAACTTTTATCAATCTCAGCCAGCATTTTCAATGGTCAGGAATTCTGGGAGTTGTAGTCCAAAACGTCTGGGCAACAGGTTGGGGAATGCTTGCTTTCTGCTATATTATATACAACAATTACATGCAACAATATGTACAACTCTATTTTATACATGCCCATTTAAACCTGCCCCAAATTTTAAAGTCATCTGCCAATGGCTTCCTCAAGAATGTCTCCTTTGGAAGTGAAGCGGATTAGGGAAAGGTCTTTCTCAGATATGATAATAGAATCATAGAATAGTAGAGTTGGAAAGGGCCTATAAGACCATCAAGTCCAACCCCTTGCTCAGTGTGGGAGAGCTCACAACCTCTCTAGCAGGTACTGCTTTAACAGTCAGGAATTTCATAACTAATGTCTCAGTTATGAAATTCGCTTCCCATGCTTAGAGCAAACTTCGGCCAGATCTACACCAAGCAGGATATAACACTTTTAAAATAATCTGTCTTGAGTACCTGCGTGGATGGTTAAGATATTCAGTTGATATTGTGTAGTTAGATTTTGAATAAGGTGTAGAAAATCTGAATTCCGTCATGACTAAATTTAGAAGCCCTGTTCTGTAGTGTTTTTTTAAATGTAAATCTTAATTAAGCTTTTTTTTGTAGTTAGACCCTGCTGCTTTTTAACACATGACTACATTGTTTGTACTGATGTATGCTAAGACTTGATGTGCTAAATCTTAGGTAATTAACATACTTCCATATTAAAACAGAAGTCCAAATCTCTTGGAGCTGAGATTTAAAGTTTTTTAAAAATCCAGATTTGCATGATGATGGATAAAATTCTTTTTTTTTTACTGGATGCTGGTATTAGCTCAAGTATATCATAGAATAATATATCCAACAAATAAACTCACTTTCATACTCATTACCTTGTTCTATAGTAATCCCAGTCACCCAAGACTCATGAATTTGTTTTGCCTCAAAGTTCCATAGAAGAATTTAAGCTGGTGGACATCGATGAGATTACTGTTGGTACCATTACACCACTGGTAGAGTTGTGATTGGGTGTCCTTTTTTAATGAAAGGGTCTTAGAGGTGTAATTACAGGCTATCTCTTTGGCTTCCACCTAACTCTGCATCCCCAGGGAAGTGCATTAATGGGAATTAGTTCAGGGTCATTGAGATTTTTTAAAAAAAATTAATAAGAATTTATACCTTACCCCTCTAATGCATTGTGCATATGGATCACATAGGACAGTGTACAACATGTAAAATCACAATGATATAATAAAATAACAATATCAATCAAAATACAATTAGATGTAGACATGACAGATAAAAGCAACCACCTCCACCTCTGATAAAAACAACGTGCCCAGCAGGGCAAAACCATGCCAGATTATTTTTTAATTTTTTTAAAAAATCACCTCTTTACTAACCAGCTGAAGAAGGCCAGAGAAAGGCTCACCTGCAGTTTGGGTACTGCTTCTGAGAAGGCCTTATCTCTTGTTGCAGCCAACCTGTGTCTCCTTCATAGGTGGGAAGATCATTTTCACCAGATCTTAGGATCTGGCCTCGCTGGAACAGGAGGATATCCTGGACTCAAGCTATTTAGAGATTTTAAGATAACTACCAGCGCTTTGAATTCAGACTGGAAATGAATTGGCAGCCAGTGCAGCTGTTGCAGAATGGATGTAATATGAACCCATGGGTGCTAACATCCTTGCTGCCTTATTCTGAAATGGTTGAAGTTTATGAAGACTCATCAGAGGTAGCCAGCTGTAGAGCACATTACAGTGATTCAATCTCAATATAACTAGGCATGTGTTACTATAGCAAGCTCGAATCACCTTATGAACAGTGCACCAGGCACTCTTGGCCACTTCCTTCCAAGGATAATCTGTCACTGATGTGGGATAGCTGTGGCCATAAGTAGGAGCAGAGCATCATAACAGAGTGATTTGTTTTTTAAAAAACTTTGTTCGGGTCAGCTTTATGCTGATCAGCTGTCATGCTCAAAGTCTTGCCACTTTTCCATATAAATAAAATGCACACAGGAATATAAAAAACTGGAAGATCATAGTCCTGGAAATGTTCTACCTGTGCTGGGTAAATAAACTAGCCAACATTCTTAATTTCATAGCATACATTCTACGTGTGGACATTTCCAGGGAAGATCAACCCACATTACTAGCTACGATTTTTATAGCTTTCATTTCAGTTTGAAAACTTCTAGGAAGCTCCCCCACCCCAAGACAGCTAAGAGGGCCTACCAAGATACATAAAAAAGAATTAGCTGCACTCTGGGAACACTCTTATCATGTTGTTGATATATCTGTTGTTGTTGTTGTAGTTGTTGTTATCTATATATATCCCACCAGGACTAAATATGGAGGTAAACCAGTTCCATAGGTTTTGTTCTTGAGCTGGCTGGCACAACAGAGTGGCTGCTTGTGGACAGCACTGGTTGTCTAGATCAGGGACTGGAAAAAAAAAGTATGTAGAGGTTTCCTCCCAAGCCCCCCAGGCCACATGCCCTTTCTTCTAGCCTTTCTCTAGGAATCCTCACTGTTACCTTTGGAGAGAACAGTAGAGATTGTCCTTCACACACTGTGCAAAGGGGGAGGAATCCCTGCTATTACCTCTGATCACTATAGGGATTCCCCTTTACACAAAGTCCCAATTGGAATGACAAGTGGCATATAAAGCAGTCTTCTGGAGGCAGATGACACCATGGAACCATGCATACCAGGAGACCTGGGGGAGCCTGGGCTTTCAGAGAAGATGACTGCAGGTTCATCCCCACAAAAGGAGGGGAATTCTGTCTGTGAGGCAGAGGCTAGACAACCACCTAGCCTCCAAGAGTGCCATTGCTTCAAGAAGCTCCTCTGAGAAGTGGTGCTTGATTAGGAAAGACTCCTCAAGAGCAAGACCCTAATGCATAGGACTTTTGCCAGGGAGCCTGTAACTAACTGCAGCTGAGCTCTGGGTGGGGCTCTAGAAGCTCTGGCTATATAAAACTTCAGTTTCAGACTAGTCATTCAACAACATTGTTGGAACAACATCTACCTTTTCTCCTAGTACCTTGTAGCCTAAATTCCTGACTGTGTCTTGTGCTTGGACCTCCATGCTACTGATCCCTGGACTCCTGCCTAACTCTGCTTTGGACTGTGTTTCTACTTGATTGCTCTCTCATGATTTTTCCTGTGCCTCAGATCTCTCTTCTGGTAATCACATACCTGGCTGGTAACTCTGTGCTCTGGATGCATGCCTCTTTATTGACTTTTGATGTAATAGGGAAATACATGAAGTTTAATGTTCTACACTATAAATTCTTCATTCATGTAAATGAAAGGACTCTATCTGTTTTCCTTTATGAAGTGCTGTAGGTTTTTCTGCTACAAGAGTAGGCAATAGTGAGTGCTAAACATAGGTAAATGTCTGCTTGAAATATGGGGGAAATGTATTCCCAACTCTATGGGAATACACGTTCCCCATGTAGTGTGTTCTGTTAGCTCATGCTGACTTTCTCTGTTGTGCCATGGCAGCCACAAAGTCATGTAAAGCATTGGCCATAGTTGCTGTTACTGCTGTGACCTCAGTCTAAATCTTGGGCCCTGTTCAGACAACATGCTAAACCATGCTGCTTGACCACAACGTGGTTAACAGAATGCATTAACCTTAATGCATTCCATTAACCATTTTGTGGTTAAGCAGCATGGTTTAGCGTGTTGTCTGAACGGGGCCAGAATCAATCACAATTGCCAGCTTCAGGTCAAGTTTTCTATTGATGGGACTGTTGGTTTTAACTTGGTATGCTTAACAGAAAATTTCTATGACCCACATGTCTGTCCCCAGCCCTTACAGGGAAATCATGCCTATGGTCCCAGCCTGAATTTTCCAGGGCTAGACCAGGGGAAAACCAAATTCTGTCTCTCAAACCACTGACGCATACCATGCAAATTGTGTATTTGCAAGTTTCATCCATGTAATATACATAGTTTATCCAATAACTGAATTCACAGGTTGTGGTTGAAGAATTTGTTTTCTACCATAGACTCCTAGATGAGCTGTTTATGTTCAGTACTTCTCACCTCATTTTTACTTGGCATCTTTCAGATTTCTGTGTTTAACTGAAATACTCATGACTGGGTTTTTGTTGATTCTCTCATTGACATGTTATTTTCATGCACATATGATTCAGGAGCAGTTGCATGATTCAAGCTGTGTGTGTGCTCATTTTATTTCAGCTGTCTTTCTTAGCACCTGCATGTTACAGTTTCTACTTGTAACCTTTCACTGGATGCTATTGTTTATGTTATGTCTTGAAAGGCATGAGGTTGTGATCTATTTTGGAACCCAGTATCCAAACAGGAAGAGATAATGGTTGTTTGTTGCTATTCTGTCGTTCTGAAGCTATTTCTTTAGCTGGGCTATCATGTTCTGGTGGCAAAAAGGACTATAAATTGTGAAATTATGTCAAATTTGTCACCAGTTTTCTCCCTGTTAAGTAACTAACATCTTATATATTCTACATAAAATAGTTGCCAGTTGAAGATGAGATTACGTACATGGTAATGGGGAGAGCCTGCAGCCAGAAAAAGTTCCATTAGGATTTCATTAAACGCAATACTATCTTACTAGTTAGGTTATTACAAAAGGGCATTATAAGAATCCATGGCTTAATGTTTATAATCATTTATTTTTCCTATGTTAATGATGACTAACAGTAGTATAAACATATTTGAATTACAAATACATTTGTTTTGTTTTGTTAGTGGTTTGAAATCTGGCAAAAATAACTGGGCCGGATTAACTCTTTGCAAATCTTCAAGCAGTGTGGGGCGAGTGGATTTGCATGTGTTGACTCCCATTTTTTTCCAACCTGAACCAACTCCCTTATGAGGAAAGGTTACAATATTCAAGGCTTTTTAGTTTAAAAAACAGCCAAGTGAAGGGGGACATGAGGGGAATCCGCACGTCGTTCTGAGATTGCTTCTAAGCGACCCCAGTGCGGCGTGAAAGCGAGCGTGTAACTTGCCTTTTGAAGAGCCGACGAAGAGACGTCCTTCCTGCCGCCGCCACCACCCAACTCCCTCCTTGCCGGCTGGGACGGAGAGCTCGGGGGAAGAAGGCGGGGTGGAGAGCTTCTTCCGCTCTCAACCCCGCCTTCTTCAGCTGAGCTCTCCTCGCTGCTTGGCGAGGAGGTCTGCGGGTGGCGGCGGCAAGGACGTCTCTTCGTCGGCTCTTCAAAAGGCAAGTTACACGCTCGCTTTCACGCCGCACTGGGGTTGCTTAGAAGCGATCTCAGAATGGTGGGGGGGGGTGAATCTCCCTTTCTCATAATACTAGAATCAGGGAACATCTGATGAAGCATAGTTATCTGCAACAAGTTGTGATGGCCACTGGTATACATGGTTTTAAAATGGTGTGGAGAAATGAATGTAAACTATCAATAGTTACTAGTTAAATATGCTACTTTCAAATTTGGAGGACACATCCCTCTGAATTATCAGATGCTGGACACAATAGTAGGAAAGGACTATTGTATTCATGTCATAGAAACATAGGAGGCTGTCTGTTGTGTCCATCTAGCCCAATATTACTGACACTGACTGGCAGCAGCTCTCCAGGAGTTCAGGCAGGATTCTTTCCTAGACCTTCTGTGAGTAAAGAATGTGTTCTATAATGGAGCTATACCCCCCCCCACACACACACACACTTAGGGGCTTCCGACGAAGTCCTGCTTGTAGACTTTCCGCTTGTGGACTTCCAAAGAATTGTAAGGTTGGCCATTGAAGGTACCAGCTGACTAGATTCACCTTTGGTTGGATTAAGCAAGGCTCTTGATATGTTTTAACTCCTTTGGTTAGAACTTGTGCATAGTGGTCTATATATATGTAAGCTCTGATGGTATGTTCTGTATGCCCCACTTTTGCAGGGTATAGACCAGGGATGGGGACCTCAACAGGTTCGCCATCTGGTTCAGCAGCTTCTTCCAGTGGTCCCAGCCCCTCTGCCACAGAAGGAAAAGCTGTTATCTCAGATCAACTCATTGCAGATGTGCTTTTCCCTGCTTAGTGCTGAAAAAAATATCCCTTTCTATTTAGCAGGGGAAACCACTCTGATCAACTGCTGATCAGAGATAACAGGTTTTCACTGCAGAGCAGGGATCAATTCATGGAGGGGGCTCTCTTACTTTCCCTTCTGCACATTCAGTTCTACCCTGCGGGACCCACCTGTATAAGGCTTGTGTGTATGGGAGACACTAGCACACTGTCTCTTTCAGCTAAGCCATTTTAAAGATTCAGCTCACTGAGGAGTGTTTTGTGTGTGCTTATGCCTAATGCTGTCTCTTCTGTTCTGTAGTAAGATGCTCATTGTTCTCACTGAAGCAGCAAATCTGTGTCTTAGTTGTAGCAGTTCAGACTCATGGCTCACTTGATTGAATGCTCCTCCCTACAAAAACTATATATTCCCCATGTAAAAACTAGCATATTGGAGAGAAGAGCAGACGAGATCTTCTTTGTATGACATGCTAGCTTTCTATATGCAGGTTTGTATGTATATAGGAGCATTTAGACATGTGGGACCCCACCTGCAGCCTGAAGTGGTACAATCATGATGCAGGTTTACTGCCTTGGTGAGAACTAATCCTCTGTTTAGCCTGAAGGCAACGAATTAGCTGAAGTAATTACTGATAGTTGCATATCAGAAACATGTGTAACAAAGAACAGGTCATGCAGAAGGTCAGTCTGGATCATGTCAAATGAGAGGCTTTCAGGGGATTTTCTGTTTTGGAATAGTTTCAGACAAAAAGTCATGATTGATGTCCCTGGTAGAGATGCAGGGAGTCCATGGGAAGATGCCTCTTGCCTACTTAATCAGGTACTGATTACAATGTGTTGTACTAACCTGTGTACGTATGTGCCCACATACACACACTTCTGCCAAAGCTGCCTTCATTCAGGGAGCCTCTGCATTTAACTGAAAGTAGAGTCTTTCAGCTGACAGAACAGTCAGACATGTACCCATCAGTCCTGGGATCACAGGCAAGGTTGATAAATGCATATTGGAAGTTATTGTGATGGAGCTCAAGAGGGGTTGGACACCAGGAAGTTGTGGTGGTAACAGAATTTGAACAAGGGAGTCATCCCCTTGGATCTCTTATGGTGATGAATTCTTTGGCAGAATCATCATTGCACAATTTGTCTATATTCATTACCTCCTCCCCTCCCATTCAAATGCTAGCTTATACTGTTTATCCACTTTTGGAGTTATTTCTTTCCTTGGTCTTTTTGATGCCATTGATAAACTGAAATGTTAAACATTAGTTCTCACCAAGGCAGTAAACCTGCATCATGATTGTTGCTTGTTTTATAATTAAAAATTAAAAACACTCATGCATTGACAAAAAAGTTTGAATTAAAATAAATTGAGACACTTACTATTCTCTGTCTCTCTAGGTTCAGTGTAACTTTCCACAACTCTTTTACAAAATGAAAAGCAGCAGTTGGAGTCTGCAATCATTGTGAAGGGTGGGTTGGGAAGAGGTGCTTAACTGTTTCCATGTTTTGCACTTCTCCTCTCAAAAGTACTCCCCTTAGACTGCTTTTTTCTCCACAGTGCAGGGTGACAAATGATGGGGACTCTGTCCTTCCCATGTAAGAGGAAAAGCATTTTGAGGGGTCACATTGACTTGAGCAAAATAATGGCACTAAAGAAAAGTGCCTCATTTCTATCAGCTTTTCCTCTGCTTTTGGTTGCAGCCTCCAGCTGCTGCTTTTCATTTAAATGAAAGTTGGAGAAACGTTACACAATGAAAGGGAGTTTCTAAGTAAGGTCGCATAGGGTTTTCATGAAGGCAAATTCAACACAGACTGCAAAATAAAGCAAACACCTTACTTCATCTCTCAGAATGCAAAATATTCTTCTTACTCCATTTAATCATAAAAACCTCATTCAAATTGCCATTAGAATCAAGACAAAGCATTGTTTGATGTGTTTGAAATGTACAGTTCTATTAAAGACCTATGTTCTTTTTTTAAAAAAAAATGGATTTGGTATTCGGAGGGTATTGCATAACCTTGCTGTATGGTGTTCATTATTTTTAACCTCTGATATTGCAAAAGAGCTGAAGCCTAGAACTGTATGCAACTTCTTAAAAGGTGCTGTGATGCTCTTTAACTTTCTGTTAAATACCCCCTTTTCAGCCTGGTCAGTGGGACATTATAGGGACACACTCAGGTTAACAGGCTTGAGTGTTCCTTTGCCGTTAACCTTTAATGTTCATAATACATTATGACATCCGTGTGACAAGGTGCTTTAAACCATGACACTGGGCTATTTAGTTTTATAGACCTGTGAAGTTCTGCATTTTTCTGATACTTTTGCTTTGCTCATCCAGTTGTGAGTATTTGGTGCAACCTGTGGCCTAGTCTCATATAGATGCCACTTGGAAGAGTGTGTGTTGAACTGCAGTAAGTCTGAAATACTTACTGTGGTACTTGGGGTGTTCCGTACAATACAAACTCTGAGCCTTGGAGTTCTTTATATAGTAAAAACAGGCAACCAACTTACTACCCTGTGGTGACTGTTGTAGCTGCCCTTGCCCTTCAAGGGGATTTCACAATGGGGATTGTTGCCTTTTCTCTCTCATACCCATATCCATTTATTTTCCAGTTCAGCAGTAAAGCAGATGAAACCCTGTTGTTCAGTGCTATCACCCAGAAACAAAGAACCAAACCAAACATTTAGCTAATCACACATAGTGGAGCACTAGTTTTTTATAGTTTTTTTTTTTACTCTCCTGCAAGCTTGTGTGTCCCCAATTTGGATTGGGACCATAGCACTCCAGGAGGAAGCATTTTATTTATTTATTATTTATTAAATTTATATACCGCCCCATAGCTGAACCCTAAGCCTTTCCCCCACCCATTTTTTTCTTGAGCTTCCATCTCAAAAAGAGACAAATCTCAATTAACTCAATAGAGACTTTTTTACACGCACACCCATGGGGGTGGGTGGAATTTCAAGAAAGAAATTGGGGGGAACTCTCCCCCCACCTCCAGAGTGTTATGCTATGCATGATTAGTTGAATGTTTCACCAAAAGAAGTGGAAGACTGCATAAGATTACTGCTGAATGGCAGAGGTTGAAAGCTGCTTACTCTGTTTATATTGCTTAGTATAGACATATGTTGGATTCTGAGGTTTAAAGTATAGGATTTGTGCCTGTTTTGAGTGTGGTTAGTTGATGAAAGGGAAAGAAAATAATAGCTTTTTTCAAAAATGTGGATAATGGCAAAAAAGAAAGGACCTCCCCAAATGTATTTACCCCAATATAAGCTTAAGTTGTGAATGTGACAATTGCTGTTGTTGTATAAAACTTTCTAATATGGAGTTCTAATCCATTGACTCCAATATGTGAAGAGCCACAACATATTTGCTGAATGTATTTCCTAGATACCTGCGTAAAAGACTTTCTCTCAGTTTCCCTTCTCTCTCTGGGTATCATACTCCCTTGTAATATTCAGAGAATGTTTAGTTTAAATCAGCATTGGCCAACTTTGGTGAGTCTAGAGCCACTCTCCACTTCATGGGCCGCTCTCCTATTGCTACCACAACACCAGCAGCAAAGAATTCAGAGATTTTCTGCTGAAATTTGGTGGCAAACTGCTACAGATCCTTAAAAAGGATTTTTTTTTTTGCTTGCTCTCTTTTTTATCATAATGTGGGATGGGGGCATTTTTGGTGGCATGGGCTGTAGAAGGGGATTGGGGGGGCATGCAACCAATGGGCCATGTGTCGCCCATCCTTGCTTTAAGCAATAGACCTTCTGTTCAGAAAAACAATTTTTCATAACTTTTTCTAGGGTGAGATTAGTCACAGATAATCCTAAAGCTTCTTACGAGATTTAAGCAAACCCAGGTTGGCAGTGACATTCTTTAAGAGAAGGAAATAGTTTCCGTGTGCAGTTGGTTTGCAGAGGAGGAATCCCAGGAGTTGGTCAAACAAAATGCAGATCAGTGGGCTCAAAACTATGCTTTAGGAGAGAAGACTCAGAGAGGGTCTGTGCTTGTCTTCGTTCAGAGCTGTTCCAAGGTAGAGTCAGCTCTAATTGATCTGTGCATTGGAATCTTCTGAATTGGTGCCTAAGGTCATGTCTCTGCAATCAGGTTCCTGCAGTCAGGTTTCTGCTTCAGCTCAGAGCTCCATTACACCTACTTTTTGCCCCTGGTTTGCCTCCGTGTTTTTTACTTCCATTTCATAAGCGGAGTAAGTGTTCCTCCCTTTCACGATTGTTGCTCTACCGCTGAACTCTTTTCACTTGTTTGCTCTCCTGCTGCTATTGTGCCCACCCCACCCCATCCCTTCTCCTTCCTCCTCCAGTTTATTGGTTCTTGTCATTGATGGACATTGTGATCAAGTGGCAGACTTCCCCACTCACTCATTGGAGCTCCTATGGGAATTAACAAAAATACTTACAGCTCCCTCATTTTTAAAGATAAAGGGATGAAACATGGGGCCGTGAGAACTCTTAAGTAGGGCTTTAGGCATGCTAAGTTTGAATCAGATCAGTTCATCCCTTGATTTTTTAGGATTTTAATTCCCCCCCCCCCCAGTCATTCCTTCTCATTAACACACACACACACCTCTTCAATTCTGTTCAGGGGTGGATTAAGGCAGAATCAGAGGTACAGTCGTGTGAAAAAGAAAGTACACCCTCTTGGAATTGTTTGATTTTACATATCAGGACATAATAACAATCATCTGTTCCTTAGCAGATCTAAAAATTAGATAAATTCAACCTCAGATGAACAACAACACATGACATATTACACTGTGTCATGATTTATTTAACAGAAATAAAGCCAAAATGGAGAAACCATGTGTGAAAAAGTAAGTACACCTTATGAATAGCTTGTCACCTTTAGCAGCAATAACTTGAAGTAATTGTTTTCTGTATGACTTCAGACTCTCACATTGTTGTGGAGGAATTTTGGCCCACTCTTCTTTACAACGTTGCTTCAGTTCATTGAGATTTGAGGGCATTTGTTTATGCACAGCTCTCTTAAGGTTCCGCCACAGTATTTCAATCGGGTTGAGGTCTGGACTTTGACTGGGCCATTGCAACACCTTGATTCTTTTCTTTTTCAGCCATTCTGTTATAGATTTGCTGGTGTGCTTGGGATCATTGTCCAGTTGCATGACCCAATTTCGGCCACGCTTTAGCTGTTGGACAGATGGCCTCACATTTGACTCTAGAATACTTTGGTATGCAGAGGGGTTCATGATCGACTCAATGACTGCAAGGTTCCCAGGTCCTGTGGCTGCAAAACAAGCCCAAATCATCATCCCTCCACCACCATGCTTGGCAGTTAGTATGAGGTGTATGTGCTGATATGCTGTGTTTGGTTTTCACCAAATGTGGCGCTGTGCATTATGGCCAAACTTCTCCACTTTGGTCTTGTCTGTCCAAAGGACATCATTCCAGAAGTCTTGTGGTTTGTTCAGATGCAACTTTGCAAACCCAAGCCGCGCTGCCACGTTCTTTTTAGAGAGAAGAGGCTTTCTCCTGGCAACCCTTCCAAACAAACCATTCTTGTTCAGTCATTTTCTAATTGTATTGTCATGAACTTTAACATTTAACATGCTCACTGAGGCCTGTAGAGTCTGAGATGCAACTCTTGGGTTTTTTGCAATTTCTCTGAGCATTGCACGGTCTGACCTTGGGGTGATTTTGCTGGGACGTCCTCTCCTGGGAAGACTGGCAACTGTCTTGAATGTTTTCCACTTTTGAATCATCTTTCTCACTGCAGAATGATGGACTTTAAATTGTTTGGAAATGGCCTTATAACCCTTCCCAGATTGATGGGCAGCAGCAATTGTTTCTCTAAGATCATTGCTGATGTCTTACCTCCTTGGCATTGTGTTAACACACACCTGAATGCTCCAGACCAGCAAACTGAAAAAACTTTGACTTTTATAGAGGTGGTCATACTTGCTGATGATCAATTAATCACGGGCATTTGATTAGCAGCACCTGTCTGCTACTAAGCATCTGAATTCCTATGAAAGCAGTAAGGGTGTACTTACTTTTTCACACATAGCTTCTCCATTTTGGCTTTATTTCTGTTAAATAAATCATGACACAGTGTAATATGTCGTGTGTTGTTGTTCATCTGAGGTTGTATTTACCTAATTTTTAGACCTGCTAAGGTACAGATGATTGTTATTATGTCCTGATATGTAAAATCATACAATTCCAAGGGAGTGTACTTTCTTTTTCACACAACTGTATGTGTGTGCGTATGTGTGTGTTCAATGGAGCTCGTTTATTGCCTGGGCTTGATTCCCTTACTCAAGAGTAAATCCCATTGATTTCAACTGCATTTACTTCCAAGTCATACTAAAATATGATGCATGCTTACCTTTGAGTAAACCCCATTGAACAGAGAGAGACTTACCTCTGAGTAAAAAGAAGTAAGACCTCAGAAGTAAGCATAGGTTTGCAGAGCACTTCTTTCCAGTTTGCTGTTTTAGACTTTTTAAAAAAAGCTTCTGAGTGACCACACTATTAAAAGTCAGTTCTATACGTGTTTACTCAGAAGTAAGTCTCTCTCCATATTTGGAAGAGGCTGAGTGGGGTGAGGAGTAGCTTTGATATTGAGATCTATGGCTAACCAAAATGCTTACATCTGTGTAATTTTTCAAGATAAAGAGATGAAGCTTGGCACCGTGATAGCTCTTATGGAGGGCTTTAGCCATGCCACGTTTGAATCAGATCCGTGCATGCCTTGATTTTTAGGATTTCTTTTTCATTAACCCCTCAATCCATTCTTCTGATACTGCACCAAAGTGAAATTCCACCTGTTTGCACTTGTGGAGGATCTGTTTTCCTTTATTTTGATAATGCACAGCTGTGCATCTCCTGTTCATAAAAATAGAGATCTGCTGGGGTCCTCAGGGATGTGGGCTCCCCCCCCCCACTCTGGGTTTGTTGTCTAGTGATTTACTGCTTTAACGTTTCATCAGAGGGGCTCTGTTTATGTGGGCAATGATGGGGTTGGTGCAGTAAAAAGTCCATTCAACCAACTAAGCACAAGTATATTCATTCAACATGGCATGCTAGAGGAGGAGAACTGCCCTGCTCTCCCTTTTCATCAGCAAGACTCCAAAGCACACATACCCAACAAAGGAAAAAGTGAGAGGATAGCAATACATGAAGACATAATCTGCTTGGAGAAAATAATCCAGACTTTCCCTGCACCAAAATAATATGCAAAACAGAAGAAAAGAGGCGAGATGGGTGCAGGGCAGGGATGACGTCATGAGAGACCCGCGCTGCAATACCAGATGTGGCAAGAGTGTATGATGGAGCTCTGAATCTGGTATGATGGAACTCTGAATCTGGGTTGGTAGATAGTTCCTGGTTAAAGAAGAGCAATGTGCTCTGAGCTAACTCTGAGCCAGTACAGTTTTCATTACTCCCTACTGACCTGACATAGCACCTGTCTCTGCATGCAATATCGGCCTTGTAGATTGGTGCATATTCTGTGGGAAACAGTCTTAATCTATGCAAGTTCAGTTGTTTTTGCCTTTTTAGCATACTGACAAGTCTGTGTTGCCTTCGTATCTTGAGCTGCCACTCTTGTCAGGTTTTTAGAAGAGAAAGCTGCTGCACACTGTGTATAGTAATGCAAATATATCCATATATTTAAATTATCTATTGTTTAGCATGCAGAAAGTTGAAAAGAATACACAGATGAATTTTCTTCAGACTCCAACAAACTTGCAGAATCTTGAGGTTCAACCCCCCCTCCCAATATTCAGCATGTATTATGTATGGTATTCCTGAACTGTGCAAAAAATGGAAATTGGTGATCATAGAATAATAGAGTTGGAAGGGACCTATAAGGCTATCGTGTCCAGTCCCCTGCTCAATGCAGGAATCTATGTTAAAGCATACCTGACAGATAGGTGTCTGGCTGCATCTTGAATGCCTCTAGTGTGGGAGAGCCAACGGCATCCCTAGGTAATTGGTTCCATTATCAGACTGCTCTAACAGGAAATTTTTCCTGATGTCCGGCCGGAATCTGGCTTCCTGTAACTTGAGCCAATTATTCTGTGTCCTGCACTCAGGGATGATCGATAAGAGATCCTGGTCCTCCTCTGTGTGACAACCTTTCAAGTATTTGTAGAGGGCTATCATGTCTCCCCTCAGTCTTCGCTTCTCCAGACTAAACATGCCCAGTTATTTCAGTCTCTCCTCATAGGGCTTTGTTTCAAGACCCCTGATCATCCTCATGATGCTGCTGTCATACTGGGCAACTAGGCCCTCCTTTCCCATCTTCCACTCATCAGAGCAAAGGTCCAAGGTTCAATATTTGGTATGATGCTTCCCCCCCCCCCCCCGATTTTTTGTTGTTATTTTCCCTCACCATTTTTATACATTAGGTTTTGCCTTCAGGTAGCATAGAGAAAAGGAGCAAACACAGGATACACAAAGACACAAAAATAAACCTATATAAGCTGTCCATGTTTACCTAACCTGGGCTTTTGCCACTTAGCGCAGACCAAGTCTCCTGGGGAGGCACCACTGCTCCATATTCTGCATCTCTGTGGCCAGTTCCTGGTCCAGAGTCATGTAGTCTAGGCTCTCAAAAGACCCACTCCTCCCCAGTCTGCACATGTGGGCTTTCAGCCCCTCCTTTTAAGGATAGATGGCAAGGCAACTGTGTTAACTTGCACATACACATCCCCACACTTGTGCCTGATTGCAAAGGCCAGGGGATTACAAGGAGGGAGTCTTTTGGCCTCCATCCCACAGGCTGGGCAAGTTTCAAGTGAGAAGCACATCTGGCATGTCCAGTTAGAAGGATCTCTAATAACAGGTGCTGAGAGAGATCTTTTCCTGTGCCCCTGGAGAACAGTCATAATTTATGCCAGTCATAAATGAACCAATGTTCTAGCTCAATATAAGGGTAGGTGTGGGTCTATGTGAATAGCAGTGACACATAGGCTTTTTCTGTGTTGAGAAAACCCTAGATCAGATAACTTCTAGTACCAGATAGAAATTTAATGCACACCAGCAACTCGTAGGCCCTGTTTACATATAATGTGACAGCCCATTGTGTGCAAGCAGATGCTCTGCCTGTAGCTCAGCCTCCTCCTCCACTTTAAAGCACAACCCACGATTGACTCTTTGTAGGTCATGCAGCATGATGTGCAAACCTGAACCACTGGAGCTAAACGGATACGTAAGCAATAGAATATTTATCAGTAGATTGCTGTATGGCTTAAACAGCATTTTAAATTACTTCCAACATTGTAAAAGATGATAGTGTCTTTTATTTTCTAATGCTTTATGAAAAAAAGATACTCCATTTTTGTAAACATACTGTGTAATTGTCGACCCTCTTGAGTTTGAAAGTTAACTTCAACCACATGTATGATCTCCTCGATCTGTAATAGCCATTCATATTGCCATAGTACATCTTAAAGGTCAAAGGCTCTCATACCATTTGCAGAGTTTCAGAAGAGCTAAATTATTGCAAGAAGCTCCATGTTTGGTCTGTCAATTCAGTTTTTACTAATTTCTTGCTTACCCAAATTGCTATTTAGGGAACACCAGCGTCTGAAATAAATACTCTGTAACACGTAATATAAATGAGGTCAAGCTGCAAAGGAAGAAATGAGAAAGCCGTAATTGTCGGTATTGCTAAATTCTTACACAAGTGGTAGCTTATCACTGTAGAGCAGCCTTCACAAGCCTTCCAGATGTCTTGGACTGCAGTTTCCATCAGCCCTAGCCAGCATGGCCAGTCAACAGGGATAATGGGAATTGCAGTCCAAAACAGCTGGAGGGACTTAGGTTGGTGAAGGCTGCTGTATAGGTGAATTGCTAGGCTTGCACAATTGTGGATGTTTGTTGTTGTTCATAGTAGTAGTAGTATATACTGCATGTTTGAACTGAATGAGGATGGAAGAATCAGCAATATTGGCTACACCCACACTGACTCAAAATGTAGACAATCTTTAATCCCTGTTATGGTCTTCAAGAGAGCCTTTAGCAATGCCCTTGCCTTTTTACATACTATAGCTGTGCATGAGCCAGGACAGGAGGACAAAGAGTGTAAATAGAGATCTTTGCTGTTTATAGAGGTGAGAAGGTAAAAAGTGAGGGAGGGTGTTCAACTCATGCAAAAGAAAGCAGCTGGAATACATTATAGTGGGGGTCCTTGGTTTGGGGGTTTATATTGGAAGGGAAGTCTCTGGGGTCTGGATCAAGCCCATGACTTCCAGTTAGCTACTTCCATGATATGGCAGTGACACAAGTTTCTGTACATATCCATCTTTCAAAGAGTTACTAGCACTGTATTAGATGCCCCTGCATGTTTACTGCCATGTTTTTGTCTTTAAAGTATTAGTATTAATACTAATGCAGTGCCCATAGATGTCTTCTCAGAAAACTGAAGCATGTAGCTGTAGATAATCTAAAACTTGGTATCCAATTTGTGAGTTTAAGAAAAGGAAAGATGCGTGGCAGTTCGAGCTATTTCCCTTGGAAGCCAACTCCTCTATCTTAATGGGAATTCGTACTGCTTTTATTATTTGGTCACAAATAATGGCCCTAATGCTTGTTGGTTTTAAAACACCTAGGAGTAGCACTGCTTTTTCTCTCCTGCTCACATACTCTCTCCCTCTTGCAAAATATAAGACAAGGCCAGAGCTTAAATTAAAATCCTCAGGTTCTTATCTCCTTCCCACAGGAAAGCAAATCTGTGTTGAAAACCGTAAAATTAAGAGGAGAGCAAGGATAGCATAATTTAGCAAAAATTCATGCAGAAGATTCTGAGCTATATGACTGGAGGGGTAGGTCAGACATAAAGATGATACCACTTGCTAATGCAGGTTCCTTAAGGTGGTGCTCTGGAAACAAGGGGAAGTATGCAAAGAGAAAAAAAGTAGGCAAAAAATATGACATTAGCTTTGTTTTTGTTCATTCTAAACTAGAAAGGCTTATTGCAACACACACATCTTCTGTGTTGTGTTTTAAATAAGGCCCAACAATTTTTAATCACATTAGCATTCACAAATAAATCAGTTAAGAATTCTCTCTCCTTCATTACCAATCTTTTATATATGGGGTGCTTTATGAGTAATACCAGTATTTTTGTTTGAATCCTCTCCCCACTCCCATGCACTCATCTGCCATGATTTTGTATTTGTGACCAAGAAAAAATAATTGCTGAAGGGCGTTTCACTCAGAATCTAGGGGGAAAGTGCTGAGTTTTTCCTTGATAGTATACCAAACGACAGAAAAAAGAGAAAATTAAACTAAATAGCATGGTGTAATAATGCAAATGAATCTCAAACATTTCTCACATTTTGCATAGATTTAGGCTTTGGGGGGGAAATAGGAATTATTCTGGTAACTCCAGCATTTCTTCAGCTCAAAAGGATTGCTGCATGTAGCAATAGTATGTGTTGACAACACATTTCTCAACAGTGGTTTTAGAACTCCACAGTGGAGTTTTTACACCACCGTTGAGAAATTTGTTGTCTGGAGGGAAAACTCTACCCCACGGTGCAGTTGTTTTTGTTGGGTTTTTTTGGAAAACACTCCACGCAGAATATTCATGCTGTGCAGAGGAGAGTTCCTGCACAACCATTGTGTTGTGTGGAGGGCTCCGTGGAATTTCCGTTGCATTGACTCTTCCCACTGGCTACAGAGTTCTCTGGCAAGAGTGGCAAAAGGAGTGAGTGCTGCTCTAAGAGAGCTGCTGAGATTATTATTTTTTTGCAGCAATGGCTGATGGGATACCATCAGGAGGACCGGGGGGGGGAGGGGAGAAGAGAGGGCAGAGGAACTGTGTCAATTGAACATTGCAATAGATTTTACTCAACTCCACGGTAGCCCACAGTCACACAATGATGGACTTAGAACAAACTACAAACTCAACCGTTGAGTGGAGTTTTCCCACTGTGTAGAGAAATGTGTTGACTGAACTAAGTCAATGACTGTTTTTTTTAAAAAAAGAAAACTGTGTTAAATTTTAGCAAATACTGAACATAGTTGTGTCATGTATCACCTCTCTTTTATCTTAACATATCAGATAGCACTACTTGGAGAGGAGTAACCATATCCCATTCAGAAATAAACTAGATTTTTTTCTCCTCACAGCAAAGTTTTGGTATGACTTGCAATGCTTCAGTAATAACAAGTACCTGCAAATAACAGTGACAGTATTTGTTATTCTGTAATGACAAGCATGGTGGGGCAGGGCAAGTTGGAAGGCCAAAAAGAAAACTATCCAAGTAGTTTTGGGAATCCCCTTATCCACAGTCAAAATACACAGGTGTAAAAGTATGTATTGTTGCATCATAAAATACTCT
Source organism: Elgaria multicarinata webbii (assembly GCF_023053635.1). Lineage (NCBI taxonomy): Eukaryota > Metazoa > Chordata > Lepidosauria > Squamata > Anguidae > Elgaria > Elgaria multicarinata. Next base: position 29,380,841 of record NC_086180.1, on the reverse strand, counting down.
GACCATACCTTTGCTAACTACTTGGGAGGACATCACAGTAGGGCAGATTGCATTGGGGAAGGTACTTGCCATGGTGAGTAGGTCTTTGGAAAAACTCTAAGTAAAAGATGCAGTAGTGGCTAGTATTTTGCCAATGCTAGCTATACCTCTTGCTTGTAATCTCCAATTTGTAGCATGTATGATATACAAAACATCAACAATTTTCTTAAAGCTTGTAAACCTTTTGGCTTACTCCAGAGTGACGAATGACATTATACACATTAAGCACAGGAATACTTAAGACTGGAAAAATAAGAAACTGAAAGAAACTGGAATTGATAGGTTTGCCCATCCCTAATTAAAAGCCAGGCAGTTAAAAATACACTAAACTTTTTTTTATCAGCTCTGTTGATAAACCAAAAAAAGCCAAAATTGCTACTAATGCCTTTTATTTTTATTTACAGTCAAACAAAGTACCAGTGGTGCAGCCTTCCCATGCCGTTCACCCTCTCACCCCACTTATCACCTACAGTGATGAGCACTTTTCTCCAGGGACACATCCGTCACACCTCCCTTCAGATGTCAACTCAAAACAAGGTGAGGAACCTTCATTCATCTATTAAAGTAATTGTTAACAGAATAGCCATGCATGCTTTGCGCTGAGACGTGTGATCCAAAGGGAACTTTTATAGTTTAATACTGTCCTAAAATATTGCTTAATCAAGAAGTCATGGGCCTGGGTTTTCTTGGTGCACTGTTTTTCTGCAGTGATAGAATTCAGAAAACGACAGTTAAAGTCCTTGGCGCCCCCTGTCATATTAGAAGTGCAGCGCAGATGTTCTGAAGTGTAGAAGTGCTTTTTTCAGATAAGGTGAAAGGGTGAGCTATCACTTTTTCCTATTACTAACAACATTACGTTTTAAAAATTTGAGCAGGCATCCTTCACAGGAAACCAAGAGGTTTCAGTTGTTCCCTTTCATACAACATTTTCACCTGTATTGAATAAACAATAGCCATTTGTTCTTAATTTTGTGTTTAAAAAAATAATTCTATCGCTAATTCTAAACTTAAATATTACCACCAAATCTTAAATTATTTTCATAATATGTTTTCAAAGTATTTATTTATTATATTTCTATACTGCCCATTAGCCAAAGCTCTCTTAATGTATTTGAACACTTACTAGTTTCAAATTAGGGCCATAAAACAAATAAGATTTGAATTACATCTAGATGAAATTTCTGTTAACTTTATATTTGCATTGCTGCTGTTTTTATCTGGTTGAGCTTTTATATTGTATTTTATATTATGGTTTTATACTGTTGTTTTATACTTTGAATGGTTTTAATTTTTGTGAACCGCCCAGTGGGTTCAGTGTTGAAAATCATTATTTCCTTTGGCAACAATGAGAGACTAGTGCATTTGCCAACATGATGTGTATATCTTGTTGCAATGGCTGTGGTGGCACTAGTCCAGATATTACAATCTTGTTTCTCTATTTAGGGTCTTTTGGCCATTCTGTTGCAGAATTATACCTTTTGATTACCTTTATAAACATGTTGGGACCATGTCCCATCATGCAGCAGCTGAAAGAGAGATGACATTACTGGAATATATCTTATCAGATTGTGATATAAAGCATTTGTGCACAATTGCAGCTTCCTAGATACGATGTGAACAATTTCATAGCATTGCTATTCATGTAGTGGCCGGGTTGCTGAATATCTCTGTGGCTGCATTCAAACGCCATGATAGTCAATAGTGAATTAATAGGCAACTCACAGTAAGTTATTCTGTGGGTACTCCCCACACGATCAGCGAAATAACCAACTGTGATTTGGTTATAAGCAACTGTGAGTGGGAGATTCAGGACAAATAAAAGGAAGGACTTCTTCACACAGTGCATAGTTAACTATGGAATTCGCTACCACAAGTTGTAGTCATGGATACATTCCTGGAGGAAAAGGCTATCAGTGGCTACTAGCCCTGGTGGCTATGTGCAACCTCCAGTATCCAAGGCAGTAAGCCTATAAGCACCAGATGCTGGGGAACATGGGTGGAAGAGTGCAGTTGCACTCATGTCCTCCTTGTGGATTCCTGGTCATCAGCTGGTTGGCCACTGTGTGAACAGAGTGCTGGACTAGATGGACCCTCGGTCTGATCCAGTATGGCATTTCTTATGTGCTTATGTGAGTGGATTATTAATCTATGGTGCATTGACTAACTTGTCCCCCACCCTCCCTCCCTCCTCTCAGTCCTCTTGCTTGTATCCTATCATTCTTTGCTGACGAAAATAGAGTTCTGCCAGCTCTAGTAGAGTAGCAACCATCACTTTGACCGCTCTTGCCTAGCAGCTCTGTAGCCAACGAAAATAACCAAGAGTACCCACTACACAACACAACAACCCACTATGGATTACTTAACCCATCATGGGTTATCATATCATCTGAACCCAGTCAGCATGTTGTTGTTGTTGTTGTTGTTATTATTATTATTATTATTATTATTATTATTATTAATATTTATTACATTTTTATACCGCCCAATAGCCGAAGCTCTCTGGGCGGTTCACAAAAATTAAAACCGCAATAAAACAACCAACAGGTTAAAAGCACAATTACAAAATACAGTATAAAAAGCACAACCAGGATAAAACCACACAGCAAAATTGATATAAGATTAAAATACAGAGTTAAAACAGTAAGATTTAAATTTAAGTTAAAATTAAGTGTTAAAATATTGAGAGAATAAAAAGGTCTTCAGCTGGCGATGAAAGCAGTACAGTGTAGGCGCCAGGTGGACCTCTCTGGGGAGTTCATTCCACAACCGGGGTGCCACAGCGGAGAAAGCCCTCCTTCTAGTAACCACCTGCCTCACTTCCTTTGGCAGGGGCTCACGGAGAAGGGCTCCTGTAGATGATCTTAAGGTCAGGGCAGGTACATATGGGAGGCGGCGTTCCTTCAAATAACCTGGCCCCAAACCGTTTAGGGCTTTAAATGTCAATACCAGCACTTTGAATCGGGCCCGGACCTGGACTGGCAGCCAATGAAGCTGGAAAAGGACTGGCGTAATGTGATCTCGCCGGCCAGTCCCTGTTAGTAAACGGGCTGCCCTGTTTTGTACCAGCTGAAGCTTCCGGACCGTTTTCAAAGGCAGCCCCACGTATAACGCATTGCAATAATCCAAGCGAGAGGTTATCAGAGCATGGATAACTGTAGCTAGGCTATCTCTGTCCAGATAAGGGCGTAGTTGGTATATCAACCTAAGCTGATAAAAGGTGCTCTTTGCCACTGAGTTCACCTGTGCCTCAAGTGACAGTTCTGGATCCAAGAGCACCCCCAAACTACGGACCCGATCCTTTAGGGAGAGTGCAACCCTGTCCAGGACAGGGCGAATTATTTGCCAGTCAGTGAGGGAGGAAGCAGCAACCAGGCACCTCTCCATCATGCCTGGGTCCAGCTCCAGCTGAGAGCCTCCTCCCTCCTGCTACCAACTGTCTCTGCAGAGGACACCAGTGAGGGAGGAAGCAGCAGCCAAGCACCTCTCCACCGTGCCTGGGTCCAGCTCCAGCTGAGAGCCCCCTCCCTCCTGCTGTCAACTGTAACTGCTGAACTTTGCAACTAAGATTGTAGTGCCTGAATTTGCTTTCCTTTCCCCCCTCCTCCTCCTCCCTCCCAATCCCCTTTCCTTTTGTGTCATGTCTTTTAGATTGTAAGCCTGTGGGCAGGGACTGTCAAGAAATATTTTTGTAAGCCGCCGTGAGAGCCTTTTTTGGCTGAATGGCGGGATAAAAATGCTTAAATAAATAAATAAATTGGTGGGAGTAAAGGCTAAATTATGTCAAGGTTACTGTAGTTTGTCTCTTTTGGTTGACTGTTTACCTATAACCCATTCTCGGCAACAATATAAGGTTATTTTATTTAGATAAAGTCATGAAAACCAGTGGAGTCTGGTGGTTCCGATATCAGTGGGTGGTGAATCTGCTCCAGGTTTCAGTAAGAACTCTAAAGGAGCTATCCAAGGTGCGATAACTCCTTTAGATTTCTAACTGGCTCTGATTGAAACCTGGAGTGGGTTCACCACCTCACTGGCATCGGAGCCACCAGCTTCCACTGATGAAAACTGTAATAAGATCTTATTTATTTCCCTTGTTGCTATGAAGCGACTTGCATCTGAAAAGCTTGTCGGAATAACCAGGGCATCAAAAACACAGAATAATCAAAGATGAATCTGGTTGTGCATGTATGGAATCCTGATAGTATTTTGGTTACTTTAAAGAAAGCAACCAATAAATAAATAAATCCCCAAAGTTAAATCTTTCCAGGAAAACTGTCTGGACAAATACAAAATCCAATTAAGAACTCTGAACCGAATTGTATTCTAAGAGGCATTGAATGATTGGGAAGCAAAGTATTAGCAAACTGACTCTTCACATCCTTGGCCTTTCTTTCAAGCTACAGCCTATGTTCTTTGTGTTCGTACCTGTATATTACACCAATTTGAATTAAAAGAACAATTAATATAAAATTTCTTAAAGCAATTGTATACAGTAGCGAAGTTGTGTTAGTATGTCCTCGGAATTCCTTCAAGCAACCTTGTAAACAGCAGTGGATTTGGGAGACCATAATTATAAGTATAAATTGTTCAGGAAATATAACAAAGGAGTCCCAATTTTAAAATAAGATGTTATGAGAAGATGGTTTCCTTCTGTCTATATGGAATCCCTTTAAGCTTCTAATCACATTTCTGTCAAGTACCTATACATACATCTTTTCTGACTATGATTTGGCTCCGTAACTTAAATATCTAAAAATGTTCAATAGTGAACTTCTCCTTAGGCTGTTTTACCCTACTTGTCCCACAAGCTTACCCATTATATGCTAAGGCTACAATCCTATACACATTTACCTGATTAAGTTCCACTGAACTCAGTGAGATGTACATCTGAAAATAAATGCATACAATTGCACTGTAAGGACTGTAATCAGTGAGTTTCCCTTCTCTGTTTTTATTTCTGTTTGTTGTATGTGCTGATTGTTTTTGTTGCCTGTATTTGTAACTTTATTTCAAATTGAAATTCTTGTTAAAAAAGAAATCCCGACATTCTTACTGTAAAACCTCATTTTTCCATTTGTGAAATATTGAGCTTGTATATTCATATTTTATTGAAATACAACGTGATTGGTTTGGGACTGACCATATAGCATGTGCAGTAGCTAATGATATGTACCATTGCAATCCCTAAGGGTCTAGTAAAATATGCAACAGTGAGGGTGGATACGACTGAGGCTTGGTGGATCATGGTATTGTTGGTAATGCAATTTGGGGGGGGGGGTGACGACTGAAAAATGTGTGGGGTGAAACAGAGAAAATTAGAGTGCTGAAAATGACTGGCATTTTGATCACTGTGCATCTTATAATTTATTTGTACTGGACATAGGTATGAGACAGTATATAGACTGAATATTCCTAACCAGCATCTGAACCTTGAATGATTTATACAGACAATTGATTCACTGTTTTGTCATTATTTCCTGCTGAGATGTGCCTTCTAAAACTCGATGTTTTCGCATGGATTTCATGCTCCATACCTATTATTTACCATTTTAGAACATTTTTTTCAATCACCTTTTAATTTTATTTTCATTAATTTATTAAAATATTTTTAAATTGCCCTTCATCCTTATGGATCCAAGGTGCTGTACAAAAATGCAAGTCCATCTATCCTCTGCTAAACTCAGTCTAATAAGGCTTAAGAAATGTGCTCTCTGCTCTGGTTTCTCTATTTAGCAGAGATTGCCAAGAACTTCCCATGTGACATTTTGTACTCTGTACACTGCTTATTAATCTGGTATGCCATTTCCTGGGGCAAAGCAGGGGACATGATGCCTGTGTCTCTGGCCTCATATATTGTGCATTATACACTGGATATAGATTTGATTTTTTTTTACTGAAACCCCAAGATCCTGAAATCCATGTAATATGATGTTACTAGACGTGATGTTGTTCATGTCTTTAGCCCTTGTATGCTTGATTTCACACACACACACACACACACACACACACACACACACACACACACAAACACTCTTCAATTTCTACCCAAATTGAGGCTCTCATGCTGGCTATTTGCAATGGGAGGAAAGTTACCATTGCAAATAACCAGAAGATCAGGATCACTGCAGGGTGCAAAGGCTTAAAGCTCCTACACCATGGTCCTGATCCAGTTCTTCTCCTGTGTTGGCTATTTAGTAAGCACACTAGGCTGAAGACATGAACAACAGTGTGCATAGATTAGTGTCTACTGATTAAGAGTTGCTTTTTTTGCGGTTTGGGTGATCAGCATTTTAGGGATCATTTGAATCCCTAGATGTTAGGCAGAAGGTGGGTATACTGGGATTTTATTTGTCTTTTGTTGTGGATATATAATGGCAGTAATATTTAATATCGTTTGTAAGTAGGTATAGCTCGGAAGGGTTATTGATGCCTTCTTATAGGACCATAAATGACAGAATAACAGCATTACTGTTGTAATGTAGTCTATAACTATGGAAATGGTGGGATATTGCTTTGCTTCTCTAAAAGAGGAATAAAAGTTGATTTATTGATGTAGATATCCTTTATTTCAAGATTCATTCCCCACACCCAAGATTCATTCCTACTTGTCCAGCTGAGGGGATGGGAAGTAAAGTGGACCAAAGTCCAGATCTTGAAAAAGACTCTGAAAGAAACAGGAGCAAGATAGCAAACTGCATCCTATTTGGGGGCAAATAGGCAGTTAGCTAGCTGAAAGCCTGTTCTTGTCATACTGCAGTTTTTTGTGGAACCTTGTAATGTAGTTAGTCTTCCAAAATGACTCGGTCACTTGAACCTCTTCTCATTTAGAATAAAGGACTTTACATTTAAAGTGAGACCTGTGATTATTGCTTCACTTTTTCTCTAATGCACTAAATAAATCAATGGCTTAACAGTCTCTGTGACCATAATTCTGTGTACCTCCTTGGGGTATGAGATTTAGGTAGAGCGTGAAAACCATAGGGCTCATTTGGGACTAGGATTAGCTTTAATCCTTGAGGTGGTTTTTAGAGCATGTAGCATTTTTATGTTCTTGGGAGTGTGAGTTGATGGATCATTTCCAGGGAGACCTCCTTACCCACTACAAAAATACTAACCAGTACAAAAGATTGACCTTGGCGCCCACAAGAGTCAACTTGATGAGGAGCTTAGCTAGAGCTGAAGTGACAATCAGAAGCCAAATGAATCATATCAAGTGTGACCATTACAGGCCTGAAAATGATTCTTAATTAACCACCGATCCTCTGTGGTAGCAAGTTTCCAAAATCTGTGAATCGCAAGGGAACCACAGAAAATGTACAAGCAGCAATTTACCTAATCTAATAAGTCTGGTCTGCTGCCTATTTGGAACTGCTGTTTTCCTCTGCTCTCAGCCCCTCCGTACACATTTCATTTGTGAACAATTTCTTGATGCTTATTTTCAATTGAACTTTAAGGGGGAAATTAGTTAAGCTTCCCAAAATACCATTATTTTATTGCTTATGGTCTGTAAAACGGTCTTCCTCTTTTTCTTTTTAAACCAGAGTGAAAATGAACCAAGAAATGTAAAAACCATGAATCTTGTGGCATAAGTTATTCTCGGCCAGAGCCTACACCAACAGATATGTGAAGCAGTCACCTAAGTCGGTAGGTATATATATATATATCCTAGTACAGAGAGAAGGAAATTGAATGTGAATATCTGTATAATGCGCCAAAAGGTCAAGCAATGCAAAGGAGGATATGGTGTGTCACAATGCCATGCAGAACACAAATGAATACTAAATCTGATAAGCATTCCGTAAAACTAACAAGTGAGGATTTAAAATGAACTTTAAAAACTGGAGTCTTATATAAAGACTTGGTCTTCTACACAACCTTGCACTTAGCAAGACTTTCCCAAAATGATGCAATCCATCTCCATCATACACTTTGCTTTTCTACAGAAAAAGGAGAAAACCACTTTGCTTCTCTACAGAAAAGGAGGACCACAAGCTTACCCAGCAATATTGTTCACCTGTCTAGTCACATGATGAATGAAGCAGAAGTGCCTGTTCTGTCTTGAGAACTTGCCTTCTGCCCCACAATATCCACATATGTGATACAGTTCCATGGTGACCTGGGGACTTCTTTCTGCCATCCTTAATTCAAGAAACACTTCAACCACCTAGCTGTACCAACATACAACAACGGTCTTCTCTGCACTGGAGAAAGAGTGCATACATGGACCCCTCCTGAACATTTCAGTACAAACTGGACTCTTACATAAAGTGATTCTATTTTCCTGCTCAGGTTGAAATCGTCAGAATGTCGCATTGCTTGCCTTGTAATCTCAGCAGTACAAAACACACTGGCATCTACAGCCTCAGAAACAATGGTGATGTTATGCTCAAAGTGGATAACAAAGCGGGTGCTTTGGTTATCACAAATATATGGTTGCTTTATATGGAAAGCTGAGATGCAACTCTCCCAACACCACATTCTACAGGTCAATATCCCTTGACCTTGCTCAGGAACTGCACAACTTGTTGAACAAACTTCCTATACAACTTCAGGAGCAAATCTACGCAAATACACCCCAGGATCCCCTTCTAGTTGGTACCCTGAATTCACAAACCAGATAAACATGGGATGGCCATTGCTTCATACATTGGCATTCTGATAATATATGTGTCTGGCTATGTGGAGTTGATTCTTGGGCCCTTTGCTAGCAGTCTCAGTTATCTGCAGGACAATGCAAGGAAGTTTCCAAGAAAACACAGTTCTGGCAACTATACATGTAGAAGTTATATTAGTACTATGCTAATAATTTTGGCTGAGGTTTCTTTTCCTGGTCATTCGCTGGGGAGAGGGGCAAACAGAAATCACTCTTGAAAATCAAAGAAAGAGGAGATTTTGGGAAATGTCATGGATGCAGAGGTTTCATGCCTTCCTTAAGGTTTACAAGGTGGCCCTAGGCATGTGCATGTGTTTTTCTTGCTTAAAGTGAATCTTGTGCTGTGCTCTGCAGCCTCCTTGGCTACCCATCCTTCCTGAAAGCTCCTGGGAGGGTGTCAAAGCAAGCATAGCCCAGGAGACCGCCTGTGGAGTTCCTGAGACCAGCACAGTGGCGTTTTTTTAAAAAAAAACTTAAAAGGAAGTCCTTTTACTTTAAACAACATCATCACACCGATTTCAGGCACGCCACAGGCCTTTTTATTTTTGATCCTTTTCCTAAAGATCTCCAAGATGGACTTTGCCTTTTTCACGGCTGCCATGCACTAGGTTGATGTTTTCATCCTTTTGTCCTTTTAGTCATAACACTTTCAGGTCACTGGCATGGGTATGGGCACCTGTTGAAAATGTCAATATAGTTAATGGCTTATGCCAGCCTTCCCCAACTTGTTGCCTTCTGAATGTTTGGACTACAACCCTCATCAGCCCCTCACCATCAACATGGCCAAAGGTCAGTGATGGGGGAATTGTAGTCCACAATATCTGAACGGTACCATTTGGAACTAAGCTGGTCTCTCCCCACCCCCACCCCCACCCCCCACACACATACACATTTTTTTATTATTATTATTCCCATCTCCTAGTAACTTTTCTCTTTCCAGATTACATTGATGGCATGTTCTTTTTTTGTTCCCATCTCACAAGAAAATAAGCCCTTGAAAAATTAAGTATTCCCTTTAGTTATTTCCATTGCCTGAGCCCAGAACCCTCTATGAAGCAGGCCCACTTTTTGTACATCACACTGCAGTTATATCTGGGGCATAAATACCACCTTAAACCAACTGACTATTACACATACTTACTATTATTTCCAGCTACAGTTCAGAGCATGCCACACAATCCATTCTCCTCAGCCAAATCCTACAATGTAAATGTGTTTTTGCCATTCCTTTGGTGAGAGGCTACCACCGCTTGGATTTATATCAAGAATGTTTAAAATTGCAGCACTCACTTGGGCAAGTGGGAGAAGGGGAAACATATTGACATGGCCAGACAGGCACCCATTAGTCCCTTACTATGGGACATTCCCTGCAGAAGGGTAACAATGTCACTATCATTTACAGCTTTCAGATGGCACTTCTCAGTGCATCATCAAGATATACAGCCCATCCTGGATGATAATCCCCCCACTCACAGGACTTGCCCGGAAGGCCAGTCCTTCCTTTCAGATAGCACCTCGGTTGGAAGCAGCTACTCACCAGCACCAATGGGCCATGTAATGGAGATGCAAGTCTTGGTTCCACCTTTATTACCATATCTCCTTGGGGAATGCTATCATGGGACCAAACTGCATCAGCCTTAACATCAAGGGCTCATTCATCTAGACATCTTCGAACATGGTATCATCAGCCAATAATGCCCCTTCTGCCATTGCCATAGGATAAATAAGACTGTCTCTAATAATGGAACCCAATCAGACATTAGAAGTTGTAACACTGATACCAGTGGGGTGGGGGCACTTTAATCTTCTAAGGCAGTAGTTCCCAATTGGTGGTCCACAGACCCCAGGGGGTCCACATAATCCATCCAGGGGGTCTGTGGCACCATTCACATATTCACCATTCATTTCTGGAGTCCACTGACAATGAATTCCTACCAGAAGTAAAATATAACATCACTGAGCACCTGCGTGATTTAGCGACTAGCTTCAGAGATTACTTCCCTGCACCTAATCCTGAAAACTCATGGAGAAGGAATCCTTTTGAATGTGGTGATGTACAACTAACAACTCTATTTGTGGAAGAGCAAGATGCACTTGTTGACCTGACTTGTGATGGTTCACTGAAATCATTTTTCAAAGAATATAGACTGGACCAATTCTGGCTGAAGGTTTTTCATGATTATAAGAAGTTAGGTGAAAAAGCTTTGAAACATCTAGTTCCCTTTTGTTCCACATATCTTTGGGAACAAACGTTTCGACATTTTGTTATATGAAGAACAAGCATAGAAATCAGCTTGAAGTTGATCCAAATTTGAGATTAAAAGTAGGAAATATTGAACCTGATGTGGAAGGATTGTTCGGGACAAAGAGGCATGATTTCTCCCATCACATTTAGGTTTAGTAGCTGCTAGACATGTCATAATTTGTTCAATTGTAAACTAGACGTTAGCAAAATTAAATTCATCTTTATATTCCTAACTAAATCATTGTCATTTTTGCGTGGTAATATCACAAATTTTATGGTCTGTTTTTTAGTATACCTAAAATCCTTTGCTTATTAGGGGCTACCCCTTATTTTCTCCAAAATATTGCTTCGCACAGGTAACTACCATACAGATAACAAAATTTTCAAAAGCAGGGGGTCCATGGCTTGGCATTTGAAAAACAAGGGGTCCGCAGTACTTAGCTAATTGGGAACCACTGTTCTAGGGCATTCTAGGAGACTGTAAGGTCATTGCAAGTTTCAAAGGGACACTTAAAACATTGCAAGTTTCAAAGAGAGAGTTGAATCTGAAGCCATTGAATTTAGAATTAACAAGTTTCTGGAATTTTATCTTGGCAACACCTGGGATTGGCTAGGTCACTGCAAAAGGCCATTGCTGCTGCTAGGAGTGTGTTTAGTCTATTGATCTTGCTGTGCCCATTCATTACCAATGGCTGCTAGTCAGGAGTAGGTCGTATCCATTCTGATTAGATCTTGAATTTGTTTTTGTTCTGCATAGTACTGTGATGCATTTACTGCTATCGCTTATAGTGCTTGACCTTTTGGCTTCATTTTGGACACACACTCATCCACCCCTCCTTCTCTTTGTACTTGGGGTATATATACTTAACCACAGAGGTGACCATGCATCTGACAAAGTGGGATCTTGTTCATGAAGCTTATGTCACAAGAAAGTTGTTAGCCTTTAAGGGGCCATAAGACTTTTTGTTGCACCAGATGAACAGAGCTCGGCACCAGCAGTGCATACAGAAATAGCTAATGTGGCATGTCATATCACTGCTTTGAAATGATACCATCTAGGAACGTGACCATTCATAAAAGATGTGGTTTTAGATGCCAGTGGTGACTATGCTTTCATTATCTCCATCTCTACCATAAGAAGACCTAATGTGTATAACTATTTTGAACTTGGGTCCCATTGTGATCAGTGGGATAAGTTAGTTATGACAACTCCCATTGATTTAAGTGATTTCAGTCCCATTACAACTCACTTAATCTGTATCCAGCCCTTTGCATTTGGACTTTTCTCTCAGGTTGAATCCTCTGTTTCACAAAACAGGTATAACAAGCACTTTCCCATCTAGTTCATACCCTGACTTCAGCAGCTAATAAACTGTTCTGGCAGAAAGCAAACCAGGTTCATCTTTCTTCCAAAACCTGTGGACCTGTGGTTTGAGTGAGAGCTCATGCATCCCACCCCTAATTATCTTATTCCTATAAAATAGGGGAGGTGACTTAGAACAAAAAGCATTTCACTATTCACAGCCTGGGCTGGATGAAACAACCTGAGTCATGGATTTTTTTTTAAAGTGCTAAATATAAGGTAGGCTCACTTGTATTCCTATCTTAATTTATGGATAAGTGGCTATATTCCCTTTTTGTAATATTTCATGTTGTGCTGGCTAGAATGACAACTTGCATCCTATGCTCTTTAACAGGCATGTCCAGGCATCCTGCAGGTCCCGACATCCCCACCTTCTATCCCTTGTCTCCTGGTAGTGTTGGACAGATAACTCCACCTCTTGGCTGGTAAGAGCATTCTGCTGCTTCTCAAACATGTTTGTGTCGGCTTGCATAGTTGTGTGCTTCTTAATACTGCATCCTTTCTTGCTTTGAGAGCTGTGTCTCCTATGTATTTATAGATATAGATATATATTAAAAATGTGGATGTTTCCATCATTAAATAACAAAATAGATATTGATTGTGACAAGCTTTGAAATGTAGTTGCCAACGGGGTTTGCAGAGGAATGTTTGGCGGACAAGTGGTGTTCCCATAAGCAATATATTGTATAATTCCCAAACTGTATGGCTTGTAATTAACCCAGTGTTTGGCATTTATGTTATTATAGATTTAAGATGGCTTGTTTAACTAGGGCTCACCAGGCCTTTGCCCTGAATGCTTGCAGAGTTCAGGGCTGGAGCATGTAAAGTACACAGGTGTCACTAAATATATGCAGAGTGACTTTCCACCACTAAATAATCACAATTCATCTGCTTACCTGTCAGCCATTGACATTGTCCATGTGGCAGATGGGTCATCTAAACAGAGTGTAAAAAGTTATTATTCTATGGCACCAGTAGACAGTGCACTTCAGGAAGATTTGTGATAGCATGTCAGACTTCAGATAGAACTCATTCACCACGTTCATGGTGCAATCACAGGTGAAAAGGAGTTGTTGGCAGAGTGATAGTGTAATTGTGTGAATTTACCTTCAGTAAAGCCTCTCCCAATCATGCAATCTTAATTCAAGAGTGATTCAGAGATGAGCAAAAGAATGAGTGTCATTTACAGTGCAGTGAAACAAAATGTCATATACTTTAAGCCTTAAGTTGAAGAGTTGATGCCACTGGGCAAGCACTGCACCTCTTTTCAATTTGTCATGCTGGGAACGACCATGTTGTCCTTTTGGCAGACTTAACACATCAAAAAGGAAAATTCCACAGTTGTAGGCTCTTTATTCTTTGTTGGATCGGACCCCAACTTTTAAGTTAGCTTATATGGATGATTTAGAAAAAACAGCAAAATTGCCTCTTATAGCTCATGTCAAAAATTATTGCAAATTTCCAAAATTACCTTGCAATTAGAAGACAGATTTTTAAGACCAGAGTATCTGATGCCCATTCTCTTTTATACTGTTGGTTCTTTTCAGTTACAGAAGGATTTCCCATGGTTTTGATATCACTTTTTAATTGTTGGCATTTCTTTCAAATATTTTCTCAATGCAGATATTTTTACAAAGACAGAAACCAAATCAGAAAAAATGCTGATAATACAAATGAGGTCTAGCATACATTGCTCTTGTGCTCTGCTTACTGTAGCTAAAAATATGGTCTAGGATATTTGGATTTTTACTTTTTTTCCCCCTTCGGTGCAATCACCCTCCCCATGCACATGTACAGAGTTCGGTTTAGGTGTGAAGACTGTCATGGTGAGCATCATAAAAGGGCCAGCAGCTTTGGAAATGCCAATTCCTTAAAACATTAAATCTGTCAATCAATAGCTCTGCTTGAATAGAATTGAGCGTAGTCTTTCAAGGGTAGATCAATTATTCCCTCTGAACTTTGCTACTTAAGTGTGTTAAATCCTGCTCAGAAGTTGCATCAGTGCACGCTGGAGGAAAAGACAATGTAAACTAAGCAGAAAAAGTTCAAAGTATTTGAAGCAATCAATTTGTGCTAGTAGGGTATGGCATTCTGAAGAAAACTGGAACTTCAAACCAAAGAGGGTTTTTTGTTTTTTGTGTGTTCTCTTTCAAGAGTCATGTTTTGCATTCAAGTTGAATGTATACACTCATCTTTAAATATAAATAAATGCTTAGCTTTCCTTAACCCCTACCATCTTTGCTTGGAGACAAACACAAAATGATGACTGTCCCTGTCTTTTCAAACTAAAATGGGAAGAGTTTGCTTCTGTAGGCCATGGAAAAGTGATGTGGTCAATAAGATGTTTTGTCTGAAAAGAGAGAAAAGGGCCAGCCCAAAACAAACTCATGGAGCCATCCAAGCTGTCAGGAATGTGGATGTTGCTGATTCTGTTCTCCATGGTGCACTCAAACCAATCAATTTCAGGAATCTGAATACACCATGACCCAATAGGCCAATTTGTGCATAATGGCAGCAAAGGTGGGACGAATGCTGCTGCTACTGCTTTGTAGAATCAACTTGCATTCGGCCTAATCAGAGGTTGTTTCCTGATGTGTGAACCCAGACACTGTGGGCTATTCATGCATTAAACAAGTTAGCCTACAATTAGTTCTTAGGCTAACAGCTTCTCTATATTAAGCAAAATACCCATTCCATTACTGGGCATTCTTCTTCCGCAGTCTTTCCCAGTTTTTGATGGGCTTCTTTAGACAGTGAACATGTGATTTGGAACTAAAAACTTCCCTTCTAGGTAATACTCTATTTGTTCAATGAAACAGTGCCATCTAGTGGCTGAAATGTAATGCAATGCTGGCATTTCACACTGCCGATATAGCACCATTATCTTTTATAAAAGCTTATTTCTGAACTTTTTGAAAGTGGAATAAAGGGGGGAAAGTGTAGGAGATGTCCTGGAGGTTGACAATGTCATGTAAAGTACCCACAAGTTTCCATGACTGGCCAATCATGAGTGGGCAATAAAAGCCTCGTGTAGAAATACCCTAACTATGGGTTGTTTAACTCACAAATAACCCATAGTGACTGGAGTCACATGACATGAGATAAACCTCGGTTGGGTCAATCAGAGGTTGGTTATGCAAAGTGACCTGGCATGCACTGTACACACTACCCAGAAAATTGTGGGTTAATTAACCCATGATTTGCCAGTGTTACATGCAAACTAGGACTTTGTGTGCTTGAACAAATCACTGCTTCTGTCTTCTTAATATTTCAGTGCTAATGTGGAAACTTGCCTCACAGTGCTGCTGCAGGAGGACAAAGACAGGGACTGTCTTTGACAGCAATGGCAGTCAGGGCTGGCTCCAAGGGGCGGCAAGGTTGGGCATTCACCAGGGCTCCAAGCCCAGCAGAGGACCCCCTGCCCTTACAGTGCTAGAATTTCAACTCTGCACAGAGTATCCAAAACATATCAGATTCAGCCTAAGTTAATTCTCAGTTTGCACGTTCTGTTCCTGCCAGATTTGGTGGTGTGTGCAGGGGGCAGACCTCCACTTAGTATGCTATGCTTCAGGGCTTCCAAAATCCTGAAGAAAGTACTGATCACAATAGACTCAATCTGCCCACTCCCAGTAATCCTACAAGCAAGGTTAGCATCTGTGGAGTAGAGGTGCCAGGTAAAGTGTGTGTGTGTGTGTGTGTGTGTGTGTGTGTGTGTGTGTGTAGGGGAGACGTTTCAGTAACTGATCTGTCAGGCTAGGAGTCAAGGAAGGGAATAATTACTCCCAGATAGTGGTTTGAGGAAACAATTATCAAAGTCTGTCCCCTGAAATGGCCTTATTGATAAATTCAGGTTATCCAGAATATGTTGATGTTATCAGTCATGTGCGAGGGTAGGGTGGGGGGAATCAGTATCCTAGTAAGACAGGGTCCATTTTTATGCATTAGCAGACTGAGTGGCAAACATCCATTGCTTTTAGTGGAAATTCTGGCCTATCTGCACTACAACATTATGTCAGTTTTGTACCACTGACTATTCTGATGTCCCTCATGGAAATTGTAGCTTACTGAGGTGCTGAGAATTCTCTATTAGTAATCACTAGATTCTCTCCCACCCCTTCACAAAGAACTATAGTCCCCAGAATTCTTTGGGTAAGCAAATGGCTGTTAAATGTATTCCTTATCACTGAATAAATTCTAGTTTATTCTAATTCACTTCATAGAAAATGTCAGATTATCCAGTTGAAATATTTTTTTTGCGAAATCTATGGTGGTGATTTTTCTCTTAAATGCAGGAAAGGAATCGGCAGAACTCCTGAATTAGAATGCCACTTACTTTCATTACTACTTAGCTTCTTGCTTGATTGGTGTTTGGTAAAGGCAGGTTCACTTCTATTACAGTATTATTGATGGGTTCCTTTCTTCTGTGACCTCAGGCAAGGTCAGCCTGTATATCCCATCTCAAGTGGATTCAGGCAGCCCTACCCATCCTCACTTTCAGTCGACACTTCCATGTCAAGGTAGGTGTAGGTGCGGAATGACTGATTGGCTGAGGAGTAACTGTTGAAATTAGAGGGCAATTTGCTCTTCTGCTTGCATCCTGGTGTATGCCTCTGCTTGCTTTCCCCCTGCCCTCAGCAAGCTAAAATGCACATAAATAAATAAATAAATAAATAAATATGACTTTGTATATACAGCTTGCCTTCAACATATGCTATTTACCTTCAGTTTATAGCCAAGGCTATGGTCTAAAGACAACCTTGCTGATACTAAGTAGATCTGGGTTTGGTCAGTGCCTGGATTGGAGATTTCTTAGGAATCTTTAAGTGTGCTGTTGAAAGGTGGGATGTAAATGCAATAAAAGAAATAAATACATCTGATAGTAATTCAAACAATATTTTTGCTATTTTGTACCTCCAGTACTTTACTCTTTTAACTGTAAATTGCACCACTGCAAGGAGATTTCCAAGCCCAAATCTGCTTTAAAATAAAGGTAAAAGAAGCTGTGTACACATGGTTATATCTGCAGTGGTGGTGTGTGAATGGGGTGCTACTGTTAGTGCAAGCAAGCAGCACTAACTGGGACTTGGCAATGGGGTACTTTTGTGTCATTCTATGTAATGTCTTTGCTCTATGGAAAGATGGGATCTATATGCTGTGCTTGATGTACCCAAAGGTTGCAGTAAACTTCTCCATATTTTACAGATTCAAAATACAAAAACACACAACCAAAAACCATTTACGCAGGCATTATAATTTTGCTATCTTGGTGTGGGTTCCATTACATCTCCTTACGTTTGCTTCTATCATTTAATTACTGTTTTTATTTCCTCATTAGTGATACAATCCATCAAAACTTTCCAGTTGTGCAAGCCACTATAAAAACTAGTCTAGTATGTTTTTAACCAGCTAGCACTCATTTCTGTGTGAATTTCTTGATGGATTTTGCAAAAAATTAAGTTGTGAGCATATTTCAAGCAGGTAGGCAGGGTAAGAAAACTAAAGAAAGGTTAGGGTGGTGTCCTTATGACAGCACTGGTGTCTTTATGCTAGCTGAACAGCACTACTGGTGGACTGAATTTCTCCTACCTACAACCCCACAAATCTGCTCTGGGAGACTTAGGTGATTGTCCAGAGCAGAGTTAGAAGTGCTGTGGGAGCTGTAGGGTGGAGGAGAGGAAGGGAAACTCCCATTACGGTAACATTGGAATTATCCCTTAGAAAGGAAATAGCAAGCTAGTTCCAGTATGGTTCTCTTCTATTTTAAATATTTAATGCTGCTCATCTGTAGTGCGAGCCTTCCCAATAGAGGTACACTGACTTGGATCTGTGTTAGGGCAAACCAATTAAGACACATGGTAAAGTGTCTCCCTGACCACTTCCCCTGTTACAGGGTCCTTGGGAGACTTAAAGCTTGACATATGATTATATTGATGAAACATAGGCTGGAATATGTAACAGGATAATACTTTTGCCTGGTTATGAAGGTAGCTTTTAATGTTTTTTTATAATGATAGAAAAGTTACCTTTTGTTAAGCATTTTAGCTGACTAACTGTAGTGGTGACATAGAAAGCTATTTAATATTGATCAGAATCTTCTTTAAAATGAAGTGAAATGGTATCTAAAAATGGTATCTAAATAGTATTTAGATCTTTATGCAATAGGTTCTCAAGTCAGTATCAACCTATGGAAACTGCTCTTCAACCTTTTAATTTTCTGCATGTTATAATTTCTACTTTTTGTTTTCTGGTGGTGGATAATATCTTTTATACTTGTGTGGAAACAGTTTTATTTTGGTTAAGGTTTATGTCTTTCAAATTATTGGCCACATTAAATGTCCCAGCGTCTAATCCCAGATTCCTGATGAGGATTCTGAAAACTAAGATTTCCTCCCAGATTACAGGAGAATAAAAATTATATTTATAACACACAGGTCTTAGCCGAATAATTGTTTCACACATTTGGTGTATCATAGTATCTTTATTGCTAGCTCAGTATGAATAAATCACTTCCTAGGCCTTGTCTTGATTAATATAGTTGTCCTACGCTGTATTAAAGTTGCTATTATGAAGATTGCTCTCTTTCTTTTTTCTTCTTTTTTTAGGTTTTCACATCATATGATTCCAGGACCTCCAGGACCCCACACAACTGGAATCCCTCACCCAGCGATTGTAACACCACAAGTCAAACAAGAACACCCGCACACAGATAGCGACTTAATGCATGTGTGAGTTAGTCTTTCTTCTAGTTGTTAATTAATCTTTAATCTGCATGCTTGAGAATTTGAGTAAACAAGGCAAAAATTATTGTGACACACTTTGCGTATTCCTTGCAGGAAGGTGTTAGATTTGTGAAGTGTCTCAAATCTGAAGGGGGAAATAGCTGAGATAGATGTAACTCATTCAGTTCATGAAAACTTGTAGTACTCTGATTTTAACAAGATTCAGGCTAGCAGTGGCCTGTGTGAAATGCGCTATGGTTTGCCTAAACCAATTCTAGCATATCAGTCTAACAAGCCTAATATAATGGCCATCCTCTTACATAGTCTTGTTTTCAGCAATTTACAGTAGGCAGAGAAACTGAGATATTTTTTCCTTATCATGATCAGTGAGACTTGTAGAATCTCTTTAGATTTCCCCACCCGAAAATCCCAAGTGGCATTTATGATGAATATCACCAGAAAGATGTGCAGTTTAAACATGAAAATATGCATTTTGAGAGGGGTAAATACATATTAAAATACATATTTAAACTATGCATTTAAATATGTATTTATGTACTTTAACAGGCCTTACAAATTGCAGATTAATGAAGAAATGGAACCGAATTATGCATAAAAACCATACAAAACTGAAGTGGGCCAAGAACTGATAGATTAATAAATTCCTAGGACCTTTTCAGTGACAAAATTCCCAAGACTGATGTGTTATCTACTTCCAAGACACAAACTATGCCTTTTAGGAATTGAATCCTGTCTTTAAGAGCTATGAGAATTAAATGTTAAAAGGGTAATACATATGCCTATTTTTAGAAGAGATGTATGCTATCTGGATAGTGCTTCTTTCCAAAATAGATGGGTTGGATCCAAACTTAGTCATACTTAAAGTTGGCCCACTGAAATCAATGAAACTTAAGTTAGTCATGCCTAACTGAGCTTCCACTCTAATTAAATCTGGATCCAACCCAAAGAGTAATTGTTTTCCCAACATCATATTTGCCATAAAGTAGTAGGTGCATCCATAAATGAGCAGTATCAGTCATCGTATTTAAGGGTGGCAGAACATTATTGGGTATTTTGAAGTTCTTACATTACAGGAAGTTCATCACCCTTCCTGAGTTTTCTTCCTAGCATCACTATGTATGGTGCTTGGGCCAGGTTCAGACAACATACTGTGGTGCTCAGGGGTTATCATGTCATGTGACCCTGGCAAGCGTGGGTTATGTGAGAGTTAAATAACCTTCGCGTAGCCCTCAAACAGACCGTGGGTTATGCGAGTGTTGTTTATTCCTTGCATAACCATGCTTGCTGGGTTTGCATGGCATGACAACTTCTGAGTGAGGTTACATATTCAAAATGGCAGCCACATGCACCTTGCATGTGCTACTGTCATTTTATGAACAGCCCCAGTGTCCACAAGTCACTTGCTGTTGTGATTGAAATAGTAATCTTGCAAATAGTAATCTTGCCAATAACCCTGAAAATTATTTGAGAGTGAAAAAAGTAATATTGGAAGTGGCCCCAAGGTTTGCTGGCAGAGTGCAGAGGGAAGAGTTGCTAGTTAATTTCTTAGAATGGGTGAGCAATTTATAGCCCTCCAGGTATTTTGGTCTACAGTTCCCATGATTTCTCATCATTGGCCACTCTGGCTAGGGCTGATGGGCGTTCTAAGTCAAAACATCTGGATAGTCAAAACTGGCCCATTCCCCTCCCAGAAGATACAGTATGATTGTTTTTTTTCTCCTTATGTCCTAAAAATTGTAATTAAAAAAATCAAACAAGGCCACTTAGAAATGGGAGAGGGGGAAGCTAGTTGATCAACTGAAATGGAGATATAAAATATCTCCCTTCACACCTAAAGCTGAACATGGTAACAATTGCTCTTTTTCTGTGTTTTCTTTCCTCCTGCTACCTTTAGGAAGCCTCAGCATGAACAGAGGAAAGAACAAGAGCCCAAAAGACCTCACATTAAGAAACCTCTGAATGCTTTCATGTTATACATGAAAGAGATGAGAGCGAACGTTGTAGCAGAGTGTACTCTGAAAGAAAGTGCAGCAATCAACCAGATCCTTGGCAGAAGGGTATGGCAGAACATTATGTTTTTGTGTATGTACATGTTCTGTGTTCACAATAAGTTATCTCACCCATCCACCACCCATAGTGTATTGATTCACAAATGGGCTATACCACTATTAGCTAGTGGAAGTGATGAGACACAGCTTAAAATAAAAGCAAATCATCTTGTCATGCCATAAAGCCCAAAACTCTGGTTTGCCTGCCTAACATCTCAGGTTTAGTTTCCAATATCTCCTTTTAAAGAGTCTTGGCTAGGAGGGCTTTGAAAGACCACTGACTGAGATCCTAGAGAATAGCTTTCATTCAGTGGAGTCAACGCTGGGTTAGATGAATGCATACTGCGAGGAAGCTGTATATGTTCATGTTTGTTGTGTCTTAAGACTTTCTGCTTGTGTTCATGCTTTGGAATAAAATATGTTTACAAATGGACCTGCTAAAAATGCAGCACTGTTTTTTTGGAAGAAGGAACATATGTAATGTGGGAGGCAACATGGTGCCTATAGCCAGTGGTGTGCTTTTGGACAACTTTCTTGCCCCCCCCCCCCAAAAAAAAACTTTTAAAATTGACAAATTTTCTTGCTGGCAGCTGAGGTTCCTTCAAAGCAAAGTGAAGACCTCTAGCCGCTGCTGTCTACATTTCCCATGAATGCTTCTGGGCCACACTTGAGGCGCAGAAACATTCTTAGGAAATGAAAATGATGCTTTCCTCTGCAGTGCTCCCAGCCACCAAGAAAAAAGGAGTGGGGAAAGAAAAAAGGGGCTCTTGTCATTATTTCTGGTAAGCTGGGGCAGCAGGGGGGAAGTGTAAAGAGAGCAGGAGGGTGGGCTAGTGAGAGCAGTGGTAAGCTAGCTAGGGATCAGAGAAGCAAGCAGGAAGCCAGTGGGGGCTAGGAGAGGATGGCATGCTTGTATGTCGAGGTGGAGGGGCTGCAGGTGTGAGAGAGACAAAGAGAAAGAAAAAGGGTTTGGGGGGGGAGAGTTCCAAAGGAGCCTGAAAAAGAGTGGGTGTGTTTTTGTGTGTGCTTGCAGTGAGAAGGGACAGACACATACGCATGTGCGCATACGTGCATGTTTGTATGTATTACATTAGGTACTTCCATATGTGTACTAAGGGTGTGTGTGTGTGTGTGTGTGTGTGAAAAAGAGAGAGAGAGAGAAGAGTATGTATGGGTGGTGATCCAGAGTCGGTGGTTGGGAGGAGAAAAGGGTTTGCCTTCTATGAAATTGGTTTCTGTTTGTGTTGAAAACTGTACTTGTGTATGTGTATGGAGGATGGATATGGATGTGTGTGTGTGTGTGTGTGTGTGTGTGTGTGTGTGTGTGTGTGTGAGAGAGAGAGAGAGAGAGAGAGAGAGAGAGAGAGAGAGAGAGAGAATTAGAATGTATGGGTTGTTATCCAGAGACAGTGGTTGGAGGGGAAGAAGAGTTGAACAGTTGAAAACTGATTCACAAGAGTTTAGTATGTTGTGGCTCATACTCCTACCCACCTCTGCCATATGCTTACTATTTCAGGCAGCTTATTTGTCCTTTGTGACTAACCATAGGAGCCATTTTGTGGTAGGGCATAGGACAGTTCCTTCAATTGCCAAATGTGTCCACGCACCCCAAAAGGTTGTCTACCCCTAAATGGATTTTTGGAGAATTGTCTGCTACTGCCTCCATCTCCTAAGGATATGGAGCAAATTTAGGGCCAAACTAAAATTTCTCCTACTCATGCATAGTGGAGAATGCATGATTGCTTTCCCTACTCTCTAGCAAGCATACATGGCCCTGATTCAGACTGAGACCATGGTGCTTCAGGAGAGGAAAGTTTAAGCTTCCCCACCCCACTGCCATGCATTCTTGCAGGAGAGTAGAGAAAACGTTTACTTTTACCTAAAGATTGCTTACACATGTTCTGCATCCAAGATCAAACTTACCCGGACTGTGGTGCAATGTAGGTGCTGGAGCAGACAACTGTATATGCAGTTCTACCACAAATTAGGAAGCTATTTTAAAGAGAGTTGGTTGGCTTGGAACTGTACACGGTCAGTGAGAGTGCATCTGTACTGTTGATGGTGCACCGATACGCTAGGACAATTCTCTATTTTCTTATACTGTTTGTTCTTTATAGTAGGAAATAGATTTAAGTAGTGTCTAATTCATGTTAAAAGTACGTATTACAGTACATGTTTCCTTTTTTCCTTTCAGGTTTTCATAGCAGACTATCTGCCTTAAAATATTAGCAATATGACTAATCTTTCTGTGCATTTACAAGTTGAGACCTTCATTTAAGCCTAGGTTTTCATCCTCTTCTGATATTTCTTTAGCTTGAGCTGTGCTTGCCAACTACCTAAACCCTTGGCTTTTAAAATGTGGTTTGGCGTCAGAGTGATTAGGGATCTATTTGCAAAGAATACTATAAAGTTTATTGCTTGGTTCCATCAAAGCAAGCTCTGTGTGTTTGATTATTATGCTGTCTAAATGTGCCATAAAACTGGAAATTCCTACTCTGATTTTCACAAACATTGAATTAGTTTAAGCCCCTGTCTATATTTTGATAGCTTTCTCCATTGCTTAAATTACCTCTTGTCTCCCGAGGTAATTCCTGCACCCTTCATGGAATAGAGGATAGGTCTCCATACTTGCAAAGGATAGATTTAGGTAGGAATCTCAGTGGGGCTTCTCAGGTAGACACTCTGGCCACGATTCAGAAAAATATACTATTCTTACACCCCAATTTTTCTTCCTTGGAAGCTTCCCCTGCAGAACCATTAAATCCATCTTTAACCAAATAGGTTTATATATATTATATATGCAGTATGAGAGATTTTTAAAGGGTGTGAATGAGTTGCCAGCCAAATGTGTTGTGAAACAAATCCACAAGTTTCTTTTTTGGACTTGGGCATTTAGGGAGTAGTTTGAAGATTCTGAGGGGGAGTTTTCTGTGAGGGAAGTTTTGGACATAGGAGTTTAAAGAGTAGTTTGAAGATTCTGTGGGGAGATGAGGGAGGTGTTTCTGTGGTAGAATCTTCCACACAACACTCAGGTATATGCATAACTTTCTGGATCATTGCTTGACACTCAATAACCCTGCTGGGGAAGGCAGAGATACTCTTTTTAGCATAGTGTCCTTTGGAAGCACTATCCAGTTCAGTTTTGTCATTGCTTTCCAGGGTTGTACTGGAAAGTGTTCTGAAAGCTTGATGTACAAGCTGGCTGTTCGGTCCTATCTCCATAGTGCAGGATAGCGATCAGAAATGTCCTTCTGTAACCAAAACTCCTGGTACGGAAAAGACCACCTCGAGCGCCCCCCTGCCTCTTAGTGCCCCCCTATGCAATCCCACCGCCCCCAAGGGGGCAGTACCGCCCACTTTGGGAACCACTGCTCTAACCTATACAAACGAAAGAGAAGAACTAACATACAAATGTATGTGTGGTGCTTTTAAAAATTAACCAAGATGGGTTTCTTGCCTTAAGAAAGGGGGTGAAGCACATAGGAACCTAGGAAGCTGCCCTATTCTAAGTCAGACCATTGGTCCATCTAGCCCAGTACTGTCAACACTGACTGGCAGTGGCTCTCCATGGTTTCAAACCAGGAGTTTTTCCAGCCCTACCTGGAGATGCTGGGGATTGAGCCTGGAACCTTCTACATGAAAAGCAGGTGCTCTAACTCTGAGCTACGGCCTCTTCTCCAAAGCTATGGCTCTTATCCTGTGCATGACTGACAGCTGAGCAAACATTCAATTTGTTGGAGTGTTTGTCGTTTCAGTTGCTAAGTCAGGAGGCCCTCTGAGGGTTCATTTCACAGATGAGGGACTGGTAGTGAGCTCATTTTATAACATCAGTCCTCCCTCTCCCACCCTCTCTCTCACACACATACACTCACACACTTTAACATAGCACTTCTGTCCAGTTTTGCACAAGAAAAGGTACCTGATCTTTTTTTGCTAGAGTTGTAAGCCAACATTCTCTGCAATTAACTATGTTTCACAGAAGTGAGTTATACCACCATTTCAACTAGCAATACAGGATGGCTTCACACAATTTGTTTGGTTTGCCCCACCTTATGCATATTGTGTTACAATTTTTTCCAGCCACCAAATGTTAACTAGAACCAAAAATCAAACTTGCTAAACACCCAGTCCAGGGAAGTGTGAAGCACATTGGACATCTCACTTAGGCCAGCTCTGTGTCGATCAGATTATGGGATGATGAATGGTCTGTTTACTCATACTGTCTTTTGAGTACATAGTAATTGCAAGAAAAGTCTTGCCTGTGTTTGTACACAGGCACTTTAGCCTGAGGTCAGCTGGCTGTGTGCATCTGCCAACACACAGAGGATTTGGCTGTTGGCATGCTACATCAAATGTCACTTTTCTAGCTTTTGCAATGGCCTGCTGAAAGCCAGACTTCGAACACAGTGGCAGATGGTGCACAACCAAAATCACCTTGTAGCAAGGGGCGAAATTGTACTGTGGGAATCGTTCCAAGCTCTGGTGAGGCCTCCCTTTAAAGTAACTTTATTATACAAATTAAGAGGGTGAGTTGTTTTGTTTTAAAGAGTTGAAATGCTTCCTCAAAACCTATTTCAGCTCTGAACTTTTCAAAGAAATTTCTAGAATGTTTGCACACTCTTTGTACAATATTATAGAAGCCTGTGTTAGACATGCTATGTGTTTTCAAAGTTCTTGGTGTAGAGTTACTATCACTCCTTAAGTTTTAAAAACTGACAACAACAACAACCCTAACCAATCACATGCTATGCATTAAATCTGTGCACATTTACAATTGCCTATCAGTAAACAATAACAGCAACAAAATACAGGCGGTGCAAAAAATAATAATTAGGAAACACTCCTACATTGAGTAATCACAGCACATTATATAGAGTATTATGTTCTGGTGATAATACTTTGATGCAGAGAAGATCATCTTTGCAATCATCTTTGTAAAGTGATTACTCTGGAGATCCCCTAAACCTACATCTCTAATTTTATTAGAAAACTATGGACTCCCTTGGAAAAGCAGTGTACCTTCTGTGTTTCATCTCTGTCCCTTTTTTTTGGCTCCCTTCCATGTTCCCTGCTGTCTGGCTCTTGGAAGCAGCAAGCTTCCACCCTTGTTTCCTGCTGTGAAACAGCTGACAGGCAGCTGCGGGGGTTGGAGCTGGCTGCTGCTGCTGCTTGAGAGCAAAGGCAAACTTTGCTATGACTTGGAGAAGGGCGTGGGCACAGAGAAGAGAAATTCACTTGTTCAAAAAATTCGCCTTGCACTGGAACACCTCAAGGCCAGAATGATGCCATGAGAGGACAGTTCGGTTTCTTGAACAATATAGTAGCAATAATAAACAGCAATAATAAAGTCTTAGATGACAATCTGATCTCAAGGGTGTATGAGTTGGGTTTGTAGGTGAGAGAGATCACACTGCTGTATAAACACTCCCAAGGAGAAGAATGACTGAAAAAGTGGGGTGGGGGGAATTATATTGAAGATTCCTGTAACTGTTTTGAGAGGGAAGGGGGAGATAATAATCTGTTGCAGATACAGATTGGGTTCACACCACACACTAACCCATGATGGCTTATTTTCTGGAACAACCCATGATGAGTTAACATGTTGTCTGTGAGATGTTCTCTCCCATAGTTCGTTATTTTCCCCCAAATATGTCACCCTGAGTACTAATGGTAAGGATTATTTTACCTATAACGTGTTAGTGTGTTGTCTGTCACACCAGCGTGAGTTACCGAGATCGCTTACAAAGTTGCTTGGCAAGAGCAGACAAAAATGCTGCTGCCACTCTGCTCCTCTCAAGTGATCTCTATTCCCACTTGCAAAGGAAGCTGGGATACCTGCCTGGCTGGGCGAGAGGACTACACTAGGAGGAGCAAGGGTGTGTGTGTCATAAAATAAACTACAATGTCTAGCTTGTTTGCCTGATCATCTGTATGCGTAACAACCTACCCAGCATAACTTGCCACCCACCATGGGTTAGTGTGATGTGCAAACCCAGACATAAAGACCATAACATGAGCTCATGATGATTCTGACCTTGTAAGGATGTGAATGCATACCAACAAGTGACTTCAAAAGGAGGGAGTATTGTTTTAATGATTGGTGTCACCTTTTACCCCAAGTCTGTATCTCCTGCTTTGGTACCCTTTCCTGTTAAAAAGCAATTGGCAAGATAACCCTCCTTGCCTGTCAAGTCTGTTCATATTGTACCAACTCATGATCCCCAAACATTGCAATGGCTTTTGATTCTCTATCATGCCAAAGCCAAGTTTATTCAAGCTTTAAGCCAATGCTTCAGCTCCAATAGCAGCTTCAGACTCCTAGGCAGGATCTACACTACTGCTTATAACGATTTATAATGGTTGTGACAACTGTTCAGGCCCAGGACACATTACATATACCGTTTTCATAACGTTTTTAAAGTGTTATATCCTGCTTGGTGTAGATCGGGCCCCAGTCTAGTCCTTTTTTTCTTCATTATTTTTTTTGCTTTTGCTTTGCATTTTGTTTCCACAGCATCAGTTTACCACCACTTAGTACTTGCCCCGTCTGTTGCACCATCACAAAACAAAACAAAAATCTTAACAAAATAATTTTCAAAAGAAATACAAAAGAAATATTTAATTTCATGCATAACATTCTGTAAACTCCAGCAAACTGTCGCTTTAATATCTGATGTTCAGAAACTCAAGTTAAAAAATATACTGCTTATGATTTCACCTAGCGTTTTGTACACAGTTTTGGAACTCTGAATACATCAGGACAAAAACTCTCCTGAAAATAATACGTTCTTGTTGGTATGGGTCATATTTCTCACAGTAGTCTTCAGTAACAGCAAAGAAAAACTAAAGTGTGAAAACAGCACTTATTTTGTATAACCAGGCCTTGACTGTTAAAAGTTGACAAAACAAACCTGTAAACTGTATGTACCTTTCCTTGTGTTCTTATACTTCTCAGAATTCTATGAATAAGAGTCTTTTGGTAGCCTAGACTTGTGGGTGTAATGTAACTTAAACATAACTGGAAAGAATTTAGCGATGCTACCATTCTGAGCATCATTTCCTTGTGTCATATGGGAAACCACATCTTATTTGAGGCTTGGGACACCTCTTTCCTGTCGAGGACTGTATTCCTTGGAGGTAATCTGTCAGGGGCCTCACGCTGGTAGAGGTTTGGCCCAAAGCAAGCCATGGACACATTCAGAGCCAAAAGTGGGCAGGTACATCCTTTTCTCTCTCCCTTTCTGCTAAACCCCCTTTCCTCCTTTGCTCTCCCTTTTTAGTGAGCTGCCAATCATCCTGGCCAGAAGTTTGAATTGCTTGCTTGCAAACCCTAATTTTGAAATTAGGCTGAGGGCTGCATGAAATTGAGCTGAGGGGCGTATGTTGCCCACTCCTGCCTTATTCCAAACTTCTGCCAGCTCTCTTTTGGGAGAATTTAAAACTCAGACTCTTTATTGAAAAGTTTAAAGGCTTGAACATTACATAGTTGAGGCAAGAAATAAATAAAACCTCTTTCTCCTTAAATGGTCATAATGTTCTCTGTAATGTTCATTTGCATCTTACCATGGGTGATATGGGAGCGCATTCAGTGATTGTAGCTTTCTTCTATGCACTAGAGTAACTGAAACTAAGATTATTTGTTTGGTTTCCATATGTGTGGCATATGGCTGCCAATTAGTTTCCGGGCGAAGTATAAAGTGTTGGTTATCACCTTTAAAGGCCTACATGGGTTGGGTCCAGGTTACCTGCGGGATCGCCTTCTCCCATGCAATCCGCACACTCAGGTCCTCTGAGAAGAATTTACCCCAGCCAACAAAAACAAGGCTGACAACCATTACCCAGAGGACCTTTTCTTCTACTGCTCCCAGATTGTGGAATGGCTTGCCAGGAGAGATTCATCAATTTAAGTCTTCTAGAATTTAAGAAAGCCATGAAGACTGATCTCTTCCATTCGGGCCTACCCAGTTGAATTTTAAGATGCCTTTTAATAATGTATTAGTTTTATATGTTTTTAATCAATTATATGTATTTTATGGTGTTTGCACTTGTGTTGTACCCCGCCTCAATCCAGAGGGAGAGGTGGGTAACAAACTTATTATTATTATTATTATTATTTTCTTGTAGCCTAGCACAACAGTCATTCTTTCTCCCATTATTTGCAGTGGCATGCGCTTTCCCGCGAAGAACAAGCTAAATATTATGAACTAGCTCGGAAAGAAAGGCAGCTACACATGCAGCTCTATCCAGGCTGGTCTGCAAGGGACAACTATGTAAGCCTCTCATTTACATTTTCCTCAGCTAGCATTTGTCTCAGTTAAAACACAAAGAGGTAAGGAAGTAGCTGGTGTATGAGACCCAGGGCTCATCTACACCAAGCAGGATATTACACTATGAAAGTGTTATATAAAAGGCAGGGGGCACACTACTACTTTATAGCAGTATGAAAGTGGTACTGAAGTGCATTGATAACTGGTGGGGCCCATGACACATCTACACCAAGCAAAATATAACACTATGAAAGTGTTATGAAAGCAGTATATGGTATGTGTCAATGGGCCCCGACAGTTGTCAGTGCACTTCAATACTGCTATAAAGCAGTAGTGTGGCTCCTGCCTTTTATATACCGCTTTCATAGTGTAATATCCTGCTTGGTGTAGATGAGCCCCCAGGTTTGGCCTTGTGTTCACTTTGAGTTCTGTGTCTTTTTACTCTTCTGCCTTTTTTTTTTTTTAAAAAAAATAACTTTCACATAACCCAAACTGATTCTGAATTGGCCCTTGGTTTCTTTCTGGCCCAGCTTTGTGCCATGTGACAAACACATCAAAAAGGTAATTAAGTAGTAGATTATTGCCTTGCAACATCTGGAGCAATGACTCACAGATGTTCACCACCTGATGACTTCTTTTGACATATGTTTATCACATGGTTACTAAATACACATGGCAATGAATCTCTTCTGAAGGAAGGCTCTGTTGGGTTGTCCTGGAACTAATCTGGACTGTGTGTAAATGTTCTTTGTGTTAAATCCTGTTTTTGTTTGTGTGGGGTTTTTTTTTCTAAGGTAGAACAGACTGAATTTCACATTTTAATTTGAACAAAGTAGTCATCTTTGGCTGCAGAGCCAGTGTGTGTGTGTGGGAAAAGTATAGTCAAATCTTCATAAAATGTTGTTTGTTTTTAATTATGAAGGTTTTTAGCAAGCAAAGCTACACATAGCAAAATCAAATGATGATTCTTAAATAGTTAAACAATGTATTTACTCTTTAAAACACTCTTTTTTCTTTTAAAAATCCCATACTGATGTCATCCAAAGAACTATTTGTCTGGGAATTAGCTAAGATTGGGTCTTGATTACTCCTAAATAAAGAATTCAAAGAGGAGCTTAATCCTCGACCTAGTCCTGACTTTGAAAATGCACCTTCATGGAGATTTCAATCAGTAGCTGGCTATATCTATGATCCAATATGCCTACTTAATACCAGATGAATAGACTTGCACCCATCAAATTCCATCAAATGAGCTCCAGAGCCAAGAGAATCTCCTTTGCATAAAACCACATTAATTTAACAAAACTTTTTTTGTGTCCTTAACTTTTGTCCCTTTTGAAAGTCCTAATAAATTATGTTAAAACAGGAGTATATCACTCTGTA
Organism: Elgaria multicarinata webbii; assembly: GCF_023053635.1. NCBI lineage: Eukaryota > Metazoa > Chordata > Lepidosauria > Squamata > Anguidae > Elgaria > Elgaria multicarinata. The sequence goes on along the minus strand of NC_086180.1, from coordinate 29,350,106 downwards.
CCCATTTAAGTCCATCCTCCTGCATGTGTGGATGTTGCAGTTTTTATGTTACTGTTCATTATGGAAACTAGTCAATTTGAACCGCAATTTTGCAGCATGTCAAATTACCACTCCGTTTATTGCAACTGAATACAGCATTCGACTTACAAATACATGTCTAGAAATTGGATTATAACTTAAAATATTGCTTTAGTTTATGGCTAATGATCACTATAATTCATTCTGTTTGCTTTTCCCCCTGAAATACGTTCTTCCTGGTGTCTACTGTTTGCACATTACTTAGAATATTTTATTCTTTGAAATATCTACCCGGCATACCCATCAGAGTTTTTTATTCCGCTAGAGACCATGGGTGTTGGGTAAAGTTTAATCTACAGTGCAGAGCTCAGTATAGTAGAGATACTCAGTGCAGTTCTACAAGCTGTCAAAAGTTGTAAGGACATGTGGGATGGGTGGGTTTGTAACTGAATCTAGACAAACTGTCTTATATAGGCAAACTGTTTCAAGAATAATCCTTGGAGGGTCATATAAATATGGACATATTATATTTCTATCGCAGGAAAAATGGTTAAAATGTGGAGATGAACAGAAATTACTTTTGATGAGTTGTTTATTTATTTATTTATTAAATGTATATACCGCCCCATAGCCGAAGCTCTCTGGACAGTTATCACCCTGTTACATATTATATTAAGTTTTTTGAGGATGGTATTACATGGTATTATAAACTGATCTTTTCTTTTCTTTTTCTTGCCCTCTATAGGGAAAGAAAAAGAAGAGGAAGAGAGAGAAGTTACAAGAGTCAACATCAGGTATGTTTGATGAGTGGATATTCATGTTAAGTATTTGCTGTATTTTAAAAACTCCACACTTTGTGTCAATACTTATTTCTAGTTTATATGTAACCTTATTTACATAAACCCTTCCATAATGGTTAGTGTGTATTCTAATGACATTGTTTTTATTGCTGTCTTCATTGCTTTGTCCTCCTATGCCAAAAGTGGTGTTAAAGTGTGATCCTTACTCTTATAATGAGTGAATGCATAGAACTGAGTTCTGTGCTGCTTGTTTCAGCATCTGGAAGAAGAGAGCAGTGCCCGGAACAGGAGACCACTAATAGTACCTGTGAAGTGTAGGTTATAGTAATTCCCATCTGCTCTTTGTCAGAGCTACTGCTGACCAAAAAAAGAAGAAGAAGAAGAAACAGTGCCTTGGAATCTTCTCATAGAAGTACACTCTCTAATGGCTGTGGCAAATGAAGAATGTTCCCAGCAGCTGCAGAATTGCCACAGCTTTGCTTTACGCATACAAGCAGTATCACTCCTCCGCTTCTCTCTCTGCACCTTGACCTGGCTTCAACAAGCAGCAGCTAGGAGTCTCTCCTTCTTCCACATGCTATACGTCAGATTCTAACCCCTTCTACCTCTACTGGCTTCCAGAAGTATGGATAATGTTTTGTTCTTCCAGCCGCTGAAAGACGCAACAACAGAGATCTTGGATGTGTACGTTTCCTCCATGTGAAGATATCTAATTGCTTGATTGTCTATGGGGATATTGGTTAGGTATACTTTTTAAACACATACACATACACACAAAACAATGGAAATGGTCTTAACAGCTGCCTGGTATGTTGGCTCAAAGCATCAGTGAGGTCTTTTCACTTCTTTCTTTTGTGTATATATATTAAATAAAACAAAATGGCTGGTATAAGAACCATGAAAGGCAGAGGAAATCAATCGGCAATTCATATTCCAGCATAAGACCTTTTATTTGGGGTGTGCAAAAAATTATTCTATGGAAATTTGTTAAAGAACAACGATCTTCTACAGGTGCAGCCCCACGAATGACAGCTGCCTACATCTGAAGCATGGTAAGAATATTTCTAAAAGCCTTTCTGCTAAATTTATACATATATTTATATAAAAATAAGATTTCAGAAGTCTTTTCTCACGTTTAAATCTTGGACAAATCCTGAATTTATAGCACATATTTTTACAAGTGCTTTCTCCTCAAATGAATGCTCTTATGATTGATGGTTTTTATACCGGCTGTGTATTTTAGCTCCAGTTCTTTTTTTATTATTTTGACTTGCACTAACCAAATTGACCATACCTCACTGACTAGCTGCAAGTCTGCCTAGGAAGCATGATTTCACAGAATAATTTCACTAAACAGTTAAACCATTTTGGCTGGCAGCAAGCTGGAATAGTTTCTTTGCACTCAAATTAACTTGATCTGATTGCTACCTGCATAGTGCTAACTGGGCAGGGTAGCAAGGGGATATTGGTTTGATGCTCTCATGCATTATTTCATTTTGAATTTCCTAATTATAAATGTATAATGAAGCAGCTCTGTATTTTAACCCTTGAGTCTCTTTTCCATAACTGTGTGTTCAGTGTGTTGAGGAATGGGCCCAATAATACTCAAAAAGGAATGAAAGCTTCATCAATTAAGGTGGTTATTGAAATTAATACCAGTAGTGATGATATGTCTAAATACTTGCTAAAAGCACAAAAGCTAACCTTCACACATTGCCATGACTTCAAACCTAAAAGGTAGACTTCTCAACTACTCTTGTTTGCAAATTGGCATCTAGGCATCTTCTGCTTAGTTTAATAGTAAATGAGCTAAAATCCCCAGCTAAATCACCCCCAGCTGCAACATCTTTTTGGGACTGGGAGCTTAAGAGGCAGGCTCCTGCTACCTGGGATACTGTCCATCTGATCCAGCCAGGAGAGGAAGCCCTGTAGAGCAAGGGACCAATCAGCGGCTGCTGTTGTCCTGCCTTGAGGGTTTGCCTAGTCTGTGGAACCTTCCAACTGCCTCCTAGCAGGCTCAGGCTCCCAGCACAGAACCATCTCACCCCCAGCTACAACAGCTTTTTGGGACTGGGAGCTTAAGAGGCAGGCTCCTTTGGGGGCGGGGGCGACACCAAGGTGAGGGCCTGTCCCCTTGTTTGTTCGTTTTGTTTTGTTTTCTCCCCCTACTGACTTATAATTTTGTTGTGTATTTTAAACTTTTTTTTCTTTTTTTACATTTCTTTTCCTATATTTTAAAATGTATGTTTTAAACTTTGTAATACTGCCTTGAGGGGCAGTATTGGGCAAAAGGCGGGATACAAATAATGATGATGATGATGATGATGATGATAATAAGTTGCAAAGTCTGCTTGCAGGAATCAAAATTTAAATTAGATTAAATTCTGCCAAGTTTATCACAAAGATCCTGACACCTAATAAATTGAAGATAGGATATGATGTGGATACAGTATAAATGTTTTTGCTCCTTTGCCTGCCTTCAAGAGTGTCATCCTTTGCCTGCCTTCAAGAGTGTCATCAGACGGGGAAATCACGGTTCCCTACTGTCACTTCTCCTCCCCCATTCCTGTCACACGATACTGCCTCTTTCTATCCCAAGAAGAAAGAAGAAATCAAGACAGCATGGCCCATTCAGGGGCCATTTTTATCACACTAGTTTCCCTGCACACAGCAGGAAACAGCAGCACAATACTTTTTTTTTTTTAAAAAAAAAGTCAGATTAAAAGGGGTCCATTTTGTGACAGAGAACAGGCAAGAAGTAGCGGGAGGCACATTGTTGTCTAAAGGACGCACAAACATCCGTAACTGGGCAGAAGCGAGCATGTGATAAAATGCTCGTCTGATGACACTAAGCAACGTCCTGTGCTGGGCTCACTTGCAAATGTAGGTTTTATGTCTGTCTGCTAATAAAACTAATTTTATTGAAGGAAGCATACCCTGTTCTGAAACATTTTTTAAAATATGTGACTCTTTCTCTGCATTTTTCTGTATCAGATTTAGAACTGAATCATCTTATAATTTCAATGAAATAGTTGTTAGTACAAGTCGTAAAATATG